>NC_134139.1:180277727-180580757 GCF_033958435.1 Carettochelys insculpta | reverse complement strand
ACAGTTTAGCATGAAAAATTTTGCAGGTAATTTTGACTTTGTTAAAAACAAATAACCATAACTGCGGTGATTTCTTAGTAAACCAAAGATGTTAGCCAAGTGGCCATCATTGTGCTGATTATATGAACTGTTCTAACTCTATGAAAAGCCATATATGAACTATGTCACACCTACATTGCTTTCTAGATGTCCTGAAAAAAAATCAGCCTGTGAGATACTAAATTTCAAATATGTAAGTGTGGAACTTTTTGATGACTGACTCACTTTCGTCTTTTGAAACCCATATTAAACCCCTTAAAAAAAACCCAACAACCCTCCTTCCCGATAAGCCCCACAATAAAGTATTTTGCTTTCAGAGAATATAACAATGTGTAAAAGTGTAAATGACAAAAATGTAGATAATTGCAAATGTTCCTAGTAGTGACTAGAAATGAGACAAGTATTTGGATCCAGCTTAAAATTAGGTTTACACCCAATGCTTTTTCTATGCCGGTACTTGCCAGTACTGGGTTTTGTCACTTCTGCAAATGCAGGATTGGCTAGGGAGGGCAGGGGCAGGGAGCTGGCTGAATACCAGCTCCTCTTTTTTTTTTCAAACATAAAAAGCACTTTACGCCACAAGCAAGTTGGAAACCTCTTGGAACCTGAGCCAGAGCAGGGTTATGAGCTAAGTAAAAACTGCAGGACTCCATAACCATGTGATTGTTATATGTCAACACATGTTGCCAGGAATCTTGCACTATCCGGTGACAGGACAAGAAATTATGGGCATAAATTGCAGCCAGGGAGATTTAGATATTAGGAAGAACAAACAACCAGACAAACAAACAAACACACTGTTGAAGTAGTTACGCATAGGAACAAATGACCTAAGGAAATTTTGGAATCTCTTTCACTGTAGATTTTTCAGAGCAGGTTAAACAAATTGCTGTCCTGGGAGGGCTGGATTATTATTTAGGCCTGGTCTAAACTGCCCCTTATATTAGTGTAAGTGATGTTGCTTAAGGGTGTGAAAAAAGTCACACACTGCTCCTTTCCTCCCGCCCTGCAAATGACATAGCTTACATCGACCTCGTGCTGTGTCTGCACTGTGCTACGTCAAGGGCCGCGCATTTGCTGACTCACCGGCCACCTCTTAGGGACCTGATGAACTGCAATTGACAAGGCAGTCCTCTCCTGTCGACTTATCACATCTTCACCAGAAGTAGCACCTCGATGCTACTGCACTGCAGGGGCAATGATTTAGCAGACCAGTGTACACAAGCCCCTCGTCCTGCCTCAGTGCAGAGGAGTGGATTAGATGACCTACGAAGGTCCTGCATTTCTATAATTCTGTGCTGCTGGAATTGCTGCTAGTTCTTGCCTGAACATATTAGGCCCATCCTTCAGTGCTGTCTAGGGTCAGGAATCCTCTCTGCGTGTGCTATATGCCAAAAAGCAGCTTCAATCACCAGCACTACCGCGACACAACTTAGGAGGGTGAGAACAAACCCTTTTAAAACTACAATCAGTATTTGGAGAAGGCAACTCCTTCCTGTTGTGCACAGAGGATTACGCCCACAACTATCAAAGACAATTAAGAATTGACTTAAATACTCTTAGTGCTTGCGGAGTGGTTTACAGATTCAAAGCCCATTAACTAACATATTAATTAATTCTCACAAGACCCCTGGGAGGCAGGAAGGGAAGAATGATGATCTGTGTTACGGAGGGAGAAAACGTAGACAAGAGGGGTTAGAACGGTGGTGTACAAAGCAAAATTTAGCAATCACCACGGCACCCCCCAACCCCCCCAGACAAACACCCTCCCCTCCCCTGCCAGGTGCAGCCCCCCGATCCAGGCACCTTACCTCCACACCTCTCCCCCAGCCAGGCACCGCCCCCCACGTGCAAACTGCCAGTGACTCACTGGAGTCGCTGCATGAGCCGCCCCACCACCGTGAGCTGCAGGAAGAGCCACCTCAGCCACTGCTGCCATGTGCTTGTCCCACGAAGAGGTGGGGCGTGTGCATGGAGGGGTGGAGGGTGTGCCATGTGTGCGGCCCTAACGAGCTGCTTTGCCACACCGTGCTGTCCCATTCGCCACATACGGCAAACGGACAGTGTACTGGACACTGCAGGGTTAGACGTTGCATTTAAATGACAGGCCTGAGCAAAAGGCCACTGTCTCATACACACTCCCCCAGCACTGGGAACTGGGCTGGAGTTGCTCTTCCTCTGGCAGCACTCTGCTCACAGCAGGGAGAGAAGCAACTGACTGTGGCCTTGAACAGGTGCTGCTTTCTCACCTAATTGTACCTGGCCTGTTTTCCCAACTGTCTCAGGACTCCTATCTACTTCTCTGCCTTGGCCACACTTGTACTGGCTTTTGGGCACACGTGGCTATGCATGCAGGGAAAGGCAGGCTGCATGCATGCTCACTGTGGTGTGTAGTTGCATTTGGGCAGTGTTTTTTTTTTATGCAAGTACTTGCTAGTACTGAGTACCAGCACCTCAGTACCAGCCCTTGAGTACCAGCCCCAACCAGCGGATTGGCTGGCGTGAAGGGTGGGGAGCTGGCCAAGGACCGGCACCTCTTTTTTTAAAACAAAGGCACTGCATGTGCCAATAAAGGGCTCTGGCAGGCAGGAGACAGTGGGGAAAGGCTCAGCCACTGCAAAAAATACTTGTATAGAAATGGGAGAGGTGTCGCTATTCACCTTAGCAGCACTTCCCCATCTGCAGTGCTTATGCCTTTGCTAGCTGGGATTGCAGTTCCGATATATCACAAACTATTGAAACTGTAGACTTTCCATTGGGATCTGGCCGCACTAGGAGTATGGCTAGGTGTACCTATGCTAGCTTTACTCTAGCTAACAACAGTAATACAGATGTGGCAGCATGCACCAGCAGTCGGAACCAAGTTGCTAGCCCTGCGTCTCAAAGCCAAACTTCCTGGTGGAATACTTCATTCCAGAATTAGATGAAACCTATCTGCATATGGGGCTGAATGCAAAAGATTAACAGTCTATTGCTGTGCCCCAGAGCCTGGGAGGAATGATTAATTTGTGAGATGAATAATTCAAAGACAGTTGCAGGCAGAGGTGCGCTGACCCTGGCTGAGAGCAGTAACCTCGCCGACTGCAGTGCAAGAAGCAATGACAAACTTACAAGATTTTCACTTTGACTGTTGGACAAATCAAACCTGTTACTGTACACTGGACGCCACCCCAGGGTTATACTCAGAGGTGTTTTATTAAATGCCATTATTGGATTATTATAGGAAAAAGGGGGACTAACTTTCAAGCACTCACCCACACCCACTCATACCCACCTGCACTCATATCCTTACGCAGGCGAACTCATGCAGGTGAAGAGCTGCGCAGGGGCAGCAGAGGCAGCCAAGGAGTAGTGTGTCCAGTGTGTCTGGCTTCAATAGTGAATCCGAGGCAGCGAGCTGATTGCAGAACTCACTTGCCAGCTTGCTCTTTTGTCAGCTTAGTACTCAGGAGCAGTCAGTACCATCCATCCTGGGGAGAGAGGGAAGAATGCTGATGGCAAACAGCACTCCCCTATAGCTTTGCACCCATCTTTTTATATGTTTCAGGCTATAACTCTTGTCCTGTCCCACTGCCCCAGGACTTGGTATGACCGTGTGTCATCAGCTAACAGCAGATGGGACTTTGATCTTCTCTTGATGGAACCTCTTTCTCTTTCTTGAGTGGGTTCTTTTGCAGGGCTCAGCTCCTATTATTCTCTGGCCATTAGGGTGCCATTAGCAGCTGGTCATCCAGAGAGGCCGACTCCAGGGACTGATTCCATTGCGCACACATTCACTCTTTCCCCACTCATACAAAGGAAAACTCCCTTCAGAGAAAGCAATTTCTTTTACAAGGGAACAGCCAGGATTTCTTACAGACTTATGGTATCTATAAACAGTTTCTTACCAACTTATAATACTTAATATAGATCTTGCAGCTGCTGCAAAACAAACCTTACCGAACGTTACAGGACTTACATCTGCATCATACTGGACTGAGCAGAGGCTTTAAGCGACAAAACTGATTCAGTCAAACCAAATACAAAGCCAGCTGCAAGAGACCTCAGTCTCAGAAATGCCTCAAGAAGGGAGATTTAGCTGGACAATGCAAGAGTGACTAACAAATGGCATTTCAAGCCCTGGAGGTAGAGCCCAAAACACAAAAGGAAGAAAAAAGGAAGTTTTTTACCATACCAGTGAGGAAGATTAAAGGAGAGAAAATGGGGCCGTACAAAGTAGGGTAGAGTTAAAGAGTCAGTCCATACAAATGAAATGGATGCTGGCAGTTCAGCTATTGTGATCAGTGAATATACATGCCGACTGGGTGTCATCTCCCCTCAGCTGAGATTACTGCATCTATTACTTGAGTTGCCTGACATGTCTAAAATATAAAATGTTGGAGAAGTGCTAAGTATTGCTAGCTAAGTCATACAAGCAACTATGGTACACAGTGGTTTGCTCTCCTATAGTCTGTATTACTTTATTTAATTCTCATCCTTCTGGACATGGCTTGGGCGTGGGTGAGGAGTGATTAGAGGCCTATGATATGCAAGAGGTCATATAATCAAGATGGTCCCTTCCAGCCTTAAACTCAGCAGCTCTGTTTTGTTGTACATTCAGGAAACTGTAAGTACAAATTAACAATAAAGGTAATTGTTATTACAGTAGTACCTAACGTTGCCAACAAAATCAGAATCCCATCGTGCTAGGCATTGTATACACACACAGTAAGAAAGAGCCCTTTGAAATGTTTCTAACCCGAAAAGACAAGCCAGGCAAAGAGAAGGGAGGAGACCAGAAGCACAAAGTGAAGGGATTTGGTTTTCTCTCACAAACTGCTACATTTAGTTTTCAGCTTCAGTGCTTTTGAAGGTAGGGGCCACAGGCATACGTCTAAAATTGAAAGGAAGAAAATAGGTCTGCACATGAGTACACTGAAGGTATTGTTCCACTGCACACCTGAAGCTATGCCCTGGGAGCTGTTGTGGGCAATGGACAATACATTGTATTTACTTACTATGAGGTGCTGAAGGCAAGTGGGCCAGGATTACATAAAATCCAGTGAGTGCTGATGCTTCTATCCCTGCAAATGCAACCTGGCAACAGCTGCCCTGAGCATATTGCTCTTCCAGAGAGTAGCAGCCAAAAGCATTCTCTCGCACACTGAGCCAACCTATCGCCTGGCAACATGCCCTGAAATTTCAGGATTTCTTGTTTACTGGCTTTAACTCCTGACTCTGGTGCTTACACTTCACTGGCTTTTGGGTCAGCTGCCAGGGTTTGACCCATAATGATTAGTTCTCTGAAGCATTTTGATTTCTCAGATTAGTTGTAAACAATTCCAATCAGCTCTTTTTTACTTCCATTATCCATCACAGGAAACAAAGTGCTTACACATAGCTCCTTTTTAAAGAAAAGTGTTAGATTCCCTTCAGCAGTAGCTGAGATGTGTCAGCTAAGACAAATTTAGCATTTCTCTTAAGTGAGAGAAACTCCTCAGATCTGGAAAGCAGCTAAAATAATTCAAAATCTGGAGGAGAGAGGGAGAAACAGTGAAAAACATGTTCATAAACATTCAGCCAATCCTGTAGAGCAGTTTGATCAAGCACATTTGAACTCTCTCTTAGCTGCCATTCGAGCAAGCAGATGTTCTTTATATTATGGTTCATGGGATATGACTATCTGAACTGTACCTGAAACTCATTTCATGATTAAATAAAACTTGGTGGTCAGACTGTAAGTAGTTTATTGGCCATCTGAGCATTTCATGTTGGGGCTTTGCTAATCATGAAAATAAAAAAGGATCCTGCCACGGGGAAGAAAAGGGCATTAGGGTTAACCAAAATGTCTCCACTAAAACTTGCCTGATATGTCCAAGGAACATAAAACTAAGATGTAGACACTCCTAGATACTCAGTAAAAGGAAAAGGTGCAAACCACATGAAGGTGAACTAAAATTAGTTTAGAAGCTCTGTAATGGCTTTTATTAGAGCTGGCTAGGTGCTGTTAACAATAACATATACCTCAAACAGTCTGAAAAATCTCTGCCCCAGCAGGAGGCTGTTTTTTCTGAATTCATACATTCACCTAGTCCTGTATTTCTTCCTTCTGTAAACACTCTATTTAAGAAGCTGGCCATCCCCATGTTTATCAATTTTGTGTTGCATTTTCTTGTAATGAAATGAGGTTCATTCTATGGTTACTTGAAGTCTAACTAAAGCCTCTGTTTTCATAGCAGAAAAGAGCTGTAATTAAAGTACAGTAGCTTAATTATATATTTTCACATCACTAATTCTTTTCAGAGTAGTAGACCTTGCTGTTGGAAGCATTATAATTACTCATGTATATCAAAAGGATGAGGGAGACCCCCTGCAGTTCTTCCAGTCACAGACCTCTGTTCTCTCTGTCTCAAATTACGGAACTTGCTTTTCTGTTGAAAAATCAGGTTGCACTTGTCTTTGGAGAGATCATAATTGATATTCAGCGCTTCTATTATTATTGTTTCATCTTAGGGTCATTATTTCTGTTGAAAAGTTTGCCACTATTACTTTATAGGCGTACTGTTAAGCCTTGCAGGACAATCTTTGATACAGTATAGGAAATGCATGCTCACATTACATGATTTTTTTTCAACGGAGCATATAACTTCATTCATTACAGGAAGGTTGTGAACACTTATGCATAGTACATTTTCCATACTCCAGTGGTATGCTTTGTTCATGTCAACAAAGTACTGAAGCATACAAGAATCTCCCTGAAATTCTGCAAAGTGAAACCCAGATGTCTCTCCTCCAGTACTCCAGCTTTATTTTCTTTATAGACAGGAAAACCATTTCTTCCTAATTTCAACCACACTTAAATATTATGGATTCAGAAATTCAATCCTACCTTGATAGGAGTTAGGTTTGTGCATTATGTTTTAGGAGTGTGCAAACAGGTGGTGATGTAGAAATAATAAAAGAAAGGAAAGAGAAGTTGAATCAGTAGCATTAAAAACAATCCCACTCCCCACCCTGAAATATTGTGATAAAAAAGCAGAGTGGCAGAGATAACGTGTGGCCGTGGGGCAGATGTCTGGAATCAAGATATACAAGTTACACAACCCCCACCCCACCCCATCTGAACTTAACTTTGTGAGATGGTCTTTTATCCTTAGTACATATCCGAACCTTTAGCCTTAGCTGAAGCAAAGCAGTGTCACCTCGTTCACACCAGCCTTGAGTAACTGGAATTTATTGTTTGCATTGCAGCAGGAGACCAAATTCCCATTTTTCTGTGTACTGTACATATGCTTGGTAAGAGACAGGCCAGGCCCCAAAGAGCTGGAACGAGGCAAAAGACATTATTATTCCCATTTTACAAACAAACTTGAATAATTTAAGTAAAGAGTGAGTGACTTGCCGAAGGAAACACACAAAGTCTGTAGCAGAGCAGATATTTGATCCCAGTTTTCTTGGGTCATAGACTAGAACCTTGAGCACAAGACCCTTTTTCCTTTTTGAGTTTACTTTAATGGCTTATACCAACTGAGGGTCTAGCTTTAAAACATGCTCTCAGATCATCTGCCACACCACAACAGAATGTTAAGAGGTTACCTTTAGCACCCTTAAATGGGCTTTCTACTCTGTGTTGATATATAAACACATTGGAAGAAATTTAAGGGATAGAGATATGCTTTCTTACATTAAAAACCAAATATCTGCCATCTTTTCAATTGGGTACCTCAATTCCAACATTTTATTCCTTTTAGGCTGTGTCTACTCTACAAAAATAACTTCGAAGTTGATTACTCAGACGTACAACTTCAAAGTAACAGACTTCAAAGCTGAGCGTTTACGCACACCCTACTTCAAAGTTAAACGTTTAAGTACAGCAGTACTCCATTTCTGGGAACGGAGTAAGGACTTCAAAACTGGGCTCTCTTATTTTGAAGTTAACTTCGAAGTAAGGGAAAATGTACGTAGATGCTCTGCTGGCTACGTCGAAGTAGTGCCTAAGTTCAAAGTTAATTTCAAAGTTAGTTCGTAGTGTAGATGCACCCTTGGTTTAACAGAGGAGTAACTTTGAGAGAAAAGCATATAGGAGGCAACAACTGGCATTTATGATTTTGTGGTTGGTTATATGCCAAGATTCTGTCAAAACTAATCACATCACACTTTAAACCAGCTTACTATCAATCAAAGTGCTTTAGTCCAGGCATAAAGTATATTTTAAACAGCTTTTAAGAAGTTATAAATAATTTGGAGACAGTGGAAAAAATGCAGAGAATGAAAACAGGAAGCAGAACAGGTACATTGTCTTCCAAATATCACTATGCAAGAGTGAAACAGAAGTTCTGTTCATTCTCAGACTAAATTCAGATAAAACAAACCAGCAGTTATGTAGCACTTTAAAGACTAACAAAATGATTTATTAGCGGATGAGCTTTCGTGGGGCAGACCCACTTCTTCAGATCTGGAAATAGCTATTGACTGTTTCCAGATCTGAAGAAGTGGGTTTGCCCCACAAAAGCTCATCCCCTAATAAATTATTTTGTTAGTCTTTAAAGTGCTACGGGACTGTTGTTTTTGTGAAGATACACACTAACATGGTTACCTTGTTATAACTAAACTGAGATAAAACCTTCAATTGTCTATTGATCATTCTCATCATGCTAGAAGTTGTAAGTCATGTTAGTTCTTTTGATTAAACAAGGTGAAATAAATCAACAGATTTTATTCTTATCTTCTATATTTTATCATCAATTTAACACCACAAGCAAAGCTTGCAAATGCCATTTTTTTGTTCCTGCTAGTCAGAGCTTTGTCAAGCCTGACCATAAAATCTCTGAGATTCGAGAGTGCTAGAAACTCTAAGTTACACATTCCAGTGCTTTACCACTCTCCTTGTGAAACAGTTTTTCCTAATATCCAACCCAGACCTCTCACACTGCAACTTGGTACCATTGCTCCTTGTTCTGTCATCTCCTACTGAGAACAGCCTAGCTTCAGCCTCTTTTCAACCTCCCTTCAGGTAGTTTAAAGCTGCTATCAAATCTGTGCTCAACCTTCCTTCTCTTCTGTGGACTAAGTAATCCCAGTTTCCAGAGCCTCGCCTCATAAATTATTTTCTCTGCCCTCTGATGAACTCACTCCAAATTGTCCACATACGTTCTGTACTGTGGGCCCCAAAACTGGGTGCAATGCTCCAGATGTGCCATCAACAGTGCTGAATAGAGGAAAATAATCATTTCTGTCCATCTGCTGGCAATGCTCTTACTAATGCAGCCCAATAAGCCGATAACATTCTTGGCAACATATATTGACTCATAACCACCTTCTTATCTACTGTAATCCACAGGTCCTTTTTTGAAGAACTGCCACTTAGCTATTTGGTCCCTATCCTGTAGGAATGGATGGGATTATTCTGTGTCATGCTGGTTTACACCACAGTTAATTCATTGACCCATGAAGCTACATTGATTTTCACAGTTAAAAGAAGAACATTCTTTAACTCTAAAATAAGACTGTCCCTGCTACTTAAAACAGCAAACTGCAAGTTAGGACCCAATCCTGAAAATGTCTTTCATCCCAACCTTGAAAATCTTCTGGTGGGCTGCTCATGACTGGGTTTACTGCTTCCTGGGAAGCATCACTGAAACATCAAGTGGTCGCTCTTCAGTCTCTGCCTCCATCTTGCAGTTAACGGGCAGCAGTGGTTCCTGGTTCTTTGATGAGAAAGAGTTAAGAACTGCTACCTAAGACTGCCTGAGATAAAAAAAAATAAAAACTCATTACACTTAAATATGTTTCACAGAGAAGAAAAATTAAACAGCATTTCTTTCTGGTATAAGACTGAGAATCTCCAGAACACTTTTCAGTAGTTCAAAATGGCTTCCTCCCAACTTTAGAACATTATCTGCTTTTTGTAGTCATCATCTTATATTCATTTGCAAACACACACTTCATTGCATTTGTTATTTGACTCCAGCTAACTCAAAAAGACTCTGGACAGCATAGCGTTCAGCACAGTTGAGATCGTGTTTCATTTAGTGTTGTTTGTGGATAATGTCCCTTCACATGGATCATCACCTTGTTGTGGTTGGGGGACTTGTGTGTCTCAATGACCTGGAGAGCTATGCTGGCTGGAGCTTTACGCTCCTGGTAGGGTCATCCTTGTCAGACAGGTCAATCGGTAGAGACCAGACAAAGAGTGATCCAACCTCTCCTCAAGGATAAGGGGTTGGCGTAGGGCTAACAACCCTGCCCATAAAAAGAAAACTGTTACAGAAACATCCACAAGGAAAACCTTAACTTATCATGTCTGGGGAAGAGCAGGAAATCCAGCCGGAATGATTATGAAGCGGGGCAGCGAAAGCCGAGAGGAGGCTGCATCGCAGATGACCCTTCTCTCACCCAGAACTACAACTCAGATTGGAACATGGAATGTCAGAACAATGTATGAGGCTGGCAAGACAGCACAAATAGCAGCAGAAATGCAACAATACAAGCTGGCAGTTTTGGGGCTGTGCGAAACAAGATGGATACAATCAGGACAACTGCGTCTAGCAACTGGGGAAACCCTTATTTATTCAGGGCATGAGGAGGAGGATGTGCCACACATGGAAGGAGTAGGTATGCTGTTGTCCAAGGATGCAATTGGATCCCTAATTGAGTCAACAGCAGTGTCAGCATGGATCATTACAGCCAGGTTTTACACCAAGATAAACAAGATTCTGATTATACAGTGCTATGCCCCCACAAATGATGCTGATGAAAATATTAAAACAGGGTTCTATGAGACTCTCCAAATTATTATTAACAAGAAAGGTAAGAAAGATATATTGATTTTGATGGGTGACTTCAATGCCAAAATCAGAAGTGAAAACACAGGAAAGAAGCAGTACATGGGTACAGAAGGTTTAGGAAAAGCCAATAAGAATGGCAGCCTCTTCAGTGACTTCTGCGTATTTAATGGATTGGTGGGAGAATCTTCCCACACAAAAGAATCCATAAAGCAACATGGGTTTCACCAGACCACCGGATGGAAAATCAAATTGACCATATCTGTATCAGCAGCACCTTCAGATGTTCTGTGCAAGGTGGACATGCAAGAAGAGGGGCGGATGTGGGATCCGACCACCACCTTGTCTTAGCAAAGTTCAGGCTTAAACTGAAAAAGCACCACATGCAAGTAAACAGGCCAGGGCCGAGATATAACACAGAACTCCTGAGAGATCAGATAACAAAATCACAATTCCAGTTAGAACTGTTAAACAGATATACAGTCCTTAGAGATCTAAGATTAGAAGATGTAGCAGTAGAGCAAGTATGGGAAAGCTCTAAATCAGCACGGAAAGAAGCTTGTGAGAAAATCCTGGGCAAAAGAACAAGACAACACAAAGAGTGGATATCACCAGAGACTCTAAGGAAGATAAAGGATAGAAAAGACGAGAAGACAGTTGTCAACAGCAGCAAGACCAGAGCTATGAAGGCAGAAGCGCTGCGATTGTATGCAGAAGCTAACAAGGAAGTGAAGAAAAGTATAAAGAGGGATAAAAAGAACTTTGTGGAAGCACTAGCAGAACAAGCCAAGCAAGCTGTAGGCCAGAAGAATCTAAAAGAACTGTATAATATCACAAGGAAGTTAGCAGGTACAAGACAGACAGTAGATCGTCCTGTGAAAGACAAGGATGGGAGTCTTGTCAAATCTAGCTGAACAACTTACTCGATGGAAAGAACATTTCGAGGATCTCTTAAACCTCCCAGCACCAATAGATCCACCAGACTTACCCTCAGCTCCAATACCACTACCAATAAATACAGACAGACCAACTAAGGAGGAGATAAGGAAGGCCATTTCTCTACTGAAAAGTGGAAAAGCTCCAGGGCCAGACTGCATCCCCTCAGAAGCAGTGAAGGTGGACCTTGGAACCTCCACAGACATGCTGTACGAACTCTTTGGCAGAATATGGGACACCGAGGAAACTCCATGAGACTGGAAACATGGACATATAATTAAAATACCCAAGAAAGGAAGTTTGAATGAATGCAGAAACGGGAGAGGTATCACTCTGCTGTCTGTTCCTGGGAAAGTCTTTAACAGGACCCTGTTGGAGAGAATGAAAGCAGAGATTGACAAGCTGTTGAGGGATGAACAAGCTGGTTTTCGGAGCGAGATCATGTGTAGACCAGATAACGACCTTGAGGATCATCATAGAACAGTCATTGGAATGGAACTCCCCACTGTATATAACTTTCCTAGACCTTGAACAGGCCTTCGATAGTGTAGACAGAAATACATTGTGGAGACTGTTGCAGTATCATGGCATTTCCCAGAAGATCATTAATCTCATTCGAGCCAATTATGAACCCTCCACTTGCCAGGTTGTACATAATGGCACTCTGACGGAATCTTTCACTGTCCAAACAGGTGTGAGGCAGGGATGTCTACTCTCACCATTCCTTGACACCACCAAACACTTCGCCAAAGGATGAATGGACACAGAGCAGATATTAGGAATCTCTATACACATAAGCCTATCAGTGAGCTTTTCAGTGGAGTGGGCCATTCTGTTAAAGGCCTGAGAATATGCGTCCTACAACAAAGACACTTTAAAAGCAGATTGCATCAGGAGATCTGTGAACTGTGGTTCATACTCAAATTTGACAAATTAACACTTGGTATGAACAAAGAGCAATTATCTCATGCATTACAAGGACTGCTTCCTTTCCTTAGATGTTCTTCACGATCTCAGGCAAGACACTTAACACCCCCACTCCACCCGACCCTGCTTCATTCCTATGTATTTGATTTGTCAGATTTACCGCAATTTTTTTTTTGGACCTCTGTGCTATATAACTGGGTCTGGATTGGTATTTCTACAGATCTGAAGAAGTGGGTCTGTCCTATACAAGCTCATCCCCTAATGAACCGTTTTTTGAGTCTTTAAAGTGCTACATGACTGCTGGGGTTTTTTTCAAGAAAATAGGCAAATTGTCCTGTGTTTTGGGGACTTTTGTTCCCTGGAACCCTATGTCTTGGGGTGGCAGCTGCTCCTGCCAGGGAGCTCTTCCAGAGGGTGGCTGCCCTGTTCCCTGGAGCTCTGCACCTTGTGGCAGCAGCTCCTGCTTCAGGGGAGCTCCTTGGTGGGGCAGCTGCCCCGTTTCCCGGTACCCTACTGTGACAGCCTCTGCTGCTAGCAAGCTTCACAACAGGGTGGCTGCTTCGTTTCCTGAGCTGCGTCTACACGTGCACGCTACTTCGAAGTAGCGGCACCAACTTCGAAATAGCGCCCGTCGCGTCTACACGCGTCGGGTGCTATTTCGAAGTTAACTTCGACGTTAGGTGGCGAGACGTCGAAGTCGCTAACCTCATGAGGAGATAGGAATAGCGCCCTACTTCGACGTTCAATGTTGAAGTAGGGACCGTGTAGACGATCCGCGTCCCGCAACATCGAAATTGCTGGGTCCTCCATGGCAGCCATCAGCTGGGGGGTTGAGAGATGCTCTCTCTCCAGCCCCTGTGGGGCTCTATGGTCACCGTGGGCAGCAGCCCTTAGCCCAGGGCTTCTGGCTGCTTCTGCGGCAGCTGGGGATCTATGCTGCAGGCACAGGGTCTGCAACCAGTTGTCAGCTCTGTGTATCTTGTGTTGTTTAGTGCAACTGTGTCTGGGAGGGGGGCCTTTAAGGGAGCGGCTTGCTGTTGAGTCCGCCCTGTGACCCTGTCTGCAGCTGTGCCTGGCATCCCTATTTCGATGTGTGCTACTTTGACGTGTAGATGTTCCCTCGCTGCGCCTATTTCGATGTTGGGCTGAGCAACGTCGAAGTTGAACATCGACGTTGCCGGCCCTGGAGGACGTGTAGACGTTATTCATCGAAATTGACTATTTTGATGTCGCAACATCGAAATAAGCTATTTCAATGTTGGCTGCACGTGTAGACGTAGCCCTGGTGTCCTATACTTACAGGAGGCAGCTCCTGCAGCCAGGGAGCCCCTCCACGGGTTGGCTGCCTTGTTCCCCGGCCTCCCATGTCTCCGGGAAGCCGCTCCTCCTTCATTCCCTGGCATGCTCCTGCCATGAGGGTTTGGAATACCCTCCCCTATGAGGGGGTTCTGGAGGCCCAATCCTCCACTTTCCTTCATCCCTTGTGCCTCCCCATTGGAGGCTGCATAGCCCCTATCCTTGGTGTCTCACCCTGGAGCAGCAGCCCCCGTCACCAAGGAGCCCTGATATGGGACAGCAGCCCCGCCCCCATCCCCGGAGGCCAGTGTCAAGTATTTGCCATAGAGCAACGTGGTCACCCTACAATAAGCTCTAAACCTATTACTGGGATGACAGACTCATCTATCCTGTGACCCTGGGTGATTCTCTATTAGAAATCTGAACTAAAACCATGGCTCCTACCTCCAGGCTTTCAGCTTAGTCAAAAAGCTAATTTGCAGACACAACAGACCCTTTCTTTTTAACGAAATACGGAAGTTAGTTAATGAAGAAATGCAAGCTTACAGTTTCCTTAAATAAGCGCTACAGGGGGAAAGACTATAATCAGGGTGCTTTGCAGGTGGGGTTGGTGCCTGTGAAGTCTGAATCTCAGATGCAGCGTAGCAAAGTTGGGCTGAACTCTGAGCGGGCTGTCTGCTTCATTTAGGGTATGTTCATCAATTTTACCTTTCTGCTGTAAACCGTATCCCTGGAGGAAAAGATCTTGCTACTTTCCACTCCTCTCCCCTTGCTGACACTGCTAAATAATACATTGCCATTAGTTGTGGCGTGCCATCAAATGAAAAGAAATCTGAAACCAACCGTAAGAAGAAAATGTACAAACAGTAGCAAATATATATGCTCTAATTCAAACAGGAACTATTTTAGGGAAGTTATATGGTCCAGGTCAGACTACATGATCACAACAATCCCTGCCGCCCTTTGAATTTATTAATACACATCTGCTTCTTACGTAAATTCTACATACATCTGAAATACTCCTGGCTGGGAGGAAACAGTTTTATGTGCACATGCTGGGGACAGAACCATGATAAGAATTGTTAAAAAAACAAATCACACTCAGCTTGGACAATAACAGAGAGGAAGCCGTGCTCGTCTATACACTATCAAAACAAAAAGCTGTCAAGTAGCACTTTAAAGACTAGCAAAATAGTTTATTAGGTGAGCTTTCGTGGGACAGACCCACTTCTTCAGACCATAGCCAGACCAGATCAGCTCGAACAACTTAGTTTGCAACTTTCCTCCTAAGAACCCCTCAGGCTCATATCTAGCAGAAATACTCCTACTACTGGGTGCTCAAAATTCTGCTGTGCTTCTGCTGCTCCAACAGTCAAGCTGTTACTTTCTTTGTAAGGGAGCAGAAGTCAAATCAGATAACAATAAGAGAAAATGTTGAAAAGGCAGAGGTGCTTAAGGACTTCTTTGTTTTGGTTTTCACCAAGGAGGTTGGTGGTGATTGTATGCCCAATATAGTAAATGTCACTGAAAATGGGATAGGTTCAGAATCTGAAACAGGGAAACTGACAGAAAGGTAGCCATGTTAGTCTGTATTCCATCAAAAAAAAAAAGCAGTCATATAGCACTTTAAAGACTAAAAAAATAATTTATTAGGTGATGAGCTTTCATGGGACAGACCCACTTATTCAGATCATAGCCCTACCAGCACAGACTCAATATATAAAGCACAGAGCTCCAAAAATTGTTATCAAGGTTGGCAAATCAGAAGAGCAGGTGGATGGAAGGAGATTGTGGGGTGGGGAAGTTAAGAGTTAGATAAAACATCAAAGTATGTAAAAGAGTCCTTATAATGGGTCTGGTAATTGCTGTCCCTGTTCAAACCACGTGTTAATGTGTCAAATTTGAATGTGAATGTTAGTTCTGAGCATTCCCTCTGTAGAAGGTTGTTAAAGTCCCTTTCTAGCAGAACACAAACTTTCAGATCTTTAACAGAATGGCCCACTCCATTAAAGTGCTGGCTGACAGGTTTGCATTTGCTTGTTTCAGTAATCAGCTGATAGGCATAAGGGTATTTTGACGTTTGCAGGGTCCTTTCAAAAAGGACCCCCAGGTAGACGAGCCATACGTGAGCGAAACTTGGCACTTTTGAAGTGCCACAGCTGGCAGCATGCTAATGAGGCACTCAATATTCATTTCAGTGCCTCATTAGTATTCTCTGATTTGACCATTAGTGTGGCCATTTTAAAAATTTTCCCAGGTGTAGACGTAGCCAAAGAAAAGTTATCAATGGTTCATAATCATAACAGAACAGCATACTGAGTGGGTTTCACAGGGAAGTCTGAAAGAAGTGATTTTTTTTTTCTGGGAAAGATAAGACCGAGAAGGAACATGACAAACACTGCTAAGTACCTACAAAAATTTTACAAGGAGGAGGGAGAAAAATTATTCTCCTAAACCTTTAATAATATGATAGAAGAAGGAGCAACAGGCTTAAACTGAAGTGGGGGAGATTTACTTTAGACAGTAAGAAAAACTTCCCAGTCGTCAGGGTGGTTAAGCCCTGGAACAAATTGCTTAGGGAGGTTGTTGTATCCCCATCATGGGAGATTTTTAAGAGCAGATTAGAGAAATGCCTGTCAGGGATGACCTAGGTGGTGTTTGGTCCTGCCATGAGTGCAGGGGATTGGGCTTAATAACCTCTACAGAGTCCTGATTCTTTGATTTTATGATAAAATGAGAAAACTTGGCTTTTTTATTTTATTAGTTTTACACAGGGCTTTTTTTTGTGGCAGTACATGCCGTACTGTGTACTGGCACCTCCATGCACCAATCTTCCCCCCATGGCTGGGGATCCTGCAGCTGGGCCTGCTGGTGGGGCTTGGCACCCCAACTACCTCTCAGGTACAGGGCTGGAGCATCTGTCCACCCCCAGCTTGGGTTACCACGGCTGTGACTGCCAGTGGAGCTCCATGCCCCAGCCGGCACTCAGCTTACTGACTCCTGTTGTTTTAGGAAAAAAACCCAAAAGCTAATTTTACAAGTAATGATTCTGCAAACTAGGATGCAAAGAATCATCAGCATGTGATTCTGCTAGCAAAGGGCTGTGCTAACCAGAGTTTTCAGAATTCCAAGTAGTGATAACTTTTTCTCTTCAGGCTGTGTCAAGAATAAATCAACGGAGGCATGGCTCATTTGTTTGATAGATAATAGGCAAAACCATGTGCTCTCACTGAAAACTACATTTTTATTATATCTCAAGCACACACACACACACACACAGTTTTGCAATAGGCTTAGAACACACACATGGTTTTGCAATAGGGTTAGAGCATTCCAAACATTTATAGTTACCCTAAAAGACATAAATGGTTTTGAAGGTCTCAGCGGCCAGGCTTCAGGGTGGAGCACAGCCCATCTTCTTTCTAGCTGTTAGATCCTTGCCCAGAGGAAATCTTCTTTAGACTTCTCCCAAGCAAATTCCTTCACTTAAAAACTTAAAAAAAAAAACAAAAAACCAAAACCCACATAACCTATAATGATTCCTAGTGGGTCACCATAGTAACCCCTAAAAGGTCACCAATTCTCCTGCTTTCAGCAAAACTACTCATTATTTCTTATCATCAAAATCTTTGTAGTCAGAGCTATAATAAAACTGACATTTTAGAGGCACATAAACTTAAGGAACAAGAAGAAGTCCTGTGGACCTTATAGACTAACAGGTATTTTGGAGCATAAGCTTTTGTGGGGAAAAACCCACTTCATCAGATGCATGAGGTGAGGGGGGTGGTTTCAGAGGGTATTTAAAGAATGGGGTCCCAGTAAAAGGAAGGCCAGAGCTGACAAGGTCTATTCATTAGTATGTATCAAAAGAGATAAAAACCAGTCAGATCAGACAGGGGATGTGGCCCATTGTCAGAGTCTAATGGGGAGATGTTAACACCCAGGGCAGAGAAGCTGCTTTTGTAAGGGGCCAGTCACTCCCAGTCTCTGTTTAATCCTTGGTTGATGGAGTCAAATTTGCAAATAAATTGCAGCTCAGAGCTTTCCCTCTCCATTTGATTTTTTAAATTTCTTTGTTTTAGGACTGCTACTTTTAAATCTGTTACTGAGTGTCCAGGGAGCTTGAAGTGCTCTCCCACAGGTTTCTGTACGTTTCCTTAAACATGGCTGGCAGTGACCACAGAGGCCTGCCTGAGGTGGCTAGAGCTCCTCCATGCTCCTGCAGGCTGCTGCCATGGTGGACCCACTATTTCAAAAGTGTGGAACATGGAGCATCTACCCACATCCTATTTTGAAGTGTAACTTCGATACAGGGTGTTATTCCCAATGTAGGAATGGAAGAATGACTTCGAAAGGCAGCACCGTTATTCCAATGCCAGTTTCGAAGTAGCACATAATGTGTGTAGACACTCTGCAGGGCTTTTGGAGAGGAGACCTTATTTCAAAGTTATTTTTGAAATACCTGCTAGTGTAGACAAGGCCTCACTGAAAAATACTCCCACTTCAGAGCTTTGAAGGAGGACCTAGCATATATTTATTTGGCTGAGAACATCCCGTTAAAAATAATCCACCTAGTAGTTCAAGCAGTCAGTTCTGAGCACTTTTGACCTTGTCTGAAAGCCCAGAACTGGGAGATTTCTACTGCAAATCATCCAAACCATCAGCATTTCTCTTCCACCTCAAAACTGTCGCTCACCCAGCCAGTCAACCTTTCATACTCCCTTGCAGTTCCATGGTCATCCACAGCGTGCGCGCACGCACACACACACACACACATTCACACTATACATCAAACACAGCTGGACAGATTCTCAGCTTTTTTTTTTAAATCAAAAAGGCAAAACCTGACCCATTACAGGTTCAGCCTCTCTCGTCCGGCACTCTCTCATCTGGCAACATCTGTAATCTGGCATGACTGTAGTTAGACAGATGACCACTTATAATGGGTGTAGCCAAGTTTCCCGTGGTCCCATAAAGTTTGTTTCTAGACACCAGTCCTGGCTCTCAGAGTTCTGTGCTGTTATTCAGCTGTAATTTACCCCTAAATGTCGTCCAGGAACCCAAGAAATGTTGGTAATGCTGCTAGACAATATTGACCTCCCATGGTCCAGCAAGTGCACGCTTTCCTCACTGGCCAGGTCCTGAGGGTGCCACGACAGAGAGGTTCAACCTGTATTTATTCACAAAATGTCTAATGAAAAATGTTTTAGACATACTGTGAGTTTAAAATATGGGACTTGATGCTCAGCTGTTCTAAATCAGGGGGGATTCACTGAAGTCATTGTAGTCAATAAGCCAATGAATGCCAGATAAGAATGCTGTCAATATTCTGTGACCTAAATGAAAAGATCTGCCGAACTAGTTGCACTTGTTCTAGACAAGAGCATGATAAGTGCTGAGGCTGTTTGCTAGATGGAATGCAAGGGTCTGTTACAGCTATACCACAGACTAGAGTAACAATGCTATCCATTCCTATGCAACTTCCGCTTGGTAGTGTGAAGTGGAGACACTGGTTTAGACCAGTGTTCCCTGTATGCTGAGCACTTGGGCAGTCACCCAGGAGACATTCAAATGCTGCCCAGCTGAGTAGCAGAGTGCCCACAACCAGCAGCTTCTGTTTTCACTGGTGGTGCACATCGGCACAGGCTTCGGTGCACACAACAAAATTGATTCCACACGGTTGGGGGGGACAGAAAGAACATTGGTTTAAACCATTTTCTTTTAATTGATTGTTTTATCATTATTTACGTTAATGTCCAGGAGCCCAAGTCACAGACCAAGACCTAACTGCACTAGGTGCTGTAAAAACACAGAACAAAACCAGTCCTCCCCCTACAAACTTAGAGTGGGAGTCAACTTAGAGCATGGTTTCCCAAACCGGGGTGTGTGTGAAGAAATTCCAGGGTGGGTGGGTGCAAGGCAAACCAGCTCCCCTGCATCATTCTCCCCACCTGATGAAAGACCCGGCCTTTGCTTCTGCTCTCAGCTCCTGCCATTTTACATGGGTGACCCGATAAAGCCGCTACAAAAAAGCAGGCAGCTGGTGAACACCCTCATGCAAAGGTGAGTAAGTGTGGGTTGGGGGGGGGGTGTTGGTGGTGCCTGGCTTTGTGGGATGGTAGAGGCTCGTTTGGGCAGTTCAAAGGGTTTGCAGGGCTCAGGCATCTGGCCAGTTTGCAGGATTCACAGAGCTTGGGCAGCTGGCCCTGGCATCGCAGGGCTCAGGCAGCTCAGGCTGGAGGGTGGGAGGCTGGCCCAGGCAGCTCAGGCGGGTGGCCCCAGCTGGGGCAAGTGGCTGGTGGGTGAGCAGGTGGCTGGACCCGGTGGTGTGAGGCTCAGGCAGGTGGCCAGCTGGGGCTGCACCAGGCACCCACAAGGGGCCAAGGAAAACTATTTGTGCTTATTGTTAATTTTAAATAACATTTCATGTCAAGTTTTGTGTTTATTGCAAATTACTAATTAAATTTTTGTTAAAGAGGGGTTGGATGATGGTAGAGAAGATGTGGGGGGGCGTGAAGATTTCTCAAAAATCAAAAGGGGGTGTGATGTGAAAAGTTTGAGAACCACTGACTTAGAGTGTTTTGTGAAAACTCTCAAGTCAACCCCTGTATTCCAAAGGAACAAGAAGAGTCAGGTAACTTGCTGGGAGAGTGTCTCCTGTCAGTGTGGTGTGGTGTCAACATAAGCTGTGTCAACTCCAAGTACATTATTCACATAACAGCCGTGTCTACACGTGCACGCTACTTCGAAGTAGCGGCACTAACTTCGAAATAGCACCCGTCACGGCTACACACGCCGGGCGCTATTTCGAAGTTAACTTCGACGTTAGGTGGCGAGACGTCGAAGTCGCTAACCCCATGAGGGGATAGGAATAGCACCCTACTTCGACGTTCAATGTTGAAGTAGGGACCGTGTAGTCGTTGCGCGTCCCGCAACTTCGAAATAGCGGGGTCCGCCATGGCGGCCATCAGCTGAGGGGTTGAGAGATGCTCTCTCTCCAGCCCCTGCAGGGCTCTATGGTCACCGTGGGCAGCAGCCCTTAGCCCAGGGCTTCTGGCTGCTGCTGCGGCAGCTGGGGATCCATGCTGCAGGCACAGGGTCTGCAACCAGTTGTCGGCTCTGTGGATCTTGTGTTGTTTAGTGCAACTGTGTCTGGGAGGGGCCCTTTAAGGGAGCGGCTTGCTGTTGAGCCTGCCCTGTGACCCTGTCTGCAGCTGTGCCTGGCACCCTTATTTCGATGTGTGCTACTTTGGCGTGTAGACGTTCCCTCGCAGCGCCTATTTCGATGTGGTGCCGCGCAACGTCGAAGTTGAACATCGACGTTGCCAGCCCTGGAGGACGTGTAGACGTTATTCATCGAAATAGCCTATTTCGATGTTGCTACATCGAAATAAGCTATTTCGATGTTGGCTTCACGTGTAGACGTAGCCAGTGAGATCAATACTGAGATCATTTTAGTATCAATATCATATTTGAGTTTAGGTTGCATATGAAATAAAAAGCCACCAACCCCACTCCCCCCAAAAAAACCAAAACAAACCAATCAAACAAACAAACAAAAATAAACAGGGTCCATCTTATCGAGGAGGTAACAACCTTCACAGCTAACATGAATAGTTGCCCAACTACCTTTGGTGATTGAAGGCCTTGTATCATTATCTGGCTTATACTGCCTGATGATGGATCTGGCTTACTTTGGAATTTCCAACCTACTTTAAAGCAAGTGCATTTTGTTAGTTACTGACATTTAAAAAGCAGGTGTTCAGTGATGAGTGATTTCAACTTGGTTTATCAGGATAGTCACTCCCACTTGTGAACGGCCATTGCTTCAAAACACAGCTTTAAAGCTGGTTTTTGTTGCACTTTATTTACAGCTATTGGAAAAAGAATTTCAAGAGTACAGAGTGGCAGCAGTGATGATAAATCAGACCTAAAGATTAATTTCTTTTTTCTTTTAACTCTATATTTAAGAGAGTAGTAGTAGCAGTAAGCCTCTTCCACATTTATATCTTGGAGCATAGGCCATTGATGACCGTTAGCCAGCGTTCCCTGTCTTGGGCAACATTTTCTGGTTCTGACAGCTGTATTCCATCCTTTTAGTGCCTGCCAGGTGTTTCTTGGGCACCCTCTTTTCCTTTTCCCTTGTGGGTTCCAACTTAAGACTTGCCTTGTGATGTTGGTGGTTGATTTTCTGAGGGTATGGCCAACCCATCACCATCTTCTCTTCGGCTGTGTCTCCACAGGCACAAATCTTTGAAATAGCCATATTTCGAAGATTACTAATGAGGCGCTGAATTGAATATTCAGTGCGTCAGTAGTAGTCTTTGAAATGGCCATTAGCATGGCTATTTCGAAGATTTGTGCCCGTGTAGACACACCCTTCCTGATTTCTCTTCATCAGGAAGTTGGTGAGTCAGTTACCACAAGTCTTAGTTGTTGATGGTGTATGACCTGTGGATCTGTAAGATTTTACCAAGGCAGTTATTGATAAATGTCTGGATTGTGTACTATATATTTTGACAGCCCTTTATTGTTCCCCATTTTTCTGCTCCGTACACTAGGAGTGATTTGACATTGGACTTGAATAATGTGATCTTAGTCTGAGTTGTTATTTGCTTAGAATTCCGGATGTTTTTCATGAGGAGAAAAGCTGTTCTTACAGTTAAAGTGCCACTATGTAAAGCATTGTTCTTGAGGAAACTAGGGAAAACAACATCTGTATCATGCCAACTTGATTAGCTGGCACATTTGAAAGATTATGGCTGCTCCTGGACCAGTGTGGCTGCTGAGTCAGATGGAGGTGTGAGGATTCTTTGCAGACCTGCCAATGGAGGCAGGGGGAAGAGTAGAAGGGGTAGATGCCCACCAGGCTTGGAATTTCAAAGGGGTCTGGAACTCCAGATGCTTCCAATGCTACTTTGAATTTCCATGGCAGCACTGCTGCACAGCTGCACATAGCTGTTAGTGGGGGCTATTTGCAAAATCTGGGTGGTGCTAAGGGCCAAATGCCTGAGGTACCACCCCTTCCACCTTTGGCTTCACTCCTTCCGAGGCACAGAGCTAGGCTCCCCTCTCACCTTGCCCTGGGGCCCACAGCAGCTGGTGAGACTTTGCCTCTCGAGCTTGTGACCTGCCAAGGTTGATGGCTGTCATGGGCCTGGCCAGTCAGAAACACGCAAACCCCATGGAGCAGAGATGTGATGGAAATTGGTAACTGCAGTGTCAGTGTTGCTAGTTATAGTTATCTTACTGTGGTTTCGGCTATAATTGTTTTAAAGCCCTGATCTGGGAGTTAAGTGATTAAGTGATGACCTCAGATTTCATTTAAAAAAATAAGTTTATAATCTTTTGGGTTTAAAATAAAGCTTGAAAATGTGAATGCTAAACACTTAAAAACGAAGAGATAAAGAAAAGAGAGCTCTGGATGCATTACTTTTTAAAATCTCTTGACTTTTAAACTAATCTCATGTTTTTTTAGGGCCTGACTCATGCTGTTGACCACTGGGTGTTGGCAGTACCATATTCTTGTCATCTGGCTTCTGCTTTTTCATATAATTCAGCTTTGCCCTCACTGTTTGGGCTGCTTTTGTAAGCCAGTTATTTTGAATGAGCATTAAAACGTTACAGAGAGGTAGCGGTGTTAGTCTGTACTCCAACCAAACAAAGCAGCAGAAATGTAGCACTTTAAAGACTCACAAAATGATTTGTTCAGTGCTGAGTTTTGATCTGAAGAAGTGGGTCTGTCCCATGAAAGTTCATCGCAGAATAAATCATTTTGCTAATCTTTAAAGTGGTTCATTTCTGCTGTTTTTTTATCAAAATGTCAATTAGTTAAATTTTTTGCTACCTCAGTCACAACAGCAAGGCCTTGTGACCAGATAGCCTGGTAATTTTTCCCACCCCTGTGCAGAATGAACTAGGTTATATACACCAATATGGGGATATTGTATGACACATCACCTCTATATTAGGGCATATAACAACATTCACGTGGAAGGGGTGGAGCCAAGTGGCTCTGAATGTGAGAGTGGGCTCAGCACTTGGGCAGAGGATTGGGCTGCAAAGGTGTGAGGGCTCCAGCCCAGGGTGTAGGCTCTGGGGTGGGGCTTGGTTGAGGGTTTAGGGGTGAAGAAATGAGCTCCAGGGCTAGAACAAGGTAAACAGACTCCCCCCCTCAACAGTGCTGTCTCCTCGCAGCAACACCTGGGATGTGCTGGGGCCTCAGGATAGTCCCCCCCGACAGGTTGGAGTCAGGCCTGGGTGGAAGCTGAGGTAGGAGCACTCTGGCCATGGCAGATCCTGGCACCCCAGCTGTGGCAGAGTTTGGACTGGTAGGAGCATCCTGGTTGTGGCAGATCCTGGTGCTGAGTTGCAGTAGGTCCAGGCCATCTCCTGAGTTCAGGCCAAGGCAGGGCCACCCTAGCTGCAGCAGGTTCAGCTCATGACTGTTGCAACCAGGGGAAGGGTGCCCTGGTCACAGCTGGAGCTGGGTTCAAGCCACCCCTCCCAGGACATGGCAAACTGAACGCTGAGCTAAATTGGGGCTGGTGGAGGGGAAGGGGTGGCCTTCCCCAGTTGCACCAGATCCTTGGACAAGTTCTTTGAGCTCCCACATGGCACTAAATAGGCAGCTGTACAGCTGGGGAGCTTACAGGGAACTTAGATTGTGCTGACTATTTTCTGCAAGATGAGGGCTTGGTTGGCCACCCAGGAGAGAGTCGGGTGCCACCCATCTGATTAGAAGAGTGCCCACAGTCAGCTGTGTGTGTTTCTTCCAGTGGTGCACATCTGCACATGACAAAATTTATTCCACCCATGGTTGAAAATAATGGCGGAAACACTGATTGTGACCTCCAGGTTCTATGTCCTTGCAGAAAAGGGAAGACTGCACTGATCTTTGATTTGCTGAGTGTGACGCTAAGCACCCCTATGTGCATTCACACACTACCTACCACTGCAATACTCTTGGTGCAAATATGTCTTGGGTGGTGTCATCAGGAAAGTAATAACTTATGGATCATTCATATTCTTGAGTGGTACACATCCACTGTGGGCACTGAGTTATGGATATATGCTAAAATTGTGACTAACATGCATTTAAACCAGCCATGTCAGGTTCAGTTGGTAAACTGGTCTTCCTTATACGAAAGAATGTCTGTTTAGTTCTCTGAGCAATCTGATCTTCAGGCAAAGACAACAAAGGCCCATTTTTACATCTTAGGTAAACTAATTAGTGGAGAAAGAAAGACCATGGTGCTTCCTGCAAACTTAACTCCTCCTCCTCCTGGCTGTTTTAATACACTTTTTTACTTGATGGGGGCTTGGGTAACCTACAGAAGAATCCATGTCAAAGATATACTGATGTAGGAAGACTAGGGAGACTATCTGTTCCGTTTTTCCCAGGACAGCCCCATATTTCAGGCACCAGGAAGGAGTCCCAATTTATTTTCAAAATGGGTCTAACTGCCCCGTATTTGCAGGGGAAGCAGTTGCCATCCAGTTCCTGCCACATACCAGCATAGCTGCCACCTGGCTCCAGCTTGGGAGAGCTGGGAGCTGAACTGCACAGCTGCACCTAGCTCCTGGGAGCTGGACCCACATGTCTGTCGCCTGGTTCCTGGCTCCCTGCACCTCAGTGGAGCTGGGAGGAGCCACCCCTCTCTCCCATATCTCTCCCTATTTGGGATAGGGACATAAGGTCACCCTAAGGAAGATGTGCAGGGTTGAACTTCAAGTGATAAGCAAGTGCATCAACTGATTGATTGAAATATTACTGTATTATAAAAGTGTATAGAGTGAGGTCTAATGACATCTGGTAATGAATATCATTCTGAAGAATTTGTATTAACACTTTATGAGAAAATATGTATATATATTGATATTGGAAGACAGAATCTATCTTTGACATCCATTGCTGGAAGGAACTGGAGATACTGGAAGCTGAGAAAGAGAGGGCCTTCAGCTAAGGGTTGGTGGGGAGTTTAAGTCTCTGGGAATTGAATGTAGATGAGACAAAACATCTTAATGTAAACCTATGCCTTGCTGAATTACATTTTAGACTCTGAGAGGCATGTTTTCACTTTTATTTGCTTGTAACCCTTCCCAACTTTATTCCCTTTACTTGGCATCTCTTATCCTACACGTCCTATTAATAAATTTGTTTTATTTTGTACTGTAAGCCAGCTGAGTGCTATGCTTTATTGTTTGCCTTAAGTAATAACTAAGAAATCCGAGAAAACCATCGGTTTTAGGTGATATGGTGTTATGGCGCATCTTTAGAAGAACAAATGAACTGTCTAGTGGAGGGATGGAAATGAGAGAACACAATTTTGGGAAAATTCAGGACCGTGAGTGTACAGGGGTCACCCTGCAAGCAGTAACTACAGGTAGTGGAAGCCAAAGTCAGCCTGCAGCCAGGCTACTGGGGCAAACTGCTGAACCAAGGCTGTGTAGCACACAGACATTCAGGGTGGGACCAGCATGCAAGTGGGCTGGTTGTGAGCATCCCAAGCCAAAAACTAGAGCAGGAAAACATTATGAGGTCTCCCCTGGTTACAGGGCCAGGGGTGTAGGGGAACACAACCCTGCATTGGCCTGAGGTCCATCACAGTCACCCACTAAAGATGTGTGTTCTGATGTATTTTAGAGGTTAGTGCAAAGTGTATTACAGGAGCACTGTGCACCCTCTTGAACAGACTTCCCAAAGGCTTGGCCTCCAGCAGCAGTCGTTGTCCTATCACAAGCATGGATGTGAAGAAGTTAAAATCCTTAGTTTGATATTTCTTTTATATTTCTTCTTGTATCAGAGACATTCAGAGTTCTATAGCCCTGGACTTGGCACCCTTGTACTGAATCCATAACAGCTGTCTGCAATTTTATACAGAGCTAACTCATCAGCATAGGTCATCCCTCATACACCCCATGTTCAGCTGCCACCTGGATCACTTGCCCTTATGTCTGGTGGCAGATCCCTAACTAATGTATCATATCCCACTTTCATGCAGCTAGATCACTGCTTACTTTCAGCTCTATTGCCACCAATATTTTTTCTCCCAGAAGTTGATCCATTTTATTTTCTCCACTTAATTAGGTTGACAATTTTACTTTTCAATTTGTACAGTCACTTATCCACATGAATCTAGGAAGTACTTCACAAATTTTACTGATTGATTTTACATGGTTTACATATAGGAATTTCTTTGTTTGTTATTGCAGTATGCCCCGCTCTGGCCTGCAGCACCACCACTCTGTAACAGGACATAGTACACAATAATCCAAGACATGGCAAGAAGAATACTACACCCAACTGAAATTATAAAGAAATATAGTCAGGAAGAATTATCTAAAAAGGAATTTGCCCAGGGAGAACCCTGACTGACTCTATTACTGACTCCAGTAGTTTAACTTCACATTTACACAGAACCAGCAAATCTCAATGAAAAGCAGAAAATGGGAAGTTATCCACTCTTTTCAGGCAAAAAGCAAAACACCCAGCAACAGAAATAGCCTTTATTCTTTGCTCTAAGATTCATTTTTTTCCTGCATTCTACTGATTTTTTCCTCTAAGCTAGGGTCAAGCAAGGCACTTGCCAAATATGAAATAAAGGGAGCAAATACGTCAACAGACACAAGAGATGTGATGGAGAGAAGGAAATTGAGGAAGTGACATAGTCCCTGAAGGCTTTATTGCAAAACAAACACTGAAACTACTAGTCTTCATATTAGTTCCACAAAACCCTTTCTGTAAGTTCTGGCCCTCAAGTAGACATTATTTCATGGACAGATTTACAATGCAGTTGAACTGCCAGAGGGTGATGCATGATAATGCTCTTGCCATGACAGATCCTGACATTTTTCTGTTATGCTCAGCACTGTGTCAAACTCACCACCCCCCCACACACACTGTAGATAAAATAATGGGAAGTTTACTGAAGGCTGACAAAATCCTCCCAGGAAAGTTGAAATACATTGGTGTAATCAATAATAATCTGGGTGCTGTAAATTGGCAGAGCTCGACCGAAGTCAGTGGAGCTATGTTGTTTCACACCAGCTTAGGCATTGCTCCAGTATTTTAGCATTGCTCATGGTGAGGTGATTCATGCTAGTTTGTCCTAGGATCTTTGCAACTGCTGTGCTATTTACCCTCCTGGTGAGAGGTAGGACTCCTGGACTGAATTCTCAGCTTTGCCATGAAAATAGCATGTCTGCTTCCCTATGTACAAAATTAGGATAGTGATGCCTATTTCATAGAACTGCTGAGTGTTTTTACACCCATTTTAAACACACTTACACTTAAAAGTTTTCACAGATTCCAAGGCCAGAAAGGACCACTGCGATCACCTACTCTGAGCTATGCAACCTGGGCCATAGAACTTCCCCAAAGCAATTCCTAGAGCAGAGCTTCTGGAAAAACAACCCATCTTAATTTTAAAAAACTTGCTAAAATAAAGCTATAATTGAGCTTGCAAATAAAACAACAAACTCCAATTAAAAATACATGCTAACTTAGATATTTGTCTGTCCTGGCTCCTGCCTTCACATTCCATCCCCGATCAGGGTTTGGGCAAAGATGGTATGTTTGGATAAGGCAAATTAGTGCTGTGTCTTCTTCGTCTTTAAAGAAGGGGTGGGGAGGAAGATTGGAGGTACAAAATCTTACCACTATATTTGGATCTGCCAAAGTGTAGGGGGAGGCACACAACAAGGCAGGTGCCCAGGGATTCAGTGATGCAAAGGGGCCTGGAGTTTGTGGCCAGAGCCTCAGGCTCTTTAAATTGCCACAAGAGCACCATGTGGTACTCACCAGAAGGCATGTAAAGAAATAATGGTCCAGTCAGCACTGAGGGGTGGCTGGCCTCGCCCCACCACCTCAGCCTTGCCTCTTCTGCCTGAGACCTCACTTCTTCCAGGAGTACAGAGCCAGTTCCTCCCTCCACCTCTACTCCATGGCCCAGGTCTCTGGTGAAGCTTGCAGGTCAGCAGACTATATTCCCCTTTAATTCCTACACTTGTAGGGAAAATTGTGAACCTGATGGATTATTGTCCTATTCTGACTAGTTTTTAAGGGTGACTAATCTACTTACTGTTATTTAACATTAGCAAAAGTAGCTGGGATTTTAGATGGCAAATCATCCTATTTAGAAATGCTTTTTTAAAAGCGTGTTCAGCAGCTGGCTTTTTGTAGGAGGACTGAATTAATAGGGAAAATGTGTAGCACTGAACAGCACAGCAACAGAAATAGACAAAGAAATAGACAAAGTGATAGCACCATCAGCAACAGTATGCTTCTCTCAGGAGATATGCTGGTGCTGTTGCAGTTTTTAGCAACATCAAAGAGCTGATAAGGAGCCTAAAGGAAAGAATGGCAATTGTGTTTCTTCTGCATATTTTTAATGTGTTGAGTAGTAGCACAGCAGAATCCAAATTTGACAGAAAAAAACAATACACATTTCTCCTGCTTGGTAAGCATGCCTCCTTGGTTTTCTTCTTAGTTTGAGGTACCCGTGCAAAGGACTTCTGCTGCGTGGTCCAAGCTCAAAAGAGCCTCTCTGCGCCAAAGGAGGAAAGTTTTTATAATTTCACAGAACCATAGGGTTACAAGGGACTGCAAGGGCCACAGAGGCTAACTCTTGGCCAATAGGCAGGATTAGTTGTGCCTAAAGCATGCAAGACAGATGGCTGTCCAGCCTCCTTTTGTAAATCTGCAGTGAAGGAGCTTCCACAACCTCCCTGCATAGTTTCTTCCATTGTCCTTCTGTTCTTGCAATTAGGAAGTTTTTCCTAAGATTTTACTCTAAATCTGCTGTGCTGTCCTTTGAACCTCTTTTCATACTCTTGTTGTACTTCTGGAAACAAGAGGAGCACTTTTCTCCATTTTTGTATGGCAGCCTTTCAGGTACAGGTTGAATCTCTCTCGTCCAGCACCCTTGGAACCTGACCAATGCCAGACGAGAGAATTTGCCAAGTGACGGGAGGTCAGTATTGTCTATCAGCGATACCAACACTTCCACTGGGCTCTTAAAAGACATTTAGGGGTAAAACAGAACTAAATAACAGCACAGAACACTAAAAGCCTGAAATAATTCACAGGAAACTTGTCCACACCCATGCTAAGTGAACATCTAACTAAAACCATGCCAGACCAGAGCGTGCTGGACTACATTTGAAAAACTGTGGTTATATCCACCCCACCCCCTAATTAATGTCCACTTTTCCAAATTAAGTATGCCCAGTTCCAGCCTTTGCTCATATGGCTTTCATACCATCACTTTTTCATCTTTGTTACTCACCTCTGGATCCCTTCCAGATTCTCCACGTTTCCTTCTTACTCATTAAGAACACATTGTACTATGAGCTGATACTAATTCCTTGCCTTGAGTTGACTCCATTGTCCAATTTTATAAGTGCTCACCTTGGCACTGAAAATGCTTTGACACTGATACATTCAGCTTAAAATAATGGAACCATGGTACATGTGCTTATTTAATTATCTCACACAAAATTGGTCAGATAAACTTGTGTCTTTGACTTTGGTTTGACACATTTTCCAGAAAAGTTTTATTTCTTTAAAGGTCAGTCAAGGCTCTCTTGATTCTTTTCTACTATTTACTGGGTGGGTGTATGGACAACTACTGAATACCTGAACATCTGAAGTGTGCTTGTTATTCAGTTTATTTCTTCAGGCACATACTATGCCTGATTCCTTAAAAATTAACACCTCAAATTGCCCTAGTTCCAATCTCACTTGCATCAGTTTCACAATGGGGTGACTACATTAACTAAGACGAGTTGCCCCAGCTCATAGCAGAATAATAAAGGACTAGATCCTACCCATAAAAGCTGTAAGAACAGCCCCTCTGCTCATCCACTCTGTGTGGCACAGCAGGGTAGGGGCTAGGGTTATCAGCCCCCTCGTCCTCGAGGGGAGCTCTGGAGGGCCACCTGTGATTCAGAAACGGGATTGTGGGCAGCAGACATGCTGTCTTTTATGTGAATCCTACCTTGGAAAGGGGAGCCGATGCTCTTATTGTGTGAGGGTGAATGCTAACACCTTAGTAGATACAGGCAAGGAGAATTTAAGAGTCCACTTACTGAAAGGTGCATCAAGGGTATCCTTCAAAATCACTTCAAGGTTGTGGGGGAATAACACCGAAAGGAATGTCTCCCATAAAACATTCCTATTCTTGAAACAACCCAGCTGTTCATGAGAAACCCAGTACATAGGGGAGATACTATTGGCAAGCTGATGCCACGTTGACCTCCACTCAGCCGGAGGTGGTTGCCAGCTGGATCAGCCTTTTCAATAAAACTAATGTGTGCCAGTGAGGCAAATGCATTTCTACACAGCAAACACTTGGACAGCCATTTCCAAGTTTAATTATGGAACTTCAGCTGAATTCTTGTTTTCCTGCTGATAATTTCCAATGTGATCTATCAGAACTGAGAGAAGGATGAGCAACAGCGTGAACTGTAATTTGTGGGCCTGGAGGATAATGATATATTGATTTAGGACTCAAGCCAGGAACCATACATCTGAGTAACCTGACTCATGCAACTCATCCTACTGAGTTCCCAGGTTCATAGTTATCTAAGTTTAAGGACAGGTTCATAGTTATCTAAATTGCAACAGTTGCTGCAGGAGGATTAGTGTATGTATAGTCAGGCTGGCAGAAGAGAGCTATTGCAAGTGGAAATTATCATTTCTATAAAAAAAAACAACAAGAGAAGATACTTGCAGTGCTATGCGTGTGCATATGTAAATAAAAATGTGCTCAAAAATATGTAAAGATAATGTAAGCCGTACAGACAATTCCCATTCTTTATTAGACAATATCCTGTGTCTGTTTGCAAACTTCCCCAAAGTTTTCACTTCTCTCTTTCTCTAATCTCTCTCCTGACCTGCAAATGGTGTCACCTTACAAACTAGAGTTTTAGAATAGCTGCATTACAAGTACATTGCAACATGTTGTTAATTACGTATGCTATTACATTATCCTCTGCCACTAATTGATATAGCCTGGGAAAAGAAATATCCAGGGTGATTTCTTTCTTTATCGTTCTGTTGGGTGGTCTGTTCTCCTGCAGACCAGATCTGCCCCTGAACTTGGTGGTCTTTTCTCCTGCAGACCAGATCTGCCCCTGAACTTGGTGAACTTGCAAAAGACCAAACCATCCATAGAAGACCACAGCATCCAGAACTGGAGAGACTTAGTTGAGAAGAAAAACATAATATGTGTAACTTATATCAATTTTCCCTGAGTGTTTGAGGCAGAGCAGGGCCAATCATTTCCTTTCATCAACACATTTAATTGCTACTCCCTCTAGCTGCATTAATCACAAACCTGGGAAGGCCATGGAAATAGCCTCCAAACATTTTATAGTTGCATCCCCCACTTTCTTCTGTTTGCTTCCCCTTCAGGAGATGGGAGCAGAGCTATAGCTTCAGGAAAGAGGGCACCTAGCTCTGGGGGAGGGGGTGCTGAGGACAAGGGGGCTGAGGCTGGCGTGGAGCTGGGGACAGGTCTGGGGTCTGGAGTGGATCCTCAGCCAGGTTCAAAGGCTGGGGGACAGGGTTGGAGCTGGGAGCAGAGCTGCAGCCCAGTTATGCCCCCCATACTGTGGGGAGCACTGGCCCAAGGAGTGTGGGTCTAGCAGTCAGTGCTGCAGAGGCAACTGATCCCTCCCACTTTCTCTTGGGAGGAGGCAAATCCATGTATGAATCTAAAGGGGCTTTCTAACCCTCAGAATAGCATCTTCCCTCCAATGTGAAATAAACATAAAAATAATAGGAATGACAAAGCAAAGAGTCCTTATCTCACAACTGAAAACTGACCTCCAGCCTGTAGAAATCTCAGCTTTGCTTCAGCAGAGCTTCCAGCATCTGGCAGCAAAGCGGTATGGACTAATATAACAAATGAGGGGTTTAAGAGGGGAAGGGAAACTTCAACATTTCCCCCAAAGGAAACTTGAGAGCAGGTGAATTTTGAATAATCGTTTTAAAGCCCAAACTGTTTCCAAATAGTGACAGACAGGTAGCCGGTTAGTCTGTATTCTATCACAACAAAACAAAACAAAACAAAACAAAACAGTCATGTAGCACTCAAAAGACTAACAAAATAAAATATGAAGCAATGAGCTTTCATGGGACAGACCCACTTCTTCAGATCATAGCCTTACCAGAGCAGACTCAGTACATAAAACACAGAGGTCCAAAAATTGTTATCAAGGTTGACAAATCAGAAAAATTGTTATCAAGGTTCACAAATCAGAAGAGCAGAGGGATGGTAGGGGGGTTGCAGGGTAGGGAAGTTAAGAGTTAGATAAAACATCAAAGTATGTAAAAGAGTCTTTATAATGGGTCAGTTAATTGCTGTCCTTGTTCAAACCACATGTTAATGTTTCGAATTTGAATATGAATGTTAGTTCTGAGCATTCCCTCTGTAGAAGGTTGTTAAAGTCCCTTTCCAGCAGAACACAAACTTTCAGATCTTTAACAGAATGGCCCGCTCCATTAAAGTGCTGGCTGACATGTTTGCGTATTTGGAGTTTTTTGATGTCTGTTCTATGTCCATTCATTCTTTGTTGAAGAGTGTTTGCAGTCTGTTCTATATAAATGGTGTGTGGGCATTGTTGGCACATGATGGCATATATGATGTTAATTGAGGAACAGGAGAATGTGCCCCTGATTCTGTAATTAATGTGGTTAGGTCCAGTGATGGTATGTCCAGAATACACATGTGGACAAAGTTGGCAATGGGGCTAGTATTAGTATTAGTATTAGTATTAGTATTAGTATTAGTGTGGTATAGCCTGTGGTTGCTAGTGAGAATCCTCATAAGGTTGGGAGATTGTCTATAGGAAACAACAGGCCTGTCACCTAGGGCCTTCTGGAGTGTGGCCTCATAATTTAGGACAGGTTGTCGGTCTTTAATGATGCATTGCAGTGGTTTGAGTTGGGAGCTGTAGGTAACAACAAATGATGTTCTATTATTGGTATTTTTGGGCCTATCTGGGAGTAGTCGGCTTCTGGGTAGTCATCTGGCCCTTTTGATTTGTTTTTTTACTTCTCCCGATGGGTAATTTAGGTTTTTGAATGTTTGGTAGAGATCTTGTAGTTTCTGGTCTCTGTCAGTAGGATCAGAGCAGATGCAACTGTATCTCAGGTCTTGACTGTAAATGATAGATGGTGTGGTGTGTGCAGCATGGACGCTAGAAGCATGTAGGTAAGTGTAGCAGTCAGTGGGTTTCTGATAGACAGTGGTATTGATCAGGCTGTCAGTGATTTGTACTGTAGCGTCCAGGAAATGTATCTCTCGTGTGGAATGGCCAAGGCATAAGTTAATGGTGGGGTGCAGATTGTTAAAGTCTCTTCATGTGGAATATTAGCGTAGTGTAATGTAGAGGCTCTCTACACTAACAGTCCACGTGAAGACGGACTACAAGGAATCAGGATTACCATCCCTGATGTTACCACAGCTCATCTGGTGTCTGACCTCTGTAACTTCATTCTCACCCACAACTGTTTCCGATATGGGGACAATTTATACCTCCAGATTAGTGGTACTGCTGTGCTCCATGACTGCTTTTTTGTTTCCAAACAGTAGAGGATTTCAGACCAGATTCTGACCTGTTTGGTCAATAGAGTTCTGAAGTCAGTGAAATTATCCAGATTTACACTGGGTTTACTGAGAACAGAATCAGGCAGATTGTAGCTCCATGTCCTTTAAATCTCTATTATTTAACAGAATAATAAGCTTTAGAAATTACTATTCACAATCAGCCAGCTCTCAAGTTTTCCTGGGGGGAAATGCTGCAATTTGTTCATGCAGCAGCTCAACTATTTTATTAGCCCATGAAATATGTGGAAATAGGCACTGGAAGTTAGATTGCTCATGTAGTTGGAGGAACTTATATACATAAATAACTGCAAGATTGAGCCCTTAGCAATTATTTGTTCTACTTGTCTGCAGAAAAACAAGGCAAAGGAGACAGCTTCACAATTTTTTGAGCCTTGAAATCAAATCCAGGGATCAGAAATTAAATAAGGCTCATGCGTGTCTTTTACATTGGGACAGACTACGTTAAGCCAAAATGCTGTTTTCATGGCTAGTTTGCTAGATTTAGTAGCCCAGGGTGATTGATTTTGTAATATTGTTCATGCCATTGCTAGAAATTGAAAGCCGTAACAGTTAAAAAAGAGACATTAATCAAAATGCCATGTGGTACCAAGCCAAAGTACGTTATACCAATACTCTTTCCTCTATCATAGGGTTACACAAAGGTTACTTCAACAGAAATTGCAACAAGGTGACTTCAGTAGAAATTGAAACTGTTAAGCTCACTTTTGCCCTATACAATAGTGGTCTACAATGCGCGTGAGGATAGATCATATAGCTACATTGCTCAGGAGCTGGATTTTTCACAGCCCTGAGTGATATAGACATACCAATATAGGTCTTAAAAAGGGATTACATTATGTTTGTAGCCACTTCTAGGCCTTTTTACCATGTTAGAGAACTGCTAAAATAGTGACAAGGAGAATTAGGCCCCTTGTATTAGTCTTTGATGTCTCGGGAGCATTACAAAGAAGGAACTGTGCCTCTTTCTTTCCTAAACTTGCTTCATGGGACAATAACTTGCTGTAGGCCTACAAGAGCAGCAGATAACTCCCCTGCCCTGCCTCCATGGTTTAGCTGATTTCAGTAGGACAGCTCACCTGCTTCATATTAGGCAAATGCTTCAGTTCCTTGCTCAGTCTCTAAAAAATGTAGTGTGGGTGGGAAGACCTAGTGTGAGGGGAGGGATAGCTCAGTGGGTTGAGCATTGGCCCACTAAACCCAGGATTGTGAGCTCAGTCCTTGAAGAAGCCATTTAGGGGTCTGGGGCAAATATATTTACAATAACAATTGGTCAGGGATGGTTCTTGGTTCTGCCAAGAAGGCAGGGGATTGGACTCAGTGACCTCCTGAGTCACTTCCAGCTCTATGAGATGTATATCTCCATATACTAAACAAAAAAAGTGTGCAGCAGCAGTCAAAAAAGTTAACAAAATGTTGGGAATCATTAAGAAAGGAATAGATAATAAGACAGAAAATGTCATATTACCTTTATATAAATCCATGGTACGTCTACATCTGGAATACCGCATACAGATGTGATCGCCCCATCTCAAAAAACATATATTGGAATTAGAAAAGGTTCAGAAAAGGGCAACAAAAATTATTGGGGTATGGAGCATCTGCCATATGAGGGGAGATTAATAAGACTGGGACATTTTAGTTTGGAAAAAAGATGATTAAGGGGGGATATGATAGAGGTATATAAAACCATGACCGGTGTGGAGAAAATAGATAAGGAATTGCTATTTACTCCTTCTCACAACACAAGAACTAGGGGTCACCAAATGAAATTAATAGGCGGCAGGTTTAAAACAAACAATAGGAAATATTTTTTCACACAATGCACAGTTAACTGGTGGAACTCCTTGCTGGAGAATGTTGTGAAGGCCAAAACTATAGTAGAGTTTAAAAAAGATCTAGATAAATTCATAGGGGATAGGTCCATGAATGGCTATTAGACAGGATGGGCATGGACGGTGTCCCTAGCCTCAGTTTGTGAGAAGCTGGAAATGGGCAACAGGGAACTGATCACTTGATGATTAACTGTTCTGTTCATTCCCTCTGGGGCACCTGGCATTGGCCACTGTCGGAAGACAGGATACTGGGCTTGATGGACCTATGGTGTGGCCCAGTGTGGCTGTTCTTATGTTCTTGTGTTCTTATGCCTATTTCAGTACCTGACAGCTAAGCCACTGAACTATCACAGTCAGAGGACCTTCTGACAAACCCAGCCTTCAGTGTGATTATACACATGTTTCAGTGCCTGGACATGTCTGGATGTTACAGTGCACAGCTGAGGAAGGATTTGCTTTGCTTGCCTGATTAATTCAGCTGTAGGGTCAAAGGGTACCTCCCCAGCGGCAAAAAGGCAGGAGCTCCATAAACCTTGTTTTTTTCAAAGAGGTTGAAGAAAGGTTCCTGGATGCCTGTGCATTTTGTAATGCCAATTTTTCTTGAGAGATGATTATAATGATGTTTTACGTCCAAATCTTAACTTAAGAATTCAGATAACCACTCACACATATATATCTGCAGTCCCTTCCTGTGTGTTTGTGCATCTGTATGCATATGAATTAATTAGTCTAATGCTTGTATGTTTAAACTGGGTACCCAAAAAAGGTGCATATATACTTGGGAAGCTTGAGTTCTGGTGTTTTACATGACAAAACATCTGCTCAGTATAAAACAGACAGTATCCGTTTGAAAAAACAAAACAGCTTAGATCAAAAGAAAAGAATGAGTTTGGGGAGGAGAATTATCCGGTACCTGGAACTAGGAGAACAGCCATGGAGTCACTGTGTCACCTGCCACATTACTTACATTGTCACAACAAAATTACAGTAAACTCTTGTTTGATCGCTGCTTGATTAACCAGCACACTTGAAAAACCCACATGACTCACAACTGGGGAGCTCTGGTCAGCGGACACCAGGTGGGAGCATGGAGAAACTGTGTCAGGAGATCAATGCCCCGCTCCCCAGGAGGAGGGAGCCAGCCCGCTCAGTGCATCCCTGCATCCCTCTGTGCTGCATCTGAGTGTAGCTGGCTGGATTCTCTCCTGTCCCACCCCCGTGTAAGAACCCTCAATTATACAGAATATTTGATTACCTGGCAACCTCCCGGTCCTATGGATGCTGGATATCAAAGAGTTTACTGTACCAAGTGATGTCAACTGTTCAGCTCCATTGTCTTCAGCGGAGCTTCACCAATTTACAGCAACAGAGACTTTGCTTCTCAACACCTGTGATCGCTGCTGTAAAATGGATACTATAGTACCTTAAAATGATGTTGTTAGACTTAATATTTGTGCAGCATCTTGGGATTCCCAGATGATAGCTGCTATAAATGTACAAGTAAATATTTTAAAAGAATGGACAGACTTTGAATGTAAGATAGTAGAATCTGAAGTGAGAGAAATTCTGACAATGAATATTATTTCAAACCATGCACTTGGTTTGATTAGTCAGAAATGTTTGCCCAGAGTGGTTTATGCAGGCCCTTGATCACTGAACTTTAGAGAGTTTAGGACATCAAAAAATAAAATGAATGATAATTGCTAAAATTCTCCCTAAAAATATAGCATGGGGGGAAAGCCTACCACCTGGCTACATCAGGTGCAAAAAAAAAAAACAACCAACAAACCCAACTGCATAACTATTTTATGGTATGGACTTGCTAGCTCCTTTTAAGGTGAATTAACAGCAACAATGGGTCCTTTGGCACCTTATAGACTAACAGAAAAGTTTTGAGCATGAGCTTTCGTGAGCACAGACTCACTTCATCAGATTCTGGTCTTGGAAATCTGCAGGGCCAGGTATAAATAAGCCAGAGCAAGGGTGGGGATAACAAGGTTAGTTCAGTCAGCAAGGGTGAGGCTTACTACCAGCAGCTGATCTGGAGGTGTGAACACCAAGGGAGGGGAAGCTGCTTCTGTATTTAGCCAGCCATTCGCAGTCTTTGTTTAAGCCTGAGCTGAGGGCGTTGAATTTGCAGATGAATTGTAGCTCAGCAATTTCTCTTTGGAGTCTGGTCCTGAAATTTCTTTGCTGTAGGATAGCTACTTTTAAGTCTGCTGCTGTGTGGCCTGGGAGACTGAAGTGCTTTCCTATGGGTTTTTGTATATTGCCATTTCTGATATCTGATTTGTGTGTGTTTATTCTTTTACGTAGAGACTGTCCAGTTTGTCCGATGTATACAGCAGAGGGGCATTGCTGGCACATGATGGCATAAATTATATTGGTAGATGTGCAGCTGAATGAACCCATAATGGTGTGGCTGACCTGGTTATGTCCTGTAATGGTGTTGCTGGTGTAGATATGTGGGCAGAGCTGGCAACGAGGTTTGTTGCATGGATGGGTCCCGGAGTTAGAGAGACTGTGGTGCAGTGTATAGTTGCTGGTTAGGATTTGCTTCAGGTTGGCAGGTTGTCTGTGAGCAAGGACTGATCTGTCTCCCAAGGTCTGTGAAAGTGGAGGATCATTGTCCAGGATGGGTTGTAAATCCCTGATGATGCGCTGTAGAGGTTTTAGCTGAGGACTGTAGGTGATGGCTAGTGGTGTTCTGTTGGTTTCTCTCTTGGGCTTGTCCTGTAGTAAGAGGCTTCATGGCACACATCTGGCTCTGTTGATCTGTTTTTTTCACTTCCTCAGTTGGGTATTGCAGTTTCAAGAATGCTTGGTAGAGCTCCTGTAGGTGTTTGTCTCTGCCAGAGGGGTTGGAGCAAATGCGGTTATATCTTAGTGCTTGGCTGTAGACAATGGATTGTGTGGTGTGTCTGGGATGGAAGCTGGAGGCATGAAGGTAGGCGTGGCGGTCAGTGGGTTTACGGTACAGGGTGGTATTGATGTGGCCATCGTGTATTAGCACTGTGGTGTCCAGGAAGTGGATCTCCTGTGTGGACTGTTCCAGGCTGAGGTTGATGTTGGGGTGAAAGTTGTTGAAGTCCCGGTGGAATTCCTCCAGAGTCTCCTTCCCATGGGTCCAGATGATGAAGATGTCATCAATGTAGCGTAAGTAGAGATGGGGTGTTAGTGGACGAGAGCTAAGGAAGCGCTGTTCCAGGTCAGCCATGAAAATATTGGCATATTGAGGGGCCATGCGGGTACCCATAGCTGTGCCGCTGATTTGAAGGTATATATCCTCGCCAAATCTGAAATAGTTGTGTGTGAGGATAAAGTTACAGAGCTCTATTTAGTTTCACAAGATGCGGATTTGCAGGTGACTTGATCATAGTCTACTGGTGTGTACATGGGCAACAAATATTAAACAATGGGATCTTCAGTCTGAAAGTGAAAGCTATAACACAATCCGTTGGCTCGAAGTTGAATTCAGATTGGAAATCAGGTGTTACCATTTAATGGTGAGAGACCAAAAAAAATGATGAGGCTGTCAATGATTTTAGAATTCTTGAAACCTCTGGAGGCTGACAGAAAATATGGAGGCGGCAGCAGGAGAGGTTTCACATCACTTTTGGTAACATGTTGTGTCACTTTCAGTAAAGTTTTCCTTTTTTTTTTTTTAACTACAATCCTCTAACTATAGCAAAGAAATTGAACATCTTGTCTGTCTGTTAAGGTAGAGCAATTTAGAAAAGATGTTATGACATTTGCTGCACTCGGTCTGTCAATATGACAGTCTAGTTACCAGATCAGTGTCTTTTACCTCTCAGGTGTTTATCATCAGGACAGCATAGATTCAACACCCTCTGTACTAGGTACTTGTCTCCTCTCCAGGAATAATTTGTGTCAGTTCTAGTTGCTTTGGATTTCCTTTTCCATGTGCTGCAGACAATCGTTCATGAAACCTAGTGTGTATTTAATAAGGTATATTAAATACCTAAAATGCATTGTTGACTGTCTTCAGTGAAACCTTGTTCGGTTTAACATAGAATCATAGAATCATAGAAGAGTAGGACTGGAAGGGACCTTGAGAGGCCATCGAGTCCAGCCCCCTGCCCTCATGGCAGGACCAAGCACTTTCTAGACCATCCCTGAAAGCCATGTGACCCCCCAGCTACAGAAACAACCCTGAGACTCTCATTTTCTGAGTTGCTTAACTTAGAAGTGTCACAGAGGGAAATGAGTTGGATTTACTTGCTGCTGTTCTATACATATGACACCAGTGTAAATCCAGAATAACACCACTGGCTATGATGAAAGTCAGAGCAGAAATTTGGCCCTTACCTGATGACTCCCTGCTGCATAGGTCCCTCCTGATAGCAATCCACAGACTAGACCAGCATCAAAATGATAAGGTGGAAAGCCCTGTGGGAAAGAGGCTCTGAAGGCCAATTCCCGAAAAGTCCTGTGTGCCTGTTATCTTTATTGGTTCCAATGGTTGCTGAAAGTGCTTAGCACCTCAGGAGAGGCATGGTACAGGATCAGGCCTTTTGGCTGCATCTACAAGAGGTTTGATTTAAAGGTTCAAAAAGAAAATATTTATTCCCTAGAATAAAGCCAAGAATGGTCTGAATCAGACTAGCTTAATGTCATTGCCACCCATTAGAAAGGTAGCACATGGGCATTTAGCGATCATAAGCACTAGAAAAGCATGTCAAGTCAGGAGCATTGATATTGGATGATGTTGCTTGAGATGCTGTCCTGAATGGAACTTACCTCCCTTTTAACAGAATAAAATTAAGGCAAATGATTATATAAAATAGATTTTGTGTTAATGGAACATGGATTTTAGTACATTGCTTACCCGGTCTGCTAAAGCAAACCAAGACCGTGTCTACACATGCCCCTTCCTCTTGGAAGGGGCGTGTTAATGAGGCACTTCAGAACACGTTAATGAGGCGCTAACAAGCATATGCAGGGCATCATTAGCATAATGGTGGCCAGACGCGCCTCACAAGTGCTGCTTTTGAAACACAGACTGGCTGTATAGACGCAGGCGCTTTGAAATAAACCCCACTCTTCAAAATTCCCTTATTCCCAACTTGTTTTGGGAGTAAGAGTATTTCAAAGTGTGGCACTTAGTTTGAAGAGCCCACATTTATACAAGTATTGGAGGGGTAGCCGTGTTAGTCTGGATCTGTAACAGCAATGAAGGGTCCTGTGGCACCTTATAGACTAACAGAAAAGTTTTGAGCATGAGCTTTCGTGAGCACTGATGAAGTGAGTCTGTGCTCATGAAGGCTCATGCTCAAAACTTTTCTGTTAGTCTATAAGGTGCCACAGGACCCTTTGTTGCTGTTACACATTTATACAGCTAGTCTGCATTTCGAAAGAAGCACTTTCGAAGCATGACTGAATGCCATTATGCTAATGAGGTGCTGAATATGCATGCCAGTGCCTCATTAACCTATTCCAATGTGCCTCATTAACATGCCCCTTCCAAAAGGGAAGGGCATGTGTAGACACGGCCCAGGTGTCAGATGGCTCAGCAGAAGAAAAGACATTTATGAACAAAAGGGAAATGTGGCCCAAGAAAACCATGGCATGGAATGATGCATTTATTAACAACTAAAAGACTTACCTGGCACTGACTAGGGCCGGGACCAGCCTGGGGTGGGGTGAACATGTGTGGCCCACCTGGCAGCTTCTCCCTAGGGGCAGCCTGAGGCAATGAGGGAGGGCACATGGCCTGGTTGGCAGCTGCTCCCCAGTGGCAGACTAGCAGTTGCTCCTCTGGAATGAGGCGCTTGTTGCCCCCCTGTGGTAATTCATGAGTATAACCGTCCCAGCTCTCACACCCCTCCCTTTCCATTTGATGCAAAACAATAGCATTCCATGCACATCCCATTGTCCTGGCACAACTGAACCCTGACCTGGCTTTAAGCCATGATAAAAGGAAGCTGCACACCGAATTGGTGCTTTTGGTGCTTACTGTTTAGGAGGAGTTCCTGAATAAACACACTCAGAAACAGATGGACAGACAGACATACAGACAGAAGCATAAACTCTAAAATATATAATAGATTCTTATGTTTTTGTAACCTGGGCCACCAGCAGTGCTGTTTGTGTGGCATAAGAGTTTTGATGGAGATCTCTGAAGTTGCCAGTTTAAAAAAAAAAGCTAAATCCAGACACACAGTGAAATCAGAGGTTTGTGTTCTTCAAGACGATATCCCAGATCTCTTGAAACACGTAGCTAAAATAGGGCCAGAAGTCCCATTTGCCAGCGATCCTGTTTAGAGCGGCCTCCTCTAGTTCTAACTCTGCTCTGCAGAGGACTGTTTCTTCCCCCCTTTTAATGCAGATGTGATGGTCACATAGCTTACACATACATCTGCTAGCTTTAAGCTAGCTTGTGTGTGTAACAGCAGTGCAGCTGTGGAAGCCTGGGCTTCAGCACAGGCTAGAAACCGGAATATGTAACAAAGGGTTCCACCACACCCCTTCGGGTTGGGTTTCTCTGGTAGCTAGCCTGAGCCACCACCACTATTGTTAGCTGAGTTAGCTAAATTGAAAGTAGCCTGGGTATGCCCACCCATGCTAGAATCATGTCTTCATTCGCAGTGCAGACATGTGCGAGGAAGAGAAGGGTGGTTTGTAAATGGTAAAAGCTGTATGGCAATGCAGAGTTCCTGAGTGTGTGTTTAGGTCAACAATGCTCAGGAAGGTGACACCTGCTGGGAGGACTCTGGAATAGCTATCAACTCTCCTGCAACTGCTATCTAATTTGGTTAGTGTACCCAGACTAACACCCTATTTGACTTGCTAGAGGCCAATAAAATGAGAAAATAGCAAGTGCAGATATTACTAAATCTTCTGTCTTGAATGAATGTTAAAACCAATAAAAGCTTTAATTAAAATGGTTGGCACAACTAGTAAAGCAGATGGAAGCAAGGGCAGAGTGCTTTTGACATTTAAGAGATTCAGTTTTACATATAAATTTCACTAGCAAATCCACTGCTGTTCATGACAGATAAGCTAACATGGAGTTGCTCCTGCTTTCAGAAATTAACTTAATGTTGAAGGTGTGCAAGAACCAGCCAACAGGAACAGTGAATCAACTACAACTTTATTTCTTATGCACACAGAAGTTTTAAACAGAAGATGCGACCAAACCAAAATCCAGATCCAAACAATGAAATTTTTGTGAAGTCATACTGAGACCTGAACTTTATATGGGATACTTGTGGTTGCAGTAGGCTACGCCAAACCTCCATGGCTTCATGCACATGCAGTCAGAGGTAGTTTTCCTGATTAAGAATTGACTTAATGTGAAAAGAGCCTTACGATTCTGGTGATAAGGTTTACTAAGGAAAGATTTAGAGGCAGAACTCAATGGCTCCAAGTTGTAAGAGGCCTGTGATCCTAATAAAGGCAGATCGTTGCTAGACTACTGCTTGAGAGTCTTTGAGTGGCACTATCTTCTCAAGTATCAGAGAGGTAGCCAAGTTAGTCTGCATCTTCAAGAACAACTAGAAGTCCTGTGGCACCTTGTAGATGAACGGATATGTTGGAGCATCAGCTTTCGTGGGCAAAGACCTCCTTCGTCAGCAGCTCAGGACATCACTCCCTCGGGAATTTCACAGTTAGTTCTCAGGAACTTCACTTACAATTAAGAGAGAATACTTTCCCCAACATTTTCCTCTGTGAATATTTTCAGGACACAGAACAGCCAGCAACTGATTTTAACTCAGCATGTTATGTATTCATCATTGTTCAAGTTTACCTGTAGCCAGTCGTGTCCTTTAAATTGAATTTGTTTAGTTGAATTTATCCCAGATTGCCTTTTCTTCATTTATAAACAACATAAATTGTGTTTTGCATCATTCATTTCAATAATGTGTTCATACAGAGCTTTATAAGTCTATTTAATTCTATTTTGTGCAAGCTGTAAGTACAAGTTGCATTTACTGAGCTATGATGGTCTCTCAGTCAGTGTCCTTTTTTGGCTGCAGCATAGCCCAAGGGTTCACTCTGTGCCATCTGGTGTAACTGTCTGCTCACTAGACTACTAAATGAAGCTAGAAAGGGAAAAATACCCAACTCAAACTTGTTGTGGAAGAAATGCCCATTTGTTTTGTTTCTCCCTTTGTGAAAGGGAAGGTGAGTTTTTCCCCAGATATCTCCACCATTTTGTATTTATTCCAAGTGATACCAGTTTTTTTAAAGTAACTATTTTAAAGGGAAAAATAAGAATTCTTTCAAAAGTTATTTCAAAATTACTTACATGTGCAAGTGTATCATGTTGAAGTGCTGGGGACTGAGTCGCTAAGAAGCAGTACAGCGGAAAGGGACCTAGGGGTTATGGTGGATGACAGGCTGGAAATGAGTGAATAGCATGCCCTTATAGCCAAAAAAGGCTAACAGCATATTAGGGTGCATTAGGAGGAGTACTGCGAGCAGATCTAGAGAAATGGTTGTTCCCCTCTATTCAGCGCTGGTGAGGCCACATATGGAATATTGTGTCCAGTTTTGGGCCCCCCCCCCTCCCAGTATAAAAAGGATGTGGATGTGCTGGAGGACGTTCAGCGGAGGGCAACAAAAATGATTGAGGGGCTGGAACACATGACCTATGAGGAATGGCTGAGCGGTTTGGGCTTATTTAGTTTACAGAAGAGAAGACTGAGGGGTGATTCGATAGCAGCCTTTGAACTTCCTGAAGGGGAGCTCTAAAGAGGATGGAGAGAAATTATTCTCAGTGGTGACAGATGGCAGAACAAGGAGCAATGGTCTGAAGTTGAAGAGGGAGAGGTGTAAGTTGGATATTAAGAAAAACTACTTCACCAGGAGGGTGGTGAAGCACTGGAATGCATTATTACCAAGAGAGGTGGTGGATTCTCCATCCCAAGAGGTTGTTAAGTCCTGGCTTGACAAGGTCCTGGCTGGGATGACTTAGTTAGGGTTGATCCTGCTTGAAGCAGGGGGCTGGACTAGATGACCTCCTGAGGTCCCTTCCAGCCCTGTGATTCTATGAAAATATAAGAAATATAAGTGGAAGTATTAAATGTTAATGAATTCATAGACATTAAGGCCCAAATGGACCATTGTGAGCTTCTAGACTGGCCTCCTGCAAGTATAGGTCAGTGAATCTCAAACTTTAGCAACCTGATGACCCCCATTTTGATTTAAACTTTTTGGAAGACCCCCAGCCCAGCTTCTAATTGTCTCCAGGGGTCTTTAAGCATGTTCGGTCCCAGGCTCTGTCCCCAGTCCACCTCTTCCTCAAAGGCCCTATCTGGCCCCACCTCTTCCCCCACTCCTCCCCTGTCCCTCCCTCTCCAAGTGCACACTGTCCACACTCCTTCCCCTTCCTCCCAGCACCTTCCATATGCTACTGAACAGCTCTTTCACCATGGGCAGGTGGCATTGGGAGGGAGAGGGGAAGAGTTGAGTAGTCAGGCAAGCAGCCCTGCATATAACTTGCAGAACCACTCAGAGGCCCCCAGAGGTTCACAGACCCAGTATAAGAACATATTGGCACAGGCCATAGAATTTCACCCAATAGTTTCTCCACCAAACCTCATAACTTGTAGTTTAACTAAAACATGTCTTAGAATAATACTCCATTTTCCCTAACCCTAGAGCTGATGGAGAATTTACCATGTTCCCCTTTTTGCTGTAATGATTAGCTATCCTAAGCGTTAAACATTTGTTCATTATTTCTAATTTGAATTTTTAACTTTAATTTCAAAACAAACGTTTTTGTATTAAAGAGCTTTTATCTATCATATTTTTCCCTTGTGTAGTTTTTGAAGTGTGGTATGTTAAAAGTCATTAACCTTGCATATGACACTGTTAAGTGTGCATTATATTCCTGTATTTCAGCTATCACAGGCCTAAATCAATGTATTCAGTTTATTTCACTTCAGGGTGGAAAAAAATCAATTTAAATAAATTTTAAAAACTGTGTCATTTAAACTAAAAATAGGGTTATCTTTTGAAAACAGTCTAAATTAAATTTGAAATTTACTAATCTTTAAGGCATAAATTTAGTACAATCTATTAATCACTGAACACCAAAAAATAATATTGAGTAATATGTATTTGCTGCCAGTTTTAAAGAAAGTCAAACCACTAAATTGCTGTAAATCACTGATTAATGACCGAGAAGCAGAGTTTGCTCAAGTGTGAAACTACATTTAGACAACAGAAGGCTCTGCTGAAGATGGATAGAGAACATTGCCATTTCAGTCAGCTAGCTTAGTTCAGTGACTAGTTCATTCAAAGCTGAACAATCAGTTGGGAGCTGAAAAACCAGGACAGCTTGTTTTCCTCTTCCCACCTATGATTTGGTACTAGACAGGAGACTGTGGCTACATCTACATGGTGAGTAGTAACAGAGAGGAAGCCGTTCTAGTCTATACACTATCAAAACAAAAAGCAGTCAAGTAGCACTTTAAAGACTAGCAAAATAGTTTATTAGGTGAGCTTTCGTGGCACAGACCCACTTCTGTCCCACAAAAGCTCACCTAATAAACTATTTTGCTAATCTTTAAAGTGCTACTTGACTGCTTTTTGTTTTGATTCTACATGGTGAGATTTTTTTGGAATATTTTCTTTTTCCAAAATACATTATTCTGAACTTGGTGCCATCCCTATGGCATCAAATTTTGGAATAAATGGCTATTCTGAACATTCCGTTATTCCTTATATGGTGGGGGGTACCAAAACTGGAATAGCGCTCTCAAAATAAATGCTCATTACTTTTAGGAAGATCATATATCATCTATCCTCTTTCCTTTCCTCTCCCTACTCACAGCATACGTTGCCTCCATAGTAATGATCGCACAAGCATCACAACTCAGTATGCTTCCAAAAAAACACTTTGCATTAATTGAAACTGAGAAGTCCAAATTCAATAGAACACAAGCAAACTAAACATGAAGAAATAGTTTTCTAATCTCTGGCAGCAGCTGAGGATAAAAATAAATAAAGAGCAAATAATTAGTGAACCTAGTTTGTACCATGCAGGGATCAGCAGATAAAATTATTGTGTACCTCTCTTGCTGCTCTTCTAAGTACACTATACAAAAGCAATGATGTGGTGTGATTTGCACTATTTCATCTGCTCACTGGAAGAAGTAACAGAAAAGCAATTAAGAGCATTTCAAACTGAGTTCATTGTCTGCAACTGGAAAGATCAAGCTAAGCATGCTATGTTTCTAAACAGAGCATAAGACACTGGCCAAGAGACAATAAACAATTCACCAGCCCTGAGCCCAGGAAAGCCGGCCTCAGACTGCCTGAGCCCCAGACCTCCAGCAGGTGGCACTGCCCTAGACTGCCACAGCCCCAAATCTTGGGCACGTGGCACAGCCCCAGCCTGCCTAAGAGCCTCAGCAGGTGGCTGGACCCCTAATCAGGAAGCCTCACTGCCCATAGCCGAGATCCCAGCCACAAGGTTGGGCAGCCAGAGTGGAACCAGTTCCAGGGGAACAGGTGGCCCAGCCCCCAGTCTGCCTGCTTCAGCCTCTGGCACAGGAACAGCAGGCTGGGGGAGGAGTCCTGGAGGACTTCGGTGGAGCATGGGTGGGGCCAGGTGGGGCAGTTTGGAAAGGCAATGCCTTGTCCTGCCTTTGAAACCTGCCATCCAGGGTTTAGGGCACAGATTGTAGCCTGGGCTGCATGTTAATACAGAGTTGTAAGGGGCAGTTATAGCTTCTCATACACCTCAGCATTCTGGACATGCAAGGGGATGGGGTGCTGCACATTCCCTTAATCTTCCTTGGGGCAAGGAGCCAATGACTGAGCAGAGCTTTGGATCTGACTCTCCATCACATACCTCCTTAACAAAGGCAGCTTGTATAAGCCAGCAGCTTCATAGTCCCTGGAGTAAAGCAAAAGGGCAGCAGGGGATGCATTGGGCATGGTCTTAACCTGAAACTTGTCCTCAGGTATTTGTGGTTGGGGGTTGCACTCTTGAGGCACTTCTAGTTTTGACTTTGTTGATTTTTACTTGAATCATGGTTTTTGAAATGGTGCAGCTGAAAAATTTGCACCTATGATGCTGCCTTGCTTTTATTTTTTGGCAGCCAGACTCTTTGTGTTGGCAACCTCTAATAAATGGTTTTGACAAAATTCTTCTCTATTGGGATTCCCTCTGAGACCTCTTTCCACTTGGTTTCCCAATAGCTCAGTTTGACTCCAGCTCTGATCATGCTAGTGCTTGTTTGTTTTTTAATTTGGCATTACAGCAATGCTACACTGAGTTGATCAGACTCAAATGTGTGTGGGAGGGTATGGATGCAGGGTACAGTTATGCAGGAACCTTCTCCCCTCTCGTTGTATTTACTATACGTTGTATCGCACATTTTTGGATTGCTTGGTTGCTTAGAAGGACTTCATTGTGTATAATGGAATGCATTGTCCATGCTTGACCTACTCTTCAGCTCATCTCTACATTGCTAACTTATCATGCCCATTGTCATCATGTTCATAGCAAATGAGTCCGTGTGTGTTCTCCTTCTTATCTTATATGGCTCAGATGTTCTGTCTTTGTGGCCTACTGAACTATTCATACACATCCTTTTTTTTTAGCCTTTTTTACCTCCCTCATCCTATATCTCAAAGACTGAGGCCTCCCCTAACTCATGTCAGGCCAGGATTACCAACACTCTTCTAAGTGTGCATGCGTATTTGTATTACAAACAGCAGCAGGGAAAACAGCCCCTTACAAAGGGAAAATATGTATTGGCATCTCAGTTAAAAAGCAACAAACACCGAAACAGCTGAACACAATCTTAGCACAATCCTCCCATTTTTATATTAATTTTGAATAAACTAATACAAAGCAGTGACACTGTGCCCAGTTTCCAAAGTGTCACTGGCCGGTGTCCTGAAAAGCTGCATAATGCTGCTCAGAGCACTTTACCTATGCTGTGGCAGCATGCTCCTGGAACATGCATTCCATTATACACACTGAAGTCCAAGCAAGTTTGTAGGCAGCACTATCTGCCCTTCAGTTGGACAAAGGAACTTCCCACCAGCATCCTTTTCGCTGCTCATTGTGCAGTTACGCATTCTTCCAGGTGCTCACCAATCAGGGTAGACCTTCATAAGCCAGGAAAGTAGAGGATAGGCTGGGTCTGCTGGGTTTGGAAAATGGCAACAAAAATTTGTGGGTGTTTGGAAGTGGTAGTCTATGGAGAGAGATTAAAAAGATGGGACTTTTCATCGTAGCAAAAAGACTGCTAAGGGGGGGATATGATCGAGGTCTATAAAATCATGACTAGCTTGGAAAAAGTGAATAAGAAAAAGTTCTTTGTTCCAGTAACATAAGAACTAAGGGTCCTGAAATAAAATTAATGGCTAGAAGGTTTAAAACTATAACAATGGGAAGTTTTTATTCATGCAGCACACGGTTGGCCTGTGGAACTCCTTGCCAGAGGATTGTGAAGACCAGGACTTAAACAGGGTTCAAAAAAGAATTAGATAAAATCAGTGAGGTTATATCCATCAGCGGCTATTAGCGAGGATGGGTAGGAATGGTGTCCGTAGCCTTTGTTTGTCAGAGGCTGGAAATGGATGACAGGAGACAGATCACTTGATGATTACCTGTTTGGTTTACTCCCTCTGGGGGACCTGGCATTGGCCTCTTGAAAGACAGGATACTGGGCTTGATGGCGTTCTTGTCTGACCTAGTGTGCCAAAATTACAGAACAGACAGACACATTCTTGATGGCACATTATTGGGTGAAAACAACTTATACACTGGCCCAAATTTGAATAGGCCTGACCCTGGAGTAGGCTGGTATTGTGAAGATGCATCCAGCGTAGAGGTCCAAGAGCCTCCTTCTGTAATTCACCAAAGCCTGCCGATGGAGTGACTTTCATATTTCCATACTCATGTGTGCCTTGGAGTGTCTCATAATGGGCATGTGTGGCTCCAACACATGTTGAGAAGCCCAGTCTTGGAAAATCTTCTGTTGTTTTGAGGGCATTACTCGCTTTTACCACTCCAGGATGGACGAATCAATGCAACAACTGTCTGGCAAATCTCCATGACTGCAGAACTTGCATATTGGTTTGCCAACACTGAACTGATTAGCTAGCAATGGGCAGCCAGCTTCCCCTGAGCGACAGCCACAAGACTATTCACAGACTGAAAAAGATTCTTCCTCCTGATCTGACCTGCATAGAGTAAAAAGGGAAGGTTTGTTGTTTAAATGTTTTCTTTAAAAATAAACCCCACCAGTTCCTGTGTGGCTGAACTGCTTCTATAGAATGCTGATCTCATTGCAAACACTGTCGAAAGCTATTCCTCCATGGGTCGGTTGTTCAAAACAGGCTTGAATTATAGTAAGAAAAATTGGTCAACAATTCTTTAAGACAGTTCAGGAGTGAAGAAGCTGAATGAGGACAAATCAAAAGGCTTAATGTTCTGATGAGATTCCATGTACTCCATTCTGTTTTTATCTTGGAATCCTTGCAACAGTGGTCTTCCATATTTTATTTAATCTTTGATCCTTTGGCTGACCAAATTGATACTGTATTGTTTTTTAAACATAGTGGCTATGTCTACATATGCTCCCTTCAAGGGGGCATGGTAATCAGGTTGATGGGAGATTACTCATGAAGTGCTGCGTTGCATATGGGGAGTAAAGGCACTTCGAAGTACTGTGAGCACTTTGAAGTGCCTGCGGCTACATGCATGCCAGCCCTTTGAAGTTTGACACTTCGAAGTTGCTATGAGGGAGAATTTGCTTAACGATGTGCTGCATATGCATCACGGCACTTCATGAGTAATCTCCCATCACCCTGATTACCATGCCCCCTTTGAAGAAGGGGCAAGTGCAGACATAGCCTGAGGGAACTTTATGGGCAGATATTTAGCTTATTAAATAGAACAACAAATTATAGACCCAAAAGAAACACATGTGAATAAATATCACAGTTTAACCCATCAGTTCTGAAGACCATTTACCAATCACTAACGTCTCTGAAAATACAAGTAAATGAGCAGTGTTGTAAAAGAAACACAAATATCCCAAATGAAAGTCCCCAAAACAACTCCTGTGAGCAATGACTCTTAGGGATCTGGTAATATATTTTGCTCTTTAAACTGAATTTATCATCTCATTAGATGGGGACAATGAATAGTGCACAAAATATACAAGAGGAAAAAAAACTAAGAAAATGCAAGTAGGATCTTGATGCTCCAGTTAGCTCCTGTAGATAGACATTTGAGCTTGCCAATGGCAGAATGAGGAACAGAATCCAAGTCTTCAGGTCTAAATAAGATGCTTCTGTAAGTACTCTATTTACTCCTGTACTATTGGTATATCTCCCACATGTTAATCGCCTTACAGACAGATTTCAGAGAGAAGGTCTTACCCTAACGTATTTGCACTCTTCTAGACAGTATACAAAGATGATGGGAAGCTGGGGGTGGGAGGAGAATGACAAAGTAATGTGACTAATTCCTGTAAAGTATATGTAAGGGGGCTATTGTTTTGTTTTGTTTTTCTCATTAGCTCCTAGTGCCAAAAGGAAGGGGGGAGCAATGAAAAATCAGGACCCTGAAGTTGATGGAAAAACTGGATAGAGGCCAGCATTTCAGGTCAGCCTGATTGACAGTGCAGGCAGGCCGATGAGAAAGTCGGCAAACTAGTGCATGAGCTGGAATCACGTGTCTAGCAGTGTGGGGCCGAGTTAAGGAGAGTGCAGGGGTCCAAGCTGAGCTGGGGAGCAGAGCTGTGCCAGCCATAGAGCAGATACATGGCGGGGAACAGGGCTGCAGCAACAAAATCCAGGGAAACTAGTCAGTGCTGGGGGAAGAAAACATAATTATGATGCATATTAGAGAGATCATGGTAATGAATATGTACTGAAGATAATATACAGCATATATAAGGTATTACACACAGCCCTATATACATATCTTTCTTTATATTTTAGAGTGTGTCAGTTTGTCTATGAGTCCACCCGTCTGTGCATCTATGAATCTGTTTGTTCAAGAACTCCTCCTAAATGGTAAGAGCTAGGACCACCACATTTGGTGTGCTGCTGCCTCTTGTCCTAATGTAAAGCAAGTTCAGGGTGTTGTTGTGCCAGGAGAATGGGAAGTGCCTGGAATAGGAAGGTATTGCAGAACATGGAAAGGAAGGGAAGACAGAGAAGGGATGCTATATTGCAGCATGACCACAGGGGAAAACTGCATCACTAAGGCTACGTCTACACGTGAAGCCAACATCGAAATAGCAACATCGAAATAGCAAATAGGCTATTTCGATGAATAACGTCTACACGTCCTCCAGGGCTGGCAACGTCGATGTTCAACTTCGACGTTGCGCAGCACCACATCGAAATAGGCGCTGCGAGGGTACGTCTACACGCCAAAGTAGCACACATCGAAATAAGGGTGCCAGGCACAGCTGCAGACAGGGTCACAGGGCGGACTCAACAGCAAGCCGCTCCCTTAAAGGGCCCCTCCCAGACACAGTTGCACTAAACAACACAAGATCCACAGAGCCGACAACTGGTTGCAGACCCTGTGCCTGCAGCATGGATCCCCAGCTGCCGCAGCAGCAGCCAGAAGCCCTGGGCTAAGGGCTGCTGCCCACAGTGACCATAGAGCCCCGCAGGGGCTGGAGAGAGAGCATCTCTCAACCCCCCAGCTGATGGCCGCCATGGAGGACCCGGCAATTTTGATGTTGCGGGACGCGGATCGTCTACACGGTCCCTACTTCGACGTTGAACGTCGAAGTAGGGTGCTATTCCAATCCCCTCATGAGGTTAGCGACTTCGACGTCTCGCCGCCTAACGTCGAAGTTAACTTCGAAATAGCGCCCGATGCGTGTAGCCGTGACGGGCGCTATTTCGAAGTTAGTGCCGCTACTTCGAAGTAGCGTGCACGTGTAGACACGGCTTAAGAGTGTGGTCTGCTGGGACTTGGCATCTTGCTGGCCACCAGACCGAGTAAGTGGCCCCCTGCCTCAGCCCCCTCCCCACAGCTTTTGGCTACAGCACTGGAGTGGAGGGAAGAGAGGGAAAGTCCCACTGAACTGGGGGAGGTAAGGAAAGGCCCCTGTTGGATGGATGGGAAGAAAAGGCCCCTCAAAGAAGGGCAAGGAAAAGCTTCTGTCAGACAGAGGGACAGAAAATGCCCTTACCAGACAGAGTGTGGAAATAGGCCCCAGTCAGACAGGGAATGTGGGGGGAGCACTGACAGGATGCCCAGCACCCCCACCCCCCGCCAGCTTGCATGGTCCCTCTCCTGTCCTCAGGAGCAGGAAGCACAGGCAGAGCTGGCCTACATGCCCCCCTGCATCCTAGACCTCACCCATTCAGTTCACTAGGGACAAGTCAGTGGTCAGGGTGCACAGCTCCCTCACCGTGGGGAAAGTCCGTAGGCAGGGTCCCTGCCCTGGGGTGTCCCAGGGAGGAGCCAAAAGGCAGGACAAGCCAGTGCATGGGGCACAAAGAATCTACAGCCTCAGACTTCCCCTAGGAAGAAGCCGGCAACCACATTCACCCCCAGCCTGAGCCCCCTCCCAATCCCCTAACCTGATTCCTGAGCTTCCACCTCTACCCTGTGTCCCTCCTCACCTCCTGCCCTGACTTCTGCACCTTCACCCTGAGTGCCCTTACCCCAGTCGTCATTCTTGCACTCCCCCACATCCGCAGCCCCTTGCCCTGAGCCCCTTCTAAACCCCCCACTCTGACTGCTGCAAGCCCCCACACCTCCAGCCTGAATTCCCCACACCCACGAGGTGCTACCCTTACTTCTGCACCCCTTGCACCACCAGTCCCCTACCGTGAAGGACCCAGGCAATGCCAAGTAAGTCTTCTAATCTATATGTAACTGAGTTTCATATTACACAGAGAGACATAATGCAGATATCAGTAAAATATTCAAAAAATAAACGTTGTAAGACCGCAAACATTAGGATATCTAGCCATAAGAAATTCCTGTGAGAGCTGAGTCAAGTTCAAGCCTGTTGCAGAAGTGCTGAAGCCCCTTAAGCCAGGTAATTGCAGTTGTTCTTGCGCAACCTCACATAAATCAAAATTCACACAGCATAGGGGAGCGCAAGCTGGTCAGTTTCCTGTCTCCTGTGAATGGTGGGCAGCTGAGAGCTTGGCTCTGGGCTGCCCACCGCTCATGCAACAAGAGACACTGACCAGCATGGATGAGCTGGTTAGTTTCCCTGCTTCTTTTAGGGGCAGTAGCCTGACTCTTAGCTCTGCTGCCACGCTCCTCTCAGGGAGCCCAGATCAATTTCCTGGCTCCAGCGAATGGAGGGGAGCCAGGAGCCAGGTTGCCACATGGTTCCCTGCGCCCCGCCACTTCCTGGAGACAGAAAACTGACCATCACAGCAAGGTTGGTCAGTTTCCCTCCTCCTGTCAGTGGTGGCAGACAAGAGTCAGGCTGCCACCCCTGACAAGAGTGATTTCTCCACTACTGTCAGTGGCAGCATCTCAGCTGCTGCCCCTGATAGGAGCCAGGAAACTGCCCACTGCAGCAGCACTGGTCAGTTTCCCCACTCCCCGCCACTCAGAGTCACGGTGACCTGAGATATGCATGAGTGCACATAGCTCGGGGGTCTACTGTACACCAGAGGTCAATTTGTCCCACGGTGCCTTGGCATCACAGGACAAATAGGGCCAAATTGCACCTTCAGATGACCAAACAAAACTCCCATTAGCTTCAATAGAAACTGAACACATGAATCTGAGATGAGATGTTGCTTGTGTTGTATAAAGCTATTCATTTGCTAGAAGATCCTGTGTGTTAAAGTTGGAGGCCTAGAGCAAATGTAGTCATGCTGAATTACACCAACGGAAGACCTGTTGCTGCAGACACCAAGAAGGACAGTTACCTAAAGTTCCAGTGGTTGCCTGAACTCTGCTTCTCCTAAAGGGCTAAAGAAATTAAGCTCCCTTTCCTAGAAGGGAAGGAAAAGGATTTTATAGCGAGAATTATGATTGAACTACTAGAGCGAGAACTAAAATCTAAATGGAAAAGAAATTGTCTGACTCAAATTTCTGGCCTAGCATGATCTTTAGAAATTGAACAGTTTGTTGTCTATTATGTGCATTTTCACTGCACAACCCTGTGGGATATTTAAATGGCAGAAAGCCACAATGCCAAAATCCTTACTAGGAAAGTGGCTATTGTTAAGAAAAGTAGACAATAAAAATCTGGTAGATTAATGAACCTCATAAGTATGTTTTATGACAGAAGTAATGAAACTCATAAGCTGAGCTCCGTTATTTGCATCCACATCCTAAATCAAACAATCAGCCTGACATATCAAAATCCTTAAAACAATTGTTTTACCCAGCAGCAAAAGCATACATCTGAACTCTGACAAATGTGTGACTATAGTCACGCTAGGATCTTAGGTCACAAATAAGCAAATAAAACTGATATTCTTCCGTCAGAGAAGGTCATTCTGTCAATGACACAATGGACATTAGTTTGTCTTCAATGCCATTCAGTTCTACAACATTAGAATTTTCAGAGCAAAGAAATTTTCAGCACAAAGGAACAATGGCTATCGTTCACCACCTCCCCTTCTCTCCCTCTCCCCAGTAAAAACATCCATTGGACCTGCTCTTGCTGTCAGGTCTACATGGGCATAATTTTATGAGCACACAAAAAACTCTACATAGGTCTACAGAAGTAGATCAGATTGCGGAACCAGGACTTAATAGTAAAATGTACCCTGGAAAGATAAGGGATAATGGAATCTTGTGTCCTAAATCCCCAGCAAAGCGAGTACACTTTAGGACTGGGTTGACACTAACAGCTGCAGTTGTATACCTGTTGCCAGATGTGGAATGGTTCCACTATCTTTCTGGTTGTGTCTACACCACGAGATAAATTCAAATTTAAGGCAGTTAGCTTGATATTACCATGTGACTGTCTTCACTGTAAATACCATTAGCCCTATTTATGGAGCACTAATATCAATGCCACAGTATCATCAGTACCTGCTGGGTATAGTGTCAAGCTCAAATTCAAAATTTGATTAAAGGCTGGTGTGGAAAGGTCACATCTTAAAATTGAATTTGTTAGCCTGCGGAGGTGTCCTGTACGTAACCCATAATGCCCCTCAGTGCTCCATGGTGGTCGCTGCTCTCCAGGTACACAGGAATTACGTAACAGGAAGACCGTGAATCTCAAAATGGGACCAGGAAGCCTGTGGCTGGGGGCTCATGTTTGCAAATGAGGTGCCAAATATGTAAATCTGTGCCTCATGTACATTTTGAATTCCCTTCATTTACATGCCTCTTTTGAAAGAGGAATGCTAGTGTAGATGTAGCCAATAACTTTCTTAGTGTCTATATAATGCAACCACTATTGCAAAATAGATAAACATAATTGCACAGCACCTATTTTGAAATAGCTGTTTCAGAGTAGGGGCTGTGTAGACAAGGAATAAAGCCTCTTTTGAAATAAGCCATAGCGGCTGCGTCTACACTGGCCCCTCCGTTTTGAAAGGGGCAAGCAAAGGTGGTGGTTTGAAAATGCAAATGAGGTGCAGATTTGCACATTCAGCACCTCATTTGCATAACGGTGGCCACTCGCATTCTGAAAGTGCTGCTTTTGAAATGCAACATAGTTGTGTAGAAAGGAACCCCCATGTTCGAAAGCACCCTTCATGAAAAAAATTAGGAAGAAGGGTGCTTTCGAAAGTGGGCCTTCCTTTTGAAGGAACCCCATCTGCATGGTTAAATTGCATTTCAAAAACAGCACTTTTGGAACACAAGTGGATGTCATTATGAAAACAAAGTGCTGAATATGCAAATCAGCACCTCATTTGCATTTTCAAACCGCCATGTTTGCTTGCCCCTTTCAAAAGGGAGGGGCCAGTGTAGACACAGCCAGGGTGTCCGTTGGCTCTATTTTGAAATAGCTATTTCAAAATAGAGCATCTACACACATGGAGTCTAAGTGCTATTTCGAAATGCATTCTGTGTGTAGCAGCATTGTTTTGAAACAAGCTACTCCAGAATATCTCTTCTGGAATAGTTTATTTTGGAATAATACTGCTATGTAGGCTCCATCAACCAGCAGCCTTCAATAATCAAATGCGGATAACAATTCACCTCAAGCAGTAGATAATTAAAATATGAGAAAAAATCCAGAAAAGCCTCTGTCTCCTCAAGCACCCTTAGGGTTTGTCTGCACTAAGTGGAAGATCGAGCTGGTCAGGGTTGATCTTCAGGAGTTTGATTTTGCACATCTTGTGAAGAAACGGCAAAATTGATCTCTCTGGGCTTCACAGTCGACCCCTGTACGCCCCTGTATTGCTATTGTGGATTGATGGAGGTTGACGTGAGAGTATAGAGGCTAGGTCTTTACTAGGGAAATAAGTCGATTCTGATATGTCTATACTAGCTACGCAAATTCCATAGCTAGAGATTACATATCTGAAGTCAACTTATTTCCCTAGTATAGACATACCCTTTGTAACATGCCCTCATCCTCCTTCCACAAACCTTATCTAACGAGGTTTTCCTTGCAAACTCTTCACACATTTTTAAGGCCAGCAGGGACCATTATGATAATTCAGTCTGAACTCATCACCAAATCTATCATTTTGTTAGTCTTTAAAGTGCTACATTACTGCTGGGTTTTTTTGCATCACACAGGTCAAAGAATCTCACCCAGTAATTTCTGTTCCTAGTTCATAACTTCTGCCTGAGCTACAGCATGTCTTTACCAAAAAGACATCCAGTCTTGATTTTAATGACTTGACAGATATTTTATGTTCTTCCATAGAAGAGTTATATTCTAAATTTAGAAAAAGGCGAACAGTGCAGCCCTGACACTCAGCTAGGATGAAGGGGTACAACATCCTTGTTTTCAGTGGAAGTCTGCTCATTGACACCAGCTGAGAAAACTTTCTACCACAGTGATTTTATATTGGGTGATCAATGAGCCACTTTCAGGACGGTATGAAAGAATTCCATAGAGGTTTGCAGCATGGTGTAACTGTGTTATTAGGCCAGGTAGCCATTTGAGACCTCAATTATAAATCAATATTTGCAATTTAAAATTTCCCATCCAAGATGTAGATCATGCAGTCTGGAGGTAGGCAGTTCTTACTCACACGTACACAAGTCACCAACTTTGCAGTTATGCAGGCCCAATGACACAGGGGAGAGAAAGGAGGAAGTTGTCCTGGGGCCCAGTGTTTCAAAAGGCCAGAATGACAGGGCCCTGTGAATTGCTGTGACAGTGCTGCTGTACTGCTCCATATGGCTCTGACCGAGTGGAGGGAAGTGAGGCAACACTGTGACCTGAGTCGCACTAAGAGCTCACTCGGGCCCTGCCCCATCCATCCTTGGCTCCACCCCTTTCAGGGTATGGAGATAGGCCTCCCTCCCACCTTGTCCCGGGGCCTATGGTGGCTGTCAGTCCCACTGCAAGTGTGAAGGCATTTCTCCTGGTGCCTATTGACCTTGCTGGGTTTTAGTCTTTTTCTGGAGATAGTGGGTCAGATTTAAATCTGAGTCGCATTGGTGTAGGTGAGTAAGCTAACTCCAGTTACTTATACTGGTGTGAATAATATCAGAGTCCAGCTCCTTGAGTAGGCATTTGACTGTGGCATTCAGTTGACTGTATACTACATGATCAACTTCCTGAGATTTCAGGGAGACCACTATAGACCTCTGTCCTTTTTTATGCTTCTAGCACAAGAGCCCATGAATATTGCTATGTTGATTGTATATGCATCAAGAAATTAATTACACCAAGTTGCATTGTAACACTACTTGATTTCCTAGAATTCAGAATGATAGCACACAAGAACAGAGTTTGTGATATATATAAGAACATAAGAATAGCCATACTGGGTCAGACCACAAATCTCAATAGCCTATTTTCTGACTGCCTCTGAGCAAATGATCAGAACAAGTGATCATCAATTATCCATTCCCTGGTGCATGCTCCCAACTTTTGGGAAACTCTCTTAGATGACAAAAAAAATTGAGACAAATATTTTCCTCTTAATAGATAGTCATTGTGGGTTCTGTAGTAGGAAGCTACAAATCTTAAAATCCCAGCCCTTCCATTAGGCAAATAACTAAGGATTCCGTGTTTGTTCAGACGGGAGACTTGCAGGCATATCTGAGAAGCGTGCATAGCACCATCCTTCTGCACTTACTGCCTGCTTCATTCTTGCCATCAGGTAAAAGATAAACTCTTCAAGAATTTCCATGCAGAGTAGGCTTGGAAAGACTGTTTGATGTGTGCTTGTTAGCCTACAGCTGCATTTGAATGTCAGTTAACATCTTTGACCTCCAGTTATCTCCAGGAAACTGGACTCATAATACACACATTGGTAATGCCTAGACCAATCCTGACAGTTTGGCTAATAGAAATGTTCAGTGAGGGAGATTCCACCACCTCCTTTGGTAACTTAGTCCAATACTTAACTATTCTTATAGTTGAGAGGTTTTCCCTATTAAGCTAAATATCCCGAGGCGCAAATGATGTCAATTATTGCTTGTCCTGCCTTCTTTGGACTTGGATCACCATCTTCTTTATAAGCAATCTTCAAATATGTGAAGGGTTGTATAAAATCCTCTCGGTTTTCTTTTCTCAAGATTAAACATGCTCACTGGTTTATGTTTAGTTTCCTCATTGGTTAGGTTTCCTAAACCTTTATCATTTGTGTTGTTTTCCTCTGGATTTGTTCCAACTTATGCACAGTGTACCTAAAACGTGTCATGCAGAACTGCACACACTACGCCAGCTGAGGGTTCACCAAAGCTGTGAATGAGATTATTACTTCACATATCTTACATACAAAACAGTTAATATAACCCAGAATAATGTTAGCCTCTTCCATAACTGTAACACATTTTTGGCTTATATTCAGTCTGTGATCCACTATGTACTCCAGCTCCTTTTTGCCAGTACTACTGCCTAGTCAGTTACTTATCCCCATTTTGTATTTGTGTATTTGATTTTTCTTTCTGGGTGTGGTACTTCACTCTTGTGCTTGTTGAATTTTATTTTGTTGACTTGAGACAAAATCTCCAATTTATCCAGGTACCTTTGAATGCTAATGCTGATCTCCAAAGAGATTTTACTTCTTCTCATCTTGGTGTCAGCTGTAAATTTGATAAGCACCATTATCCAACTCATTCATGAAAATTATGATTGTTACTAGGCCTAGGACAAACTCCTGTTGAATCCCACTAGATATGTCCTCCCAGCTTGACAGGGAACAGTGTATTAGGAGAAATGCAATATTTCATTTACTTGTTATAGCAATGTGTATCACCTCAATCTCATTTTGGTGACAAACAACCAAAAAATAGAAAAAAAAAACCAATTTTCAGACATGAAGAATTATTTCTACTTCTGTTTGTGAAGCAAGTAAAACAAACCTCTCCAGTGTGTCCCTCCCTACCCTGCTTTCCTTTAATTGCTTCTACAAAAGCACAAAAGCACTTTGAAATTTTCTTATTCACTGCAGGGAATGCTCAAACAATACCTAATATTTTAATATGACTTTATAAAAACAGCTCTGCTATAATAACTCACATCTCACTTGTACCACACACCAGACAACTTCTTTTTGGAGGAGCATCCTAGTTCTTGCAGCTTTGGTCTCCGCAACCTGTAAAACAAATCTCTGATGCATAACACTTTGTAAGGCTTATCAATATTCCATACGTGCTGTACAATAGTTAAGTGTTCTGGGCAACATGCCAAATATGGCAGGAATGTGTCTTGACCTGTCCCAATTTCCATTCTGATTGCTCTTTCTTTGAGGGATACAGCTTGACTCATGTCTTGTCTACTCTCGTAATTACCCAACTGCAGCCATTATGCCTTATGCAAGCCCCAAATGCAGATGAGGAAAATTCCAGTGGTGGAAGTTAGCCCTGCGTGAAACAGAAGTAAATTCCCCTCTCTACCCGGAGAGTTTGAATTGGGACAGATATAATGATGGCTGAAATCAGGGCTAGTTCCCATTGTAGGTAATGTTTAGGACATATTAAAATGGAGATATTGGAATCCATTGGTGTTCTCATTTCTGTTGTACTGTAGATTGCAGAGGTGGCACCTTTAGATCCCTCCCTTCAGAGGGAAACCACTGAAACTACGTATGGCTGAGTCATACAGTACCCACTGTAACTACAGCTATAACATGTTAAGTAGTTTTATCTGCTGCTTCCAATAATTCTAAATTATTTCTTTACTAGATACAATCACAACACTTCCACAGGGGTTTCATGGAGATATTCGGGTACTATAGTGATGGGGTGCATCTACCCGAGGAACTAATAAAGAAGTTAACTTCAAAGTTAGGCACTACATCAAAGTAGCCAGCAGAGAGTCAACACACATCTTCCCCCAACTTCGAAGTTCATTCCCAGGAGTGCAAAGCTGCGTCTACACGTGCACGCTACTTCGAAGTAGCGGCACCAACTTCGAAATAGCGCCCGTCGCGTCTACACGCGTCAGGCGCTATTTCGAAGTTAACTTCGACGTTAGGCGGCGAGACGTCGAAGTCGCTAACCTCATGAGGGGATAGGAATAGCGCCCTACTTCGACGTTCAACGTCGAAGTAGGGACCGTGTAGACGATCCGCGTCCCGCAACGTCGAAATTGCTGGGTCCTCCATGGCGGCCATCAGCTGGGGGGTTCAGAGATGCTCTCTCTCCAGCCCCTGCGGGGCTCTATGGTCACCGTGGGCAGCAGCCCTTAGCCCAGGGCTTCTGGCTGCTTCTGCGGCAGCTGGGGATCTATGCTGCAGGCACAGGGTCTGCAACCAGTTGTCAGCTCTGTGTATCTTATGTTGTTTAGTGCAACTGTGTCTGGGAGGGGCCCTTTAAGGGAGCGGCTTGCTGTTGAGTCCGCCCTGTCACCCTGTCTGCAGCTGTGCCTGGCATCCCTATTTCGATGTGTGCTACTTTGACGTGTAGACGTTCCCTCGCTGCGCCTATTTCGATGTTGGGCTGAGCAACGTCGAAGTTGAACATCGACGTTGCTGGCCCTGGAGGACGTGTAGACGTTATTCATCGAAATAGTCTATTTCGATGTTGGCTGCACGTGTAGACGTAGCCCAATAGTGCCCTACTTCGAAGTTTAACTTCAGTTCTGTTCTGGTCTGGCTATGGTCTGAAGAAGTGGGTTTGTCCCACGAAAGCTCACCTAATAAATTGTGTTGTTAGTCTTTAAAGTGCTACTTGACTGCTTTTTTGTTTTCAAAATAGTGTGTGGGCAGACACTCTACTTTGAAGTTACTTTTGTCGTCTAGACACAGCCCTTGTGTATTTTTCTTCAAAGGAAGATGATAATTGTACCCAGCCCTTATGTAGTGCTATTCATCAGTAGAATCCGAAGCACTTCTTAAAGGAGTTCAGTATCACTGGCCTTATATTATGGATGGGCAAACAGAAGCACCTATGCTTTATTGTGTCTCATAACAATTTAATTTTAGTGATCTAAGAGTCTTTCCTTTTGTTCCTCAAAAAAAATAAAATAAAATAAAGAGAGCAGAAGTCACTCATCATTCCCCATAAAGCAGCAGTTTTAAGAGCTTCAGATATTTTATTGGTGAATATTTTGCAATGAAAAGTGGTACCAGCTAAGCATATTGTTTGATTCCCCAAAGGTGACAGAATATGTTTAGTACAGACCAGAGAGGTGTTTCAAAATGTTTTCTACAAAAACATCCTCCTGATCACGCTTGCTGTCACTTACTGCTTGCTTTGGCTGCAGGTAATTGGTGACAGTCAGATGGAGACTTTTTTTTATATGAGTAGGGATCACTTTTTATTAAAAAGTATTCACTGATTGAGCTGGACAGAATTCTTTCTTAAGGCTAGAAAGCATTGGCAATTAGAAATTAAAATATAATGTGTACATCCGCTGGTCTTCAGCTCCTCCAGGTATGGTTTTTTTTGTACTTTATGATTTCCAATTAAATTACCATTTATGACATTGCTGAGGGTCTGGCAAATCTGAATAATAGTGAGTCAGTGGTGATAGCATTTCAGTAGAAATACGCTGATCTCAGTGGCCAACTTCAGGACTGTAAGTAGGTGACTTCATGCCAGGAGATTTTTACCATGGCATGGGAGGTGATATTAATATATTTCTGTTGTTGTGTTTGCACATGTGTTTAGGTGCATATGCATAATATGTATATAAAAATAACAATTCCTGCTGTGTGTATCCATATACACATATGTATGTTCCTGTATATATGTTCACACACACTGTCACGTATATGTATGCTCATGTTTATTATTGATGTATTTATTAGATTTGTATGTGCCCGTGGGCACATGCACATTTGGTTTCTCTGCTCTCCAAGCCTTCTTCATTGCTTCTCTACATTCAGATTTCCATTCTCCTTCTACCCATTTCTCCCTCACCTTTAAATTCTTCTACTCACCTGTGCCACTTCCTACTACTCTAATTCCACCTCTTCCATACCAATATGTTTTATTCTCTGTCCAGCCTGACTGGGTGGCTGTTACTCTCCCTCAGCCATGTTCCCTCCCCTGCTAGCCATAAAGGAGGAGTACAAAGTAATGCTGAATCCTCCAGCATGTTTGTTTTGTATTGGAATTTCAATGGAAGGCAGGTGAAATAGTTTCAGAGTCTCCCCAAATTTACTTCTGCACTTAGCAGAATTACTGTTTATTCCTCATGACCAACGAGCAATAACATCCCCTCTGCAACAGTATAATCTGAGGCAATGATCTAGAAGCCTGCTCATGGAATTGGGAGCCAGGAGCTCCTCACCTTTAATCCCAGCTCTGCTGTTTGGCCTTGGGGAAACAGATTCCTCTATCCGTAAAATGTGGGTGAAAGTATGGAACCTATTATACCTGTTTTGTTGGGCTGCTCTGAGGACTAGAGAATCTCTTAATGGTATTATTACTAAGCTCTTGTACAGCCGCAAAGTGTGAAATCACAGCACTAACGTAATTCTGAATGGGTGAAGTAATGGTGCAAATAATGAATATGCATTTCTGGAATAAGTGTTTGCCAGTGTTTTGTCAATGTTTACAAGTTCAGAATATGTTTTAATTGCTGCAGGAGTACATTTTGGTTTATTAGATGTAGGGTGCGTCTACACTAGCCAGCTACTTCGAAGTAGCTGGCGCAATGTCGAAATAGCACGTGTCGCATCTACATGCACCATGTGCTATTTCGACGTTGAAATTGACGTTAGGCGGTGAGACGTCAAAATCACTATTCCCATCCAAAGATGGGAATAGCACCCTACTTCGACGTTCAACATCTATGTAGAGTGTGTGTAGGTGATCCACGTCCCACTACTTCAAAATAGCAGGGTCCTCCATGGTGGCCATCAGCTGAGGGGTTGAGAGACTCTCTGTCCAGCTCCTGTGGAGCTCTATGGTCACCGCATGCAGCAGTCCTTCACTCAGGGCTTTTGGCTGCTGCTGCTGCTGCAGCTGGGGGTCCATGCTGTGTGCATGGGGTCTGCAACTGGTTGTCGGCTCTGTGGACCTCATGCTGTGCAGGCCGAGTGTGTCTGGGAGGGGCCTTTTAAGGGAGTGGCTTGCTCTTGCCCCAGAAGTGCTAGTCCAGCCTGTGACCCTGTCCGCAGGCTTTGTTGGACCCTTATTTCAATGGAGAGTGCTTGTGTGTGTGTGGACGCTCCACATTTCCTTCCAGGGAGGCTCCTTTCAATGTTCACCATCACTACTTCGATGTTGAACGTCAACAGCACCAGCCCCAGAGGACGTGTAGACAATACACGTCGAAGTAGCCTATTTCGATGTTCTTACTTCTAAATAGGCTAATTTGGTGTAGTGTGCTAGTGTAGACGTAGCCGTATTGTTTCTTCCTCCATAGCTCAACCTACTGTGGGGGGTTTGGTATATTTATTTGGATGATTACTTAAAATCACATCTTTAGTGTTTTCCAGCTATGTCCAGATCAGTTATACTGGACTGGATCACCTGAGGTTGCAAGTGCTCTCCATTCCCACTGAAATCAGAGCACCATGTTAATGGTGCCACAACATCTGAATCATTACCAGGAGCTTAGCTGTTCTGTTTTGAATATGCATGAAAAGCTGCCCCCCAAAAATTCCAAATGTAGCAAAAAACAACATATTTGAGTTGAACACACACTTTTTGCAATGTATGAATTTGCGAATAATGTAGAACTTTATGTGCATTAATTGATGAAGATATCATTCATCCATTGTCATTCAGGAATCAATATGCAAAGTTAAAAGCAAAATTGCTTTGTGGAAAAGTAGATGAAAGAAACACATTGATAATTTTTGAAAGGCTTTGTCCAGTCATATGAGCTGGCATGCATGCTGTCCCCACTCATTGAGAATAGAGCCTCAAATTTAGCTTCCTGAAATCAAAGGTGACAGTACAATTTATAATTCTGCCTTGCTTCTGAAAAAGGATTGAGAATCTGAAACCACAGACTGTTCCAGGGTAGTACAAGTGAAACTAAGCAGCAATGAGAAGTGATTGCCCTGTGATGGATATGAACTGCAGGGAACCTCAGAAGCTCACAACTGGAGATTTGACATGGATTTCAAGGATTGCCAGTAATGAAGTGCTACATAATGAACATGATGAACAGTCTCCGAAATGCAAGAGACAAACTTTCATTCACACGCTCTTCTATCAGCCATCTCACTGCTGTCTGACATATTCCAGCTGAACCCTTTTTTGTCCTATGAGATGAGAAGTTTTGTGTCCTTTGGTGTATCAGTTGCTTAGCATGACCATCATACAGAATTCTTTGTAGCAGTGGCCAAAGACTTTTGTGGGCAGAGCTTTACCAGTCTGAGGCCTTGGCCATAACAGTGAATATCTCATTGTCCTCCATCTACTTGTAAATGTAAAGTTTAGGGCATGCAAAAATACCAGGGCACTCACCTGATACCTCCTTCAGGATGTTGGCCTCACTTGAAGTATCTTCAACATTTTGTTCTTCAAGCCAAGCCACGCCATCAAAATGCATTTCTTTTGGGCCCTCTGGTCCCTTCACTCAAAATTCCAAATGAGCCGTGTCCCCATCTGAGGGTTTACACCACCTCACTGGTGCTTGATTGGGGAACCCAGGCCCATCTTCTACTGCAGGTTCCAAATCAGTGACCCTAGAAACAGCAGCAATGTGTCTTTCTTTTCAATTTGTTGCCATTATTACCCTGGTCCTCTTCCTAACAGGCCCCTTTATTTTCACCCCTTATCTTGGAGTAAAAGTTCTCAGGTCCTCTCTTTCTCAGCTAAAGTAGGATTGCTAACTTTCCCATCTGAATGGACCAGACACCATTACTACAGTGTCTGGCACATGCACTTAGGAAAGCTGGCAACCTAAGCTTAAGGAGATACAGCCAGAACCAAGCTCTGGCTATCCCATGAGTTCTTGTGGCCAGAGTGGAGCACCCTTATTTGCCCATCTGGTAGCAGTTCAGTTTGTGGCTGGTAAGGCTCTGAAGCTCCTTTTATCTTAGCCTACTGGGCTCTTATTGGCAGAATCCAGGAGGCCTCTGCAGGCAGGCCACCTTTGCTGCTCCTTTCCTGAGGGCTACATGTAGGACTGCACAAACCTTATCTGGAATTCTTGTCTGATCTGTGTGCAATTCCGGTCTCCTGTGTTTGACAAAGAAGACTTCAGACTGAAACAGTTGAAATCTCGACAAGCCCCCACATACACAACAGTGTCCCCCAGTATTCCCTTCTCAGCCACGCAAGAGAAATTCAAATGCCATCCAGCTGATTAGCAGATCCCTCACAACTGGACTTAACTTAAACCCTTGTGCTCCGGTGGAGCATAGGTCATCTACAAGTCTCTTCCACTTCACTCTGTCTCAGGACAAACTTGTGGCAGACTCCAGGAGCATCCCAGCTGTTGCCCTGCAGTCTCAGTAGACCTCTTTTACATTGTCTGAGGTCTTCCTCTGATAGTGTTTTTGTGTTTCTTTTGGTGGTTCACATTCACACATGCCTTGGTGCACATAAAATGTATTCTGCGCATGGATGGAAAAAATCTGCACACGGATGGAAAAGATTAGAGGGAATGTTGCTAGGTGAGCTCAAGATCTCTTTTAAGGTCTATCAGTCCGAGAAATTTGTGTTTCATCCTGGATATCAGATATGCAATCCAAAATAATGGAGTCATACTTCATGAGTTCATAGTGTTAATAAAAGCACCTGTTGCTCTTTAAGAAAAGCCCTACATGCAAAACAATATTTTCAGGTTAAATTATGGTGCCTGTCTTCTTTAGAGAAGAATTATCTTACATGTCCCTTCTTCACAGTCTCAAATTTATTCATTAACCTGATGTGGCCTACAAACTTTCCATTTCTACCCCATTGCATTTTTCCTGGATCCACAAAATGCTAGTCTCCATTCAGCTAATGGAAGAACAACAGACACAATTATTTCAAATGCAACTGATGAGTGCTGTCTCTCAGTTTCCAGCAGTGGTTAAGAAGTTTGGTCAATTGCAGGTTCAGTTTTCAGTGCTAGTTCCAATTTTCTCCACTTTACCATATTTCCAGTGTGAGCTTGGCTTTTATCATGAGTTTTGAGGGGTAGGTTCCAAGAGAGAAGCACCAACAATAAGACTACTTACCTCTACTCTTACCTGATGTTACAGGGCTGGCTCTCTTCTCCTGTTTTCTTTCAGCTCTGGCCTGTATGCCGGCTGACCTTAAATCATCAGAAGCAGTTATCTTCAGTGGACAGAACTGCTCCATCTGTTCTTCAGTAGCATGGCCTAGAAATGCTGAGAAATGTCCAGCAGTGATGGTGCAGTAACCTAATCGAAAATCCCAGATAGCAATCTAGCTGGTTATTATAAATTTTACTGACAAAATTATATACTTCATAAGGGCTTGTCTGCACTGGAAAGTTAATTTGTATTAAGGCAGAATGTGAATCGAAAGCAAAATAGTTATTTAGACTGGCTACATGTGTGGACATTTGTATTCTGGAACATTTCCCTGTGGAGACAAATCCTTAGTAACTTGGAAGCATGTCTCAGCCTTTTAGTATAGCAACATCCCACCTGTAGGACAGCAGTTCATTTTAATGAGTTCTGGAAGTGTTCACTTACAACGGTAATGGGCCTGATATAAGAACCTAGTTATTTGCCACTCAAATAAGCAAGGTCAAAGGCCAACTGGCAACGGATTATTACTTGTACTGCCAAGGATGTACAAATGCACAGTATGTGAGACACAGCAGAGATATTGTTGTGCAAAAGCAATTAATTTGCTCCTAGGGCAATCAGTCCAAATAGTACAGGCCTTTGCAAAATGACATTTCCTGTTCCAGTGAAAATAACTTACTGGCAAACTGTGACCCACTCAAGACTGAAAGACCAGCTGGCAACTGGTTGACATTTGTGCCTGAAAGGGTTTACAGATTCCCTGCAGGCTGTATAGAAATTGTTTTGCAGGAACAATTAATTTATTACTGTGAAAACCAGTGGAAATAGAAGGATCTGTGGACAAGAAATATTTTGGTCTGTTCCTGTTCAAATAACCAACTGTTGTCCAGCTGGAAAATGGCACTTCTAGTTCCAAAGCCCAATTGAGATCAAAAGCTTATTCCTTCCTTGTTTATATTTTTCCTGCTGAATGTTGAATAAATTTATTTTAATGATAGTTTTTTTAATAAAGTCTGAGGCAATTGACTTAACCATGAAAACAACAAGAAGCCTGTGACACCTTGTAGACTAATAGCTATATTGGAGCATAAACTTTCATGGGCAAAAAACCACTTCCTCTTTGCCCATAAACACTTATGCTCCAATATATCTGTTAGTCTATAAGGTGCCACAGGAATTCTCATTATTTTTGCAGATACAGACTAGCACAGCTACTCTCTGATACTTGACTTAGCCATGGATGTTCAAAAGTCCAGTAGTCAACTGCCTGCCAGGAAATCTTGTAGACAACTTAACTTACTTTGAGCAGTATCTGACTTCTGTAGCTAGAACTTATGTATATTAACACAACTGCCAGACGTTCACATCAGGGCTCTGTTGTCTTATAGTAAGACATGTGGGCAGTATCTACACTTGGCCAAAATTTTAAAAGGGCCATGCTAATGGCCAAATCGGAGAATACTAAAGAGGAGCTGAAATGAATATTCCTATCTGCTGACAGAAATAAGGGGATTTCGACGTTTGCGGGGTCCTTTCAAAAAGGGCCCCATGTAGACCAGCCAAGCGTGACCGAACTGCAGCACTTTTGAAGTGCTGGCCAGCAGCATTCTAATGAGGTACCGAATATTCATTTCAGTGCCTCATTAATATTCTCCAATTTGGCCATTAGCATGGCCCGTTCAAAATTTTGGCCAAGTGTCGACACAGCCCTGGTGTTATATAGTAGAGAGCATCTCTTCTCTAAAGAATGTAGTGTTGCAATTGCCATTTTTCCCATCAATTGGTGCACAGCAGTTCAGCCAAGCAATCAAAGCTGATCAGACAGGGGCATCAGAATGGGGGAACCAAGGGGCAATGACTACTGCATCACTTTTTATTGACTGCAAGGGTGAACAGTGGTGGAGCAGGGGCAGACAGGAGTAAGTAAGACGCAGAGTCTTGAGGGAAAGAGGCAGTGTGGAAGTGGGGCCTTGGAAGAAGGCCTGGCACGAGTGTGGGGGATCAGGGAGAAAGGGAGACAGTGCCATCATACACTTTTAGGAAGCTTCCTTTGCTTTTGCCACCATGAAGCCAGATCCAAGAGTTAGAGCGAGAGTCAGGAACCAAGAAGAGCTAGGACAGGACAGGAGTAAGGCTGGGAACAAAGCTGCAGACATAAGATTTGACCAGCTGTTGGCCTACTTGAGAAAACCAACAATAACAACTTCAAAACTAGACTGCAGCATGAAACTGCTGAACTAGAATTTATATGCAAACTTGACATTATCAGACTGGGTCTGAACAGAGACTAGAAATGGCTAGCTCAGTACAAAAAGTAATTTTTCCCCATGGGTAGTCTCACCTTCTCACCAGGTGTTGGGAGTGGGCCCTATCCACACTGACTGAATTGGCCTCTTCAGCCCTGGTCCTCCACATAGTAATGTAGCTCTCCCATCTTTGTATACATATATATATGTATCTGCCAAACTGAAGCTTCCATTTCATACAGCTGATGAAGTGAGCTCCAGCCCATGAAAGCTTATGCCCAAATAAATGTGTTAGTCTTTCAGGTGCCATAGGACTCCTCACTGTTTTTGGTGGCCTAATACTGCTTCCAAGTTTAAGAGAATGACTCTTGGTCCATCCAGCCACTCAGCTGGTCTGGACAATCAGGTGATTCAGCTGTGAATCTTCTGTAGCTCACTAGAAAGGTGGAACTAACTGGCCCCAGGCTAAACTACAAGCCCTAATTCCTGACCTTTTTTTTTTTTTTGCATTGTAAAGTAACTGTAAAGAAGCCTCAAATCAGCAAAGCATCTAAGCATGTACATAAGTCAATTGCTATCCAACAAAGCATTTAAGCCCTTACTTAAGCCCTGCTTGAAAGCACAACATAATATCGAATAGGATAGGATAACCATCCATAGTGGTGTGAAAGATACAAGCAGCCAGGAGGAAGAGGATATTATTGAAGGATATTGTTAGGTAGTCCAAAGAAATGAAGCCTGGTCAACCCCTAAAACTTAGATCGACATAACTATGCTGCTCATGGTGGGAAATATTCATTTGATGAGAGATGTAATAAAGCTGACCTAAGCCCAGGTGCAAGTACTGACTGGTCAAGGGAAGAATCAGTCCGTCAATTTACAGCGATGCAAAAGTCCCCTCCATCACTGTAGCAAGTGTCTACACTACAGCACACCACTGTACCACAGCAGCACAAACACAGGTCTACAAACTGAGCCACTATAGCATCGGGCATGTACCCATAACCTATGTGAGGAGTAGTTATGCTGAATAGCAAAGAAAGTGTCCCAAGATCAAACCCTATATAACTATGGTATAGTCTTTACAAAAAACTAAACAATACTAAATATTGCATGGTATTCAATGAAAATTACCCAGGGGAATAGTCTGAATAAACCTGTATTGGCAGTGATAGACATCCTGGGACCTGATAAATATTTCCCATCTGTGATATTTATGATTTTGTTAAAATTATTGTATTGATCATGAACTAGAGGAAATGTGTGTTAATGACTTGTTATGTTTGCTCGTAAAATTCAATATTGGCAAAAAGGTGCCCCAATAAAATGGAGGCAATGCAATTATTTCCCATGTAAGCACAAAGGAAAACTCTGGGGTCTCTGACATTGTTGGATTGGAACAGTAGGAAAGTGCTGACTTTGTAATGCTGAGTAACTGTAATGCAGTAGAAATGTTGTTCAGGATCAGTGGCTTGCATCTTAGATAAAGGATTGTCCCACCATACCGTAAGGGAATTGAAGTTCTAGATTATCTACAGTAGCCAGCAAGCTGAAGCTGCTTCAGACCGGTGTGAATGTTTTCTAAGTTTTGTCTTTACAATATTAATCACATTGGTACTGTGATTTGGAACCCGCTGCTTCTGAACTCTGCTGGAATGAACACACATCTTTATTTGCACAGCTGTAAAAATGGTGCAATATAGAGTTTAGTTTGTTACGGAATACAGCCTATAAATATTTGCCTTCATGCAGAAACAAAAATCTAAGGGCCAGATCGAGCCCTTGGCTGTGCATCCATGGTGCTTATTAAAATCAACGTGGGAAGCAATAAGGCGTGATTGAGAGGGGCTGTGGTTGCATTCCAGGACAAAATGAATTCTTCCTTTTCATTTTTACATGTCATACAGTTGAACCTCTCTTGTCCGGCAGCCTCAAGAACTGACTGGTGCCAAACAAGAGAATTTGTTGAACTAAGGGAGATCAATATTGTCTAGCAGCATTACCAACACTTTGCCTGCTTACTGGGCTCTTAGAAGACATTTGAGGGTAAATTAGAGCTAAATAACAGCACGTGACGCTGAGAGCCAGGACTTGTGGCTGGAAACAAGCTTTATGGGACAATGGGAAACAGCCACACCCATGATAAGTGGTCAATCCAGCTAACTAAACTCATGCCAGATTATGGATGTTGCTGGATGAGAGAGTTCTGGACTAGCAAGGTTCAATTGTCTGGCCCCTGGGCAAAGTATGTGTGGGGCGGCTTTAGGTATCTGGAAGAAGTGGGGCCTCAGGCAGAAGGGGTGAAGCAGGGGGTGGGGGTGGAGCTTGCCCAGATAGAGCCACACGGGGCTCCAGTACTGATTTAAAGGGCCTGGGGCTCTGACTGCTATCCCTGCAGCAGCAGTCACAGCTGGGAGCCCTGGACCTTTTTAAATCATCAAGTCGCAGGGACAAGTGTTCCTTCTCCACCAGCTTCTTGTTGGCAGCCCTGTGTTTATAGGTAGTCTCACTTACGGGTGACATTTTAAATTTTTTACTCCTCTCTTTGAATGTTATTTTATTTTAAAATAAATGTGCTGGTTTGGTTAGTATGTTAAAGGGTGGGTGGAGAAAAAGCAGCTGTGAAAGCATCACCAGCGTTCTCTGCTGCATTTGAAAGGGAAACCAGCCAAATGCTGCTGCTGTAGCTTTCAACTCATTCCATTGCCTTCATTTTCCACATACTGATTAATATGAACATATTCCTGTGCCCCAGGCTGTCTTGGTTGTCCACACGATCAGCCTAATTGCTCAGTCATAATGCAGGGAAAATGCCAAATGAATTGAACCCTAATACAGCTAATTGTATGAAGAGTAAACTGTTTCCACTTGAATTTCCCTCATAAGGGAATAAATAATAGTATATAGAACCTGATGCTACTCTCAAACCAGATTTACAGCAGTATAACTTCTTTAACTTCAGTGGAGTTCCTTCTGATTTCTACCAGTGCAACGAAGAGGAAAATCAAGTCCATTTACCTAAAATGTAGATCTCTTCAGGGAGCCTGGTCGGTCTTTCAAACTGGAGGGGAGGGAAAATGGGGATAAAAACATGACCGATAAGTTTAACATCAGTACCAGGCAAATTAGTAGAAACACTAGTAAAGAATAAAATTGCAAGGCACGTAGAAGAGCACGACTTGTTGGGCAAAAGTCAGCATGGTTTCTGCAGAGGGAAGTCGTGTCTAACTAATCTATTAGAATTCTTTGAAGGGGTTAATAAACATGCGGACAAGGGGCACCCAGTGGACATAATATACCTAGATTTCCAGAAAGCCTTTGACACGGTCCCACACCAAAGGCTTTTATGTAAATTAGGTGGTCATGGGATAGGAGGAAAGATCCTTTCATGGATCGGGAATTGGTTAAAAGACAGAAAACAAAGGGTGGGAATAAATGGTAAATTTTCACAATGGAGGAGGGTAACTAGTGGTGTTCCCCAGGGGTCAGTCCTGGGACCGATCCTGTTCAACTTGTTCATCAATGATCTAGAAAATGAGGTAAGCAGTGAGGTGGCCAAGTTTGCAGATGACACCAAGTTGTTCAGGACAGTCAAAAGCAAAAGGGATTGTGAAGAACTACAAAAAGATCTCAGCAAACTGAGTGATTGGGCAGCAAAATGGCAAATGAAATTTAATGTGGGTAAGTGTAAGGTAATGCATGTTGGAAAAAATAACCCAAATTACACGTACTACATGATGGGGTCAAATTTAGCTATGACAGATCAGGAAAGGGATCTTGGAGTTATAGTGGATAGTTCTCTGAAGACATCCACGCAGTGTGCAGCGGCAGTTAGTAAGGCAAATAGGATGTTAGGAATTATTAAAAAAGGGATCGATAATAAGACAAAAGATATCATACTTCCCCTATATAAAACTATGGTACGCCCACATCTTGAGTACTGCGTGCAGATGTGGTCTCCTCACCTCAAAAAAGATATATTGGCATTAGAAAAGGTTCAGAAAAGGGCAACTAAGATGATTAGGGGCTTGGAACGGGTCCCATATGGGGAAAGGCTAGAGAGACTGGGACTTTTCAGTTTGGAAAAGAGGCGATTAAGGGGCGATATGATAGAGGTATATAAAATCATGAATGGTGTGGAGAAAGTGAATATAGAAAAATTATTTACCTTTTCCCATAATACAAGAACTAGGGGACACCAAATGAAATTGATGGGTAGTAGGTTCAAAACTAATAAAAGGAAATTTTTCTTCACACAGCACACAGTCAACCTGTGGAACTCCTTGCCCGAGGAGGCTGTGAAGGCCAGGACTCTATTAGGGTTTAAAAAAGAGCTTGATAAATTTTTGCAGGTTAGGTCCATAAATGGCTATTAGCCAGGGATAAAGTATGGTGCCCTAGCCTTCAGAACAAGGGCAAGAGATGGATGGCAGGAGATAAATCACTTGATCATTGTCTTCTGTTCTCCTTCTCTGGGGCACCTGGCATTGGCCACCGTCGGCAGATGGGATGCTGGGCTGGATGGACCTTTGGTCTGACCCAGTATGGCCATTCTTATGTTCTTATGTTCTTATGAAGAGGGTGACCAGACTTCCCTTTTTAAAGGGACAGTCCCACATTTAAGCCCTCCTGCAGGGGTCCTGACTTTTTCCTTAAAATGGACCAATTGTCTTACATTTTTCTCCCCTCCCCCCATCAGTACTGGCGGTCCTGCCACTGGCTGGCTTCCTGTTCGCCTGCTGTCCACTCACCAGCATTGAATGGGGAGGCCAGTGGCTGATGATGCAGATAGGTGTGCAAGGAGTGGGGCTCCAACTTTGCTGGCCTGTCAGGGCAGCTCCCGTTGCATGTTGGCTCATAGCCAGCAGGGCCCTGCGCCCTGTCCTCCCATTACCTGCTGGCACTGGCTGTTCATTGCATATTGTTGGTGTACTGCATTGTATTGTATTGCTGTTGCAAGTTTGTGTGTGCAGATAGGTGCCAGGTGGTGGCTGTTTACATGTTGCCTGTGCTGCCCACCCACCATCCCTTTGGATGCTCCCATTCTAGTTGTCCTCTACCTACTTTGTCCTTTCACGCCCTCCAGCCCTGCTGCTCTTCCGTATCCCCGCCTCGCAGCAGGGCACATCCTGTTCCAGCGCCGTGCAGAGAATCAGCCCCTGCTCAGAACACGCCAACGTCCTGGATGGCAGGCTCCTTCTTTACCCTGCTGCCTCTGGCTGAGCTGGTGCCACAAGAAAGCCCAAGCTCCTCTGGCCCAGGGAGCTCCCAGTAGGAGCTGAGCTGTGCATGTGCCAACATCCTGCACAAGGCTGGCATGGGGAAGCGTCTCCACCCCGCAGCTAAATTCTGGAGTGGCGGGGAGGGTGGAAGCAATTTCCAGCCTATTTGTGCCCCACTCCTGCAGGTTCCACAGGAGCCCCCTGGGCTGGACCTTAGCACAGTCTTCACCTGTGTGGCATCCCCTGGACACCCTTCCCTGCTGAGACACCTTTCTGGCCAGGTTCACTGAAGGCCCTGCAGCCTTGGTCCCTGGGCCCTGCTGTACAATGCATTCTGAAGGCAGAACTCCTTCCTGCCTGCACTGTAGTCACAGGACAGGGGGCAGATGAGTTACGTCAGTGCAGCTGTCTAGAGGTGTTCGCTGCCTTTCAATGCTGTACAGGCAAGAAGGCACAAGCTGCTTCCAGCTACAGGCTGGGGGAAAGGGAAAGTGACCCACCTCTCCTGGTACCTGGCTCTACATCTGCCTGAGGCAACATGTGGGGGCACATGGAGTCACATGGTCCCTCTCCCCAGATTTCTGCCTGGGTTCAACCCAGGATGTGGTCAGCAGCAGCCTTTCGGCACTGTGTGGGAGGAAAGGGATGGGAGCTGCTTCCAGCTGCAGGGGAGGAGGAGGGGGAAGGGGATGATCTGAGAATTTTTCTGAGGTCCCCGTCCCTCCATAGCCCACCTGTGCTGTGGCACAGAATAACTATATTTCTGCAGATAAAAGCCAGTTGTACAGAGTAATAAGCAATACAATTGCCTGGGTCCTAATGCCACAGGGTCCATCAAAAGCTACCTTGCTCAGGCTGTGGCTTCAGTCCTGTGCGGTGGCTGGGCTCAGAGTCCCAGGCTTCAACCATATGTGGCAGGGCTTCAGCTTCCTGCCCTGAACCCCATAGTGCTAGCCTTGCTTGGTGACAGAACTGGCCCCTGCCAGCTGCTTGCAAACCTTCAGGGGACCTTGGACCCCAAGTTGAGAACCACTAATTAAATGCATTGCTCAGACGGAGCTGATTGAGTCACTTCTGGAGGGGATAAGGTGTCACTACTCAGCAGATCACCTGGGCACAGGAAAAGCTGAAAGTGAGCTTGTCTCAGTCCAAGACTCTCTCTCCATTGCTACAGTTCTACCCCACCGATTCACATGGTCAGATTAACAGCACCTGCTACTGAACATAGCTCAGAAAAACGACTGAAATTAGCATCGTACAACACATACAATGTTCTCAGCTGACACTGCAGGTTTGAGACAGTTTGGGACAATGTCCCCAGACAGTTGGGTGTGCACCTAAGGGGCACAGAGGAATGTTCTTGGGGGTGCGTGGCAGGGCCCAGGCCAAACCCCTTGGGAGGCAGAGAGAGAGAGAGAGAGAGAGTGTGCCTCCCAGCCTCTCTCTGCCCCCAGTCCAAATCCACCCTCAGCTGCAGCTCCACTCTGCCCCCAGCCCAGTTCCATCACCTCCCACAGCTCCATTCTGTCTTCTGCTGAATCCCCAGCCCAGCTCTGCCCTCATTCTCTCTCTGCCCCCAGTCCAGCTCCACCTCTGGCCCAGATCTTCCCCATCCCTGCTTTCGCTCTTGCCCTTCTATCTCGGTTTCTTGTGATGAGAAACTGCCTAGGTGGTGGCTATAGACCAGCAATTCATACTGGACCATGGATTGAATGGATTAAAACCTGACTAGCTGATGGGTCTCAACATATAATGGCAAATGGGATTGGATATTGGCCCTAGCTTATGCAATATTTTTATCAGGTGAATACCAGCACCGTGGCCCCTTGCCCCCTGCTTTGCTTCCCAGACTGAAGCTCTGGAGGGCTGCACTTCCCCGCTTCCTCCTGCCAGCCTCCCTGCCATGTTCCTATTCTATGCTGCCCCTAGAGCTCACCCCGCCCCCTGCAGATCATGTGTCTCCACCGCCCACCCCTGGAGGTGCTTGGGCTGCACGGGGTACCAAAATTCATACGGCCAGTGCTGGCGGACGGCCACTCCAAGACCCGCCATGGGCCCTGAGGCAAAGTGGGATGGGGCCCAGCTCCGCACCCCGGAAGGTGTGGCCAAGAGGAGAAGGGGTGGGGCCAAGGGCAGTCAATCCTCAGGGCCACCTGCACTGTGGTGCTGAGCCTCTTCTCTCCCCACACACTCCGTCACAGCCATATACAGCTAGAGTGGGGCTGCTGCAGCTTTCCAAAGGGATCCAGAGCTCCAGTCAAAGCTGCTGCCAAAGTAACAGCACTTATCCCCCCCTACACCGCCATTGGTGGCAGTGCTGGTGGGAGACCTGGCTGTCACTTCAGGGAGACTAACGCCACATATTGCAAAAATACTACCGTCATTGCCCACACTTCAGAAAGCCATTTCCACTCCATCACATTCTCCCACCACGTCTTGAGAGTTAAAAATAGGCTTCACTTTGCCTAACAAGTGATCATCTTGCCCTGAATTTCACTGGTTAGATTAAGAATGCTGGGCGAGATCCTGCTCGCAGTTATACCGAGCTAAATCTGGAGTAACTGCACTGAAGAAAATGGAGGCCGGTTTTACATGAGTGACTGGGGTCAGTTACTAATTTGTGGAAGCTTCTTTTACTTGAAATCTGTGTAATTTGGATGGTTTCCAGACGTGCCGTGTTTCTTGAAGGTCCACACGGCCTGGATGGCTGCACGTAGCAGCTGCCCAGTGAATAACCTAGCCAGGAAGCAGTTTGGCTTATTGCCCAAAGACCAAAAGGAATACACCTTGTTCCACAACAGTGAGCGGTGGAAGTGGTCAGGAAGAGGGGGGCTGAAGTAAATTAACTCCCAGCCTCCCACCTGCTGTGGCTGGTGCTCTGGCTTGTCCTCGCCTCACCCTGCTGTGAACACCCTGCTCCAGGGGTTTTCTGCAGACCTCGGTAAGGAGTAACTCCATTATGAAGTCTCCCCAACAGTCCCCACAAGGGGATTTAGCCGCCAGAGGCCCCAACTCCATTGGTGCTCCAGGGATGGAATCGGGGTTGGGGTGGGGCAGGGGCAGGAAGAGTTGGGGGCTTGGGTAGGGGCAGGGCTTGGGGCAGAGGGGGATTCAAGCACCTTCAGTTACAGGGGAAGTTGGCACCTATGGCAGCCGCCCCACAGTTTGCCTTAACTATCCCCATAGCCACCCTTCCCAGCACAGCCGGCAGCCAGCAAGGGAGGTAGTGTGGCACAGCATGCCTCACAGCTCCCGATGCAGCTCCCCACCGTGCTCCCCTCCAGCTCTGCTGAGCATGAGCTCCAGCTGCTGGCCCTCTGCTTGTCAGGACCCAGGCCGATGGTCAGGGGAGCCGACAGCCTTGCCAAGCCCCTGGGCAAGCTGAGGGGCCAGCTCTGAGCTCCCAGAAGGGGAGGGGCCTGAGGTGGAAGGGGAGGGGCCAGGGCAGCCAGTCCTCAGTGCCACCTGGACCTCCCCTCCTCCCAGCAGCACTACTCAGAGTATGTCTCCTGGGGCTCTGCAGTACGGGGCTCCGGGGCTGGTTGAAAGGGCCTGGAGCTCTGGCTGCTGCTGCTGTAGTGGCAGCAGTGGCAGGTGGGAGCTTCAGGCTCTTTGAACCACTGGGCCCCAGGGCAGCTGCCTCCTCTACTCCTGCTGGCAGCGTATGAGGTTGTTTTGAGCGCTGTGACTAGGAGTGGCGGCAGTGGTGGCCTTTGTCTTGTGGGAGAGTTGAGGTACCTGCAGCGCCAACCCTCTGAGGCCCTAGGACAGGGTTAAAATGGTGCCAGGTTGCTCTCTGCTGCTGATTGGCATGGCAGGAAGCTGCAGAGCAGCCAGAGGAGAGAGAGAAAGTAGGACGTCCTCAGCTTCCCCCACCACACCTCTGGGAGCAGACGTCCGCTGGGCAACGCAGTTACCAGCACAGTGAGCTTGGGGTGGCACCCTGCAAGCAATCGGGGTGGCTGGGTGTTGGGGTGCTGGGTATAGCAGCTGCCCCTGGGAGTGGGATGGGGTGAGGTGAGTGTGCCTCTGGAAGAGCCTTGGAGCAATCCCTAAAGCAAAGATTCCAGAGGCCTGCACCAACTGGGAGCTGCTAAAACCCACCCTGAAGTCCCCGCTCACTCCCAAGCCTTGTCCAGCTCAGGTGAGAAGTCCCCACCCCTGCTGCTACCCCAGTTCCCTCAAGTCCCTTCTTGTACCATTAGCTGATTCCCCCTCATTTCACTTAATCCTGTGTCCAGACATTTGAAACTCCGTCCTCCCTCCCCACCCTCACGGGTTAACCATAACTTCTGCCAATTCTGTCTGTGAAAGCCAAGCTTTGCCAGGAACAGCTTCTACTTTATCAGTGGGTGCAGGGATGGCAAGTATTTGTTCCCATATACTTCACTAGGGGATGCTGGAAAATGGACTGCTCTGCTACAGCCAAGTGTGCTTGTGTCTAGCAAGAGGGGCTGCCTTTTCTTATCCACCTCAGTGGCTTCAGATACTGGAATCACACTTGGGCTTTGGTGAAATTAATCTAGCAGAGCGTACCTTTGTCATTTGTGTCATATGATGCAATCCATCCAGAAGCACCAAATTTAGTTCACCCACAAGATTTTAGTTCTGTGTGTAAGGTCCCCATGCAGCTGGGTTGTCTGTAGGAGGGAATGAACCTGTGACCATAGGGGCTAAAACCCTGTGCTCTGCCACATGGGTAAAAGCCACCTGGCTCTCAGCCAACGCTGTAGAGCAGAGACTTCACTCTCCCTTGTCAGTGGTCTCAGTGCCTCTTGGGTTACATGTGCATTGTGTTAAAATGGTGACTGTGAACTGTAGCCTAATGTGTCTTTTACTTATTAGGGCATTATTAAAGAATTTAAGTTAGATAGACATTAGCCTTCTTTCATCTCAGCAGCATGGAAGGTTATTGCAAGAAAGCTGATCAAAATTATTGAGGAAGAAACTGTTAAATAGATGTTCAGGCAACAATAGTGACTAATTGGCCCACTAGCAATTATTCGTTCAAACACACTGGCTGTGTCTACACTACAGCATTGTGTTGACTGAAGTCGCCCTTGACAGATATTTCTCAACAAAACCTCTGTTGACAGAAGGCATCCACACCTAACCGATGCTCCCCCGTTGACACCCTCTGTCAACAGAGAGCAGCCAGACTGCCCAGCCCTCTGTCAACACAACAGCCAACAGGGAGCTCTGCAAACAGGGCTGCCTGGTGAATCGGAAGCCCCCTTTGTCGATGGAGGCCCCCGCCCCCCGGAGTGTCTACACTATTTTTTTGTCCACAGACTCTGTCGACAGAGGCAGTATGCCTGGTACGGTCATGACAGAACTCTGCTGGGAAAAGAGCTGTGTTCTGCTGGTGGATCCTGGATAGAACACATTTGTAACGTGGATGCTCCTTGGTTTTGTCGATAGAAGGCCACTTCTGTCAACAAAACTCTGTAGTGTAGACTCAGCCATACACTTACTTCAAGGGCCTGATTCAGTCCCAACTGACTTCAATATAAAGCTTCCCATTAATTTCAGTGAATGTTGAACCAGACCTTCGTAAAAATACATTTACTTGTCTCCAGCAGGAGCCGTGCATTTCAAATCATGAAGACTCCAATCAGGAATGTTTTCCCCATTACCCTCCATCCTTTCTTGTTTGTTTCCAGTTAAAATTATATTTGTTTTCAAGTCCAACAATTACATATAATTAACTTTATTAGAAAAAGGAACTTGAATGAACTAGAGAAGTGTTATGTTCTTGTTCACTATTTCATTGTTATTACTGTCAACATCTGGAAAGAAAATGCACCATTTAAAACCCACATTCACCATTCCTAACTTCTCCCCCCTCTTTTCTTAAACTTGCCTTGCTAGCCTTAGCTATTGCAACACATATGGTATGTGAGGTCACATTCTGGCCTCAGACCTCTGTAAAAATAGTAGTTAAACATGGTGGTGAGTTTTAAGATGTCTTCAACATTTTTGTCTTTATGGTTTTAAGGGAAAAATCCACATAAAGAATTAGTAGAATTGTACGTCATATGCTAATTATTATATGCTTTATGTACACAGTACATACCTATCTATTTCCTGATAGAAGATGTGCTTCGGATTAATTGTCAATGCCTCAGGAACTTGATTGTTGGTCTGCCACAGGGGCAGGTGCCTCAGGCTGCCTGCTTACCCCACCTTTGCATGTCCCTCAGGGAAGCCAGCTTTGGGGAGGGGCAGGAAGGGGTGGTGTTATAGGCTTCTCTGAATGTTGTGAACCTGGCCAATGGGAGCTGACTGTACGCAGGACAGTCAGCACATGAAGTGTCCCTGTCCCCCTCCCCTCAGGCTTGCAGGCCAGATCCGGTGGCTTGGCGAGCCAGATTCAGCCTGTGGGCTGTATTTTGCCTGCCACTGCAGTATGGGCGGTGAGGTTCCAAATGGACCAAATCACGAGTAGCTCCTCCCGAATCCCTCAGCAGCTGTCTCTAGGAATTTATATGTACACCACCTTTGTCTTTGGGTCAGCTCATCGTCGGCTGTCCTTTTCAACAACTTTTTACTGGGTTTATTTTTATTCTCACATCAGAGTTTGTGCCAGTTTTATTAGTTTGTGGCTTAATGACAGAAGTTACAGGTCTCAGTCCTGAAAGATGCTGAGCACTCTGGTCCTAATCCATAATAGCACTTAGATATGTGCTTATCTTTAAACTCTAAGCATTTCTTTAAACCCACGTATAGTCAATGGGACAACTTGTTCGTAAGGTTAAGCAGTTTCAAGTACTTTCCTGAATCAGTGCCAGAGTCCTCAGCACCTTAAAAATACTTTGCATTTGCAGATTGCATGTGTTTGATTGAGTTTTGCCTTGAATGGAAATACAAGCTTAATACAAGCTAGCGGGAAAAAAGATGTATTTAGTTCTGGTTGGTTGTTTTTTATTTTGCTTTACACAGTAGTGTGTGTGTTATTGTTTCATATTCTTTGTCTGAGCACCTGGCTCATTTTAAAATCTAATACAGTACCTTCTCAGATTTAAAGTAATTAGCTATTGATATTATTGAACCATATTTTTGCACAAGTTTGCATTTGTTTATTGTAGTTATTAATTTGTTTGCTTGTTTATTTTAGATAGTAGACATTAGATATTTTTCCTAATGATTTTCTGTAAATAAGTATTGTACCAGCGAACTGCCATAGATGATGTTGCTATATACAGATCTGTATGTATATATTTTATTTTCCTGTTGAGGGTAACATAGATAAAACACATTTAAGTGCATATTGTTAAAAATATAAAAAAGTATGTGTATCCACAAGATATATAGCGCAGCCCATCTCAGGTCCCCCAACCAGGAAGAATCTGGCTCCACCCCAGCCCCCGCTTACCTTTGCGGGGGATGCCCAGTTCCCTTCACTTACCTGTGAATCTGGAGACAGGGGCGGGAGAAGGAGGATGAAATGGCTGGAAACTGCAGGAGAGCTTTTATCAGATCTGTGGTTTTAGGGGGACTGACAATACCTGTGTGGGCGGTTCTTTATAAGTGATTTGCTGGGGATGCTCCTTTCCCTAAACTCTGATTTGATTCAGGTGAGAGGACTGAATTTCCAGGGCCACAAACATCCAGTTTTGCTCCCTGATGGAGATGACATTGCTGAGACATCTGGGGATGTGCAGTACATCTGCTGGTGTTATCCCTGTAAGCCTAGATTCTACGGCAATGGCCCAGGTGAATTCACTGGCCAGGAGCAGCCATGCCCATTTGCTAATAGCTGAGTGCTCATTGAAGTCAGTAGCCAAATTCCCATTGACCTTTAAGGGAGCGACAGAGTGGGCATTAAACCTGAATTATGTGACTCCTACTATTACAGTTACTTCCAGCTTGGAATAGAGAACAGCCACCCTGGCTGGACAGGTCATGGACCTTCCATAGACCTGTAGCCTCAGAACTTGGGCTGGATTGAGCTGTTCAGGTGACCCTCTGCCCAGGTTTTGTTTGGCCAAGCAGAGGAGGAAGGGACTGTGCCCTGCTCAGCTGTGGAAAACCAATGGGCTTAAATTGCCTCAAGGAAGGTTTAAGTTGGAAATTAGGAAAAATTTCCTGTTTGGGTTTTTAAGTGCTGGAATGAATTGCCTATGGAGGTTGTGGAAGCTCCATCATTGGAGATATGTAAGAACAGGTTGTATTAATATATCTGACATGGATAATATAGATGTCCCAGCCGTGCATGGAGGGAACTAGACTTGATGGCCTCCTGAGGTCCCTTGCATTTCTAGTATTCTATATTTCTGAGAGTTATTATACCCTTTATCAGTTGTACCTGATACTGAGTGCTGCTCCCACTCTCTGAATATTCCCTCCAGCAGCCTGGTTGGAAGAGGTAGGAGAGAAGTGGGAAGTCAGCAGAGCTGGCTTCACCCTCTCCCTTCAATCACTGGCCAAAGTCTCTAGTCAGGTCTGAGGGGGGTACCTTTGAAAAGCCACAGTAAGTAACTTATGCACTGGAGCATGAATGAAGCAGGGGAGAAAGCACCACCTCAGAACTATGTGTCTGGGCCACAATGCTGCCTGCGACACTTTCTCCTAGGGTGTAGTATATACACTACCCTGTGCTAAGCAACATGCCTAAATGAAAAAATACGTTAGTAAGGTTACTCTTAATAAAATAATACACTACTCCTTTATCTAATGCCTTATTAAGTCAATTGTGTGCTGTAGCAGCAAGTGGTTATGCTAATGAATAATACTAATGATATTATTTAGCATTTTTATGTTTCTCATCTTCATAATGCTTTGCAAACACTAATTCATCCTAATAACTCCCTGTGAGGTAATGAAAAAAATATTCATATCCCTCTTTAGAGGCAAGGAACTAATGAAAATAGCAATGGGCATTGCTCCCTGTTCATTCTGTTGTGATTACTGAACAAAACAATGTTGCAGCTTAGGCTGAAATTGCTGGCCATAATAAGGAGGAGTTTAGGGCACCAGATGGGAAAAAACAAGGGCCTTGTCAGACCCTCCACTTTCAGAGGTGGATATTCCATAGACCCAGCCCCCAAGAGTCAGTGGAATGTGGAAGTATCACCCAGGTGGCATTGTTTTTCCTATCCCTCATCCTCCCCCTGGGGGATTTGTAAATAGGGGTGGGTGGGGTGCAGTTGGGCTGAACTAGGGTTCAGGCCGGGGAGTGTTATACAGTCTCCCTCACCAGCCCTGTGCAGAGCATGTATAAAGATGGCCATATACCTCCGTGCAGCCTCCAACATCAGCACAGCACAGGAAATGTGTTTGTGAGGTGGAAGAATTCCAAGGAACTTGAGACTGGATTTCTCAAAAGGAGTTAGGCTCCTAATTTATACTTAATTTCAATGGAAATTAAGAGCCCTACTTCTTTTATGCATTCAGCCCTTATTGAGTTTCCCTGGCCCCAGGTAGGAGTAACATAACCTGAAAGTAGGAGTTATCTCATGTCTTGTTTTATTTCAGATGGGGCAGGGATGCTTGCTTGAAATGTAATGTAAATAAACAATATAAGCAACAGGGAGGCACTGAAGTGTTTTATTTCTTTGTTTTAATTATTTTGACTCACATGCTTAATATTAATAAAACATATGGAGGCAAATTTTCTAATTGACCCCATTATGCCAGTGTTATGATTATGTAAATGTATAATTGAATTGCTCCAAAAAAATCAGTGTAACTGAGTGGAAAATCAGACTCCTGGATGTCAGACTTTCCTCCACCAAAATTCACTCGCATTTCAGTGAAAGTGTTGCTTGCACAAGGATTGCAGGATTGAGTCGATAATTTAGTCTCTTTATTGATGTAATAAATTAACCTGTTACAGTTATTAAAAGCATGAAACAGGTTTAATTTGTAAAGATTTTAATTTTTATTGAGGGTTTGTCTGTATGCATTTTCTAGCTATTTGAAATTCTTTGTTTCTCTGCTAACTTAATTCCCAGTGTCAGCCTGGCTCAGTTTTATACTAAACTATAAGAAATTATATTTATAACTTTAAAAGTGATTGATTTAAAAAAAACCTGAGGGTCATTATAATTGTAAAAGCAAATGTTTCTTTTGTATGTAAGGAAAGACTAATGTTTGTTTTACTCGCTTTAAAAACATTATCACGCTGCACTGATTTCGCTCCAGACCTCAAAAGAGAAGTCAAAAGAGAAGTTTGCGGAATGTTAAAATAGACTTCTTTCACAGAGAGAAAGACTGATGCTATTATCCAAAAAGTCACCTGTAATTGAATGTTATAGACTGCAAAAGCCATCTTCTGAGTGGCTCACACAGCCACCGTCTGTGATCATATTTTTAATTAAAGAAGCTATGCTTGGATAATAATATTGCTTGTAACATTTTGCAGGGCACACATACTCTAGAAATGACAGCAAGGATGCCTGAAATGTTTTGTATTGTGGAGTGCTGAGAGCCATTGAATCAAACTGTAAACCCCATATATGATGGAAATCACTTTGAATGAGGGGATGCTGCTGCATCTCCAGACCCCTAGTTCCAGCATCTATGAGTGACAGTTTGATTTAATGTTTTAAAGAATGATTTCCTCCTGACAAAACCACCAAACAAAGCCTGAAGCACAAATTATCTATGGCATTGTTATTCTTTATTATTACAGATACAGGATTTTGATTTTTGTAAAGTTAACACCCAAGTAATTATACATATGACCGATCAAGAAGCTGTTTTGAATCTCTGAAATGGTTACAAATGGATTCTGTCAGGATGTATTAATTATAATCAGTCACATCTCATCTGCGTCTTAATATCATATGCTAGGTAATAAAAACAGAGTCTTACCAACTTCTGAGGAAGCTGTGATGGGGTTGGGGAATATTTGTACTGATGTTTGGAAAAGAAAATCAGTGTTCATTCACAGCACTGACAGGTCCCTTTAATCTTGTCAGTAGAAGACTGTCAGCTTATTCCAGTCTGTAACTGAACAGCGACAGCCAGTTAGTTTATTTGCAGCTTTGAAGCCTGGTCCTGTAGTGTTTCTCATCTGACAGCAGATGAATGAAGGTGTCACTGTGGGAGACTTTTAGCTGCCTGTTCCACGAAGAACACTCCTGGCTTTCCGCCATAATATCCTCTACTTCATTCTTGGAGCCTCCAATTTTCCCCTCACCTGAATATAGCTCCATTAGCTCCAGTTCATGCTTTGCAGCAGTTTCTAAAACTCTTTGCTTATTATAGTATCTGACAAAGTTGTTTATGATGGGATGGATGGGAAGTGCGATAGCTATCACCCCACAAAGGAAACTGATGGCAGCATTCAATTTTCCCAGTGTTGTCTTAGGATATATGTCCCCATATCCAACTGTGGTCATGGTTATAATTGCCCACCAAAATGACTGGGGGATGCTTTTAAATAAAGTTTCAGGGTGACTTTGCTCCATGGTATAACCTAGTGCAGAAAAGACAAAGATCCCAACAGCCAAGTACATAAGGAGCAGCCCTAGCTCCTTAAAGCTTCTTTTAAGAGCATAGGTTAAAGTCTGTAGCCCTGAAGAGTGGCGTGCGAGTTTGAAAATTCTAGCAATCCTCATGATCCGAAGTGCTTGAACAGCCTGTTGAACGTTGGTTAACTCCATCATCCTGGCACCCAAGTGGGTCAGGACCAAGCTGACATAGAAGGGAAGAATTGCAAAGACGTCAATGATGTTCATAAAAGAAATCACAAAGTGCAATTTATTAGGGGATGAAATAAGTCTAAGCACATACTCCAGGGTAAACCAGCCTATGCACACTGTCTCAATGTTGTCCAGTGTGGGATGTTCCACATGATTTCCCTCAGAGTCTGCTACCTGGAGTTCTGGGATGGTCCCCAGGCACATTACTACAGATGAGATTAAAATAAATAGAAACGAAAATACCGCAATTACTCTAGCTGAACAGGATGATTCTGGTTTCTCCATTAACTTCCAGATATATTTCTGGCATTTCTTCCAGCGATTTTCAGAGGCATCCACTCCCAAATCATCCAGAATCAATTGTACCCTTCGGGCTATTTCTTCCAGTTCCTCCTTTTTCTCACTCAGATGAGTTTTGCAGCAGTCATCCAAGAATTTAAGGTCTACTTTCCAAAATTCCATTTCATTCTTGAAACATATAGGGCATATTCCTTTCTTCATGTGAATTTCTCCAAAATAATATATATCAATAATGCATTTGAAAGCATCTGGATCTCTGTCAAAATAAAATTCTCTCTTCCCAGGATCATAGTCATCACAAAGAGAGAAAATAGTGTCATATCCCCCTGATAAACAGTTGAGCAACTCTGCTAATCTTGTTTCCGGATATCGATTCAGATTTTCTCCGTATAGTACTTGCCTCACCCCACCAACATTGACTATGATTTCTACATCTTCATTCTTTTCTGATCCATTACTGTCCACATATGGAAATCTAGATTCACCTGCCATTGTACTTGTGTTGATATTTTATATATTATCAGTTCTTAGTTTGCTTCCAAATCTTTGCTGTTTGTAGCTGCTTTGTGAAGGCAAATCAGAACCAGGTAATGTATATTACCAATCTTACTGAAATGACTTTGAGTAACGCTAGGACAGGTTACAGAAATAAACCTGCAGTCAGTAAAACCTTACAAGGTATGCAACAAGCTGCAGTGAAAAAACAAGTCATCAGGCTGTTGTGCGTAGAAGCAGGGATGTTAAAAAAAATCAACTCGTCCAGCAGATATGAAAAAGAAGAAACCACTTAACAAAACTCACCCTCTACTTCAGTGCTTGAGATTCTTTTCATGGTCCATTATTGCTGTTCCTCTGAAACGATATTTATTCACAGACTAGCAGTCACATCAGTTCAACAAATCCCATGTTCTGATCAATGAAAAGTGAAATAATTGATAATTCTTTCTGAAAAACAGACAATCAGCAGGGCGATCCCACTGAAAGCTGTTACAGTTTTTGCCTTCAGCTCCCAGGACTCAAGGAAAGCTTCTGTGTTTATTTTTATTTTAAGGTCTGAGGTTTATGTGTTGACTCCTTCACACGGTGACAGGAAGTATGCAGAGGAGAAACTTGTGCTTGTTTTTCTTTTGCTGTTTCTAAACACAATAGGAATTCCAAGCTGATGTCAGGTTCTTTCCAAACTATACCCTCTTCTGGTGAAACTCAGCAAGCACAATCTGTACAGAAAAGCAGTTTAACTATTTTGGTGTACATCTAGTTATACATCTATAACATCTATAACATCTAGTTATAATGCAATTTTTTTGATAACCCTATCTCCTCTGAATTATTTAAAAATCAATGTTTAAAATGAATTGCAAAACATAATAATAGAAAATGTAGTTAAAAGCAATGATACAGTCCTAGAGAAGAGAAACTCCAGCTCATTTTCCTCAACGTCTAAAGAGTAACAAAAATATCTATTGCATTTTTAAAGAAATGTAACCTTTCCTCCTGGTGCCGCCAGAAGCAGCTAGGGCTCCTTTCCATTAATACAACATTGAAACAGCTCGAGCCCCCATCCAGCAAACTGAGAAGTGACTGGGGGTGATGCTGGCACAATGGCTGCAATCGTTTAGGTGGCTGAGTCTCAGTTTTCGATGTGACTCTGGCATTTAGGAGCTGAAGTCCCCATGGTTGGTCTCCAAAAGGCCAGAGCTTCATTGGGATTTAGGCATTCCCAGCAGATCTAGGGAGGTGATTATTCTCCTTTATTTGGCGCTGGTGAGCCTACATCTGGAGTATTGCATCCAGCTCTGGGACCCCATTACAGAAAGGATTTGGACACATTGGAGAGAGTCCAGTGGAGGGAAACAAAAATGATTAGGGGGCTGGAGCACATGAATTGTGGGAAGAGGCTGAGGGATTTGGGCTTTTCTAGTCTTCAAAAGAGTGAGGGGGATTTGTTAGTAGCCTGCATCTACCTGAAGGGGGGACTCCAAAGAGGATGGAGAGCTGTTCTCAGTGGTGGCAGATGACAGAAAGAGGAACAGTGGTTTTAAGCTGCAGTGCAAAAAGTCCAAATTGGGTGTTAGAAAAAATCTATTTCACTAGGTAGATGGTGATGCACTGGAATGTGAGGCAGTGGAATCTCCATCCCTAGGGTTTTTTAAGTTCAGACTTGACAAAGCCCTGGCTAGGATGATTTAGTTGGAGTTGGTCCTACTTTCAGCAGGGGGTTGGACTCGATGATCTCCTGAGCTCTCTTCCAATCCTCTGTCCAATGTCAATGTGTCTTTTTTCAGATGAGGTGACCACATCTGTATACAATATTCAAGATGTGGATTTATACATGGAATTATGTAGAGGCAATAAGATATTCTCTGGTTATTCTCTATCCTTTTTTAAATGATTCCTAGCATTCTGTTTGCTTTTTTGACTGCTGCAGCACATTGAGTGGATGCTTGCAGATAACTATCTACAATGACCCCAAGATCTCTCTCTTGAGTGGTTATAGCTAAAGTAGACCCCAGTGTTTTATACGTATAGTTGGGATTATTTTTTCCAATGTGCATTACTTTACATTTATCAACATTAAAATTCATTTGACATTTTGTTGCCCAATCACTTAGTTTTTGAGATCTTTTTAAAGTTCTTCGCAGTCTGCTTTGTTCTTAACTATCTGGAGCAGTTTAGTATTGTCAGCAAATTTTGCCAACTCACTGTTTACTCCTTTGTCCAGATCACTTATAGATAGGTTAAATAGGATTGGTCCCAGTAGAGACCCTTGGGGGACACCACTAGTTACCTCCCTCCATTCTGAAAACTTACCATTTATTCTTACCCTTTGTCTCCTGTCTTTTAACTAGTTTTCAATCAGAGGACCTTCCTTCTAATTCCCATGACAACTTATTTAAGAGCCTTTGGTGCGGGACCTTATAGAAGACTTTCTGGAAATCTAAGTCAAGTATGTCCACTGGATCCCCCTTGTCCACATGTTTATTGATTGCCTCAAAGAATTCTAGTAGAAAGACTAGATGCCTTCCTGGTGAGTGCTTGGATCAAAACTTAGCTACTGATACACAGGAGAGCTGGGATAGGCAGAGGTCAGATTTGATGCTCTAATGGTTCTGTCCAGCCTTATCACCTACTAAGTACTAACAGAGAGTGGCCTAGGGAGCAGCCTTGGGGTTCACAGTGCAGCCAGCTTGCTCCCCAGACTCAGCTGTCATGAAGTGGGATGACCCAGGGGAAGCCGTTCAAACATCCCAAAAGGCACACCAGGGTCAGAACGCTAGCCTTGGAGGGGGGGAGTGGCTGTGGCAGTGACATCACAAAGGCCTGTTGCAGGACCTCAGCCTATTGGATGACTGGGGTGGGCAGTTGGTGACATCATAGAACGACCGTGACAACAGCCAGGCAGGACAGAGGCGCAAGACAGACACAACCTCAGAGACTCCTGTGGCTCTGCAGCAGCAAGGCTCTTTCTAGTGGTCTCCCCTGGGAGATGGAGAGCGAATTCGGATCAGTCTACATGAGCCTGAAGAGGACGCTTATCGGTGTTTTCTCCTTCCCTACTGCCAATTCTTCATAGCCTGTTCAGAAGTTAAGAACCTCCAACGGGGCTGGCACCTGTTGTATCTGATCCCCCTTGTACCGTCTGAATCTAGGCATAGGAATCACCAGGTTAAAGACTTTGCCCTGTCCAATCACTTTCCTTTTCCTGCTTCCCTCCCTCTTTCTCTTCATCTCTTGATTCTTTTGCTCCTTTTCCTTTCATCCCTCTCTCCGCTGATGATGATGATGGCGGTGGTGGTGGTGGTGGTGATGGTGGGGTGTGTATCTTTTTTCATAAATACAAAGGGGGTTGCTCTCTTTGTGGGAGACCATCCCAAAGAGCTAGGGATGGAATTGTTCTGAGGCTGATCCCCGCTGGTGGTGACCTGGGCCGTCCTTTGGAACAGCTGCTGAGCTCTGCCCACCCCACCCCACCCCGCCCTTGAACAGGGAGGTATTGACAGGGAAGACGTGGATCCTTTTGTTCCCTTTTAAGACCAGACAAATAAGTCCCAAGCAATCATGGGCATGGTGACCACGTGTTTCTTCTATTGCATCAGTCCTTATCAAGTCCTTGCTGAGTAATGACTATGAGCAATTGTTGGTCTGTAGCTTGTTTGATAGGCCTGTGTTGTGATCTGTTATTGTGTAACAAGGGGCTGGCTGGGTGCAGGACACCAGCCTTGGAGGGGAGGGGTGGGTATGCCAATGACATCGCAAAGGCCTAGTGCAGAACCTCAGCCTATTGGGGAAATGTGTTCAGAAGCGGACGACCTCACAGAGAGTCCCTGATATCAGCCAGCATAACAGAGGTGCAAGGCAGGAGCAACCTCAGAGATGCTTCCCCAATCTTTCTGGCTTTGTGGGAAGCCACCCTAAAGAGATGGGGCCAGAACTGTTCTGAGACTGATCCACTCTGGGGGTGACCTGGCATCCTTTGGGACCTCTCTGTCTCCCGCCTCTCAGAGTCTCGATTCTGGTTGGCTGAGCAAGCGGCTTGTGACAGCAGAAGATTTCCCATTTTCCCAGCTGTGACCCATGGCCGTCCCTTCCTTTGCAAGAGCCACACAAGAGTTTGTCTGACCTCAGACAGCCCATGCTGGGGAACCTGCTGGCACAGTCCCCAGACACAGACAGACTCCAATACCTCTTGGTCAGCAGGAGATGGGGCAGTTTTACCTTAGAATTGCGGGGAACCACAAAGGAGAGATTGGAAATCATTTTCCGGTCAGTTTCCCTAGCCTGCATCCCAGTGGGCCATCCATGGTCAGGGCCATCAGTGCAGTATTCTGTGGGTCCCTTCCTCCTTCAGGGACAGAGAAGGAGATGGAAATTTAAATCAGTGCCCTAGCTGGCTTTGGAAGTGGGAGCCTCAAACACCCCACCCACTGCCCAACCTCCCCACCCCCGCCAGACCCCTTCCTTATGACTCAGCAGGGCCTGAAGGGAATCAAATCTTCTCTTCTATCAGCACTGACATGGGGGGTTGGAATTTTCCTCACAGTCACTCCCTATTTTTCAGTAAGTGCTTTTGAGCCAGTGAGGGGTGGGGCGGGGCGGGGGAGGCGCTTTCTCCATTCTGATGGGCTGGTTATGACTCAGGAGTCCAGAAAGTATAGGACCAGCCCAGACACTGAACATTGTCCCCATCTAGAGAGACAAAGACACCTGGGGACAACCCCCTTCTCAAGCTCCAGGTATTCCCCGCACCATCTGAGCACAATGTCTCAGCCTTAGGAATGGCAGAGGGTAGTGGTCAATTGCTATTCTGTTGGACCAGGGCCAATAGGTGCTGAGAGACTAGCTCTAGCTCCCCTCACCTGTGTCTCCAGCAGAGAGATCTGGGGAAGAAAGACTCCTGGCCCCGGGAGATTGGGAGCTGACAGGAGAATGCTGATGGGGCTCCCTCTTCTTTTCTCCCATTAGAACTCAGCACTAGGGAACTTGGTGGCTTAGCTGTGACCGTCTATCAGTGACCAACCAAGCACATTGGCTAGCTGGCCAGGGAGGGGATTTATCGGCTCTGCAACTTGCGCCATGCCACAGGTTACGAAACCCAGCTGAGAAATGGGACCTTACAGAACTGTGAACTGGTTTCAAGGGTTGTCAGAGCCGGGGGTGGTAGTGGGGATAAGCTCCCACTATCTATAAAATGCTCCCATGGTGTGCGTCTCCAATAGCCTCTGACAACCGAAGTCCAGCTCCTGGCCTTCACGTGTGGCTTAGTTTCTAAGCCTGGTGAAACTGTTTGCACTGACAGGAGAAAGGGGCAAGGGGAGGTGACTGGTGCCTTAAAACCAGCTGCTTCGGGCAGATGGGGCTCGTCAGCCTGGGAAGGCCGCCCACCTAGGAGAAGGAAACGCTGATTTAAAACCTCCGCTGCCTTGCGGCGATACCTAGTCATGGGAAAGGCTTCGGGAGTAAACCCTAAGGAAAAATCCGGAGATGGAGCCCCTAAGGCAGTTTGAGGTGGTGCTCAATCTTACTCTGGCAGCTGCTGCGACGACATTGGTGCCACGCTGTACTTGCTTTCGCCTTTCCCTTGGATTACATCAGTGGCGTGGAGAGGGGGAGCCTGCTGCTGGGCATCAGCTGATTCTTCAAACTTACTTGCCCAGGCCTGCGCCCTGGAGAGGACACTCCGGCATCACTTTCTGAGCGGTGACACAACATGGAAGCAGCAGTTACTGGTATGAAGCCACTGCACTCAACTGGCATAGAGTGAGGTGCCAGGGGTTGCTTCCGATGGTGGGAGAAGTCTTCGGATCTCATTGGGCAGCTACCACCCGCCTCAAGCTGGGCAGTCCCCAGCCAAGTAGGTGCTGCCTCGCCACGGTCTACTTGCTCCACTGGGTGTGTGGGGCTTAGGGAATCACTGACAGGTGGATCGTTAACCTTACACCAGCCAAAACAAACAAGGAACAAAATAATCCAGCCTTCAGGCTGGGCACATGGAATGTAAGGACCATGACTTCGGGCCTTATAGAAGACCTACAGAGCAGTAGTAACCCCTGGAAGACAGCAATCATTAACAACGAGCTGAGAAGACAGCGGATGGACATCGTGGCCCTTCAGGAAACAAGGCTATCGTCCTCTGGATGTCTCAGGGAGAAGGACTTTTCCTTTTTCTGGCGTGGGAAGCCTCCAGAAGAGACCAGGGAACACAATGTTGACTTCACAATCAGAAACAGCCTAGTTCGCTCAGTCATACCACCAAATGTGGGAACTGAGAGAATGCTGAAAATCCAGCTTCAAACACCAGTGGGCATGGTCAACATCTTCAGCGTCTATGCGCCTACTTTAACTTCTGCCCAGGAAGTTAAAGACAAGTTCTATGATGAACTTAGCATTGCCATCAGTGAGGTACCTTCCCATAAGCCGCTATTCATCCTTGGCAACTTCAATGCCAGAGTTGGCAGCGACCATCACAGCTGGCCATCCTGTCTGTGACAGTTTGGAACAGGGAAGGTGAATGAAAACGGACAGCGCCTCCTTGAACTCTGCTCCCAACATGACCTCTGCGTAACCAATACCTTCTTCAACGTCAAACCCCAGCACAAAGTTTCGTGGCAACACCCAAGATCAAAACATTGGCACCAGCTTGACCTCATCCTCACCAAAAGCAGCCATTTAGGTAATGTCAGGGTGACACGTAGCTACCACAGCACAGACTGTGACAGTGACCATTTGCTCGTGTGTAGTAAGGTGCACACCCAGCCGCGAAGACTCTTTCGCTCCAAAAGGGAAGGGAGGCTGCGCATTGACACTGGCAAGACTCGTGACCCTTCAAAAGTATGCGAGTTTATCCAAGCACTTGAAGAGGCCTTGCCCCGCCTGGACGACACTGATATCAGCAAGAGATGGGAACAGCTATGGGACACTATCTATAATACTGCAATATCTACCTTTGGGAAGAAGACAGTCAAGTCTGCTGATTGGTTTGAAGCCCACACTGAAGTGCTGACACCCCTGATTGAGAAGAGGAGACAGGCACTGGCTGCATGCAGGTCCTCTCCCAGTGAGGTGAACCTGCAGGTGCTCCGGTCTGCTCGGCATCAAGTGCAGCAGGTTGCTCGGCGGAGTGCCAATGATTACTGGCTCCAACTCTGCTCCAAGATTCAGCAAGCCGAGGACACTGGTGACATGCGAGGAATGTACGATGGGCTCAAGCAGGCCATTGGTCCATCACAAAGAAAGACTGCCCCACTTAAGTCAGCCACAGGCAAGGTCTTGAAGGACAGAACCAAGCAGATGGAACGCTGGGTGGAACACTACTCACAGTTGTACGCCAGAGAGACCGTAGTTACAGAGAGAGCCCTGAATGCCATCGAGCCTCTGCCCACCATGACTGAACTCGATGCTGAGCCCACCTTGGAGGAACACAGCGATGCGCTAAAAGCACTCTCTTCTGGAAGAGCCCCAGGGAAAGACGGTATTCCCTCAGAAATCCTCAAATGCGCCAGTGGTACCCTAGTTTCAGACCTGCATGGAATACTTTGCCAACGCTGGAGAGAAGGCAGTGCACTGCAAGATATGAGGGATCATTACTGTCTACAAGAACAAGGGTGACAAAAGCGATTGTAACAACTATCGTGGCATCTCCCTTCTCAGTACCGTGGGGAAGCTATTTGCACGTGTTGTTCTGAAGAGGCTCAATGTTCTTGCGGAGAGAGTCTACCCTGAGTCTCAGTGTGGGTTCAGAGCTGAACAGTCCACCATAGACATGGTTTTCTCTGTTAGGCAGCTACAAGAAAAGTGCAGGGAGCAGAACAAACCTCTGTATATTGCCTTCATCGACCTGACCAAGGCATTTGATCTCGTCAGCAGAAAAGGTCTGTTCGCGATTCTGGTTAAGATCGGCTGTCCCCCAGCTCTGCTCAGCATTATTAGGGCCTTCCATGAAGGCATGAAGGGGACCGTCGTATATGACGGATCCACATCTGAACCCTTTGAGATTCTCAGCGGAGTGAAGCAGAGGTGTGTGCTGGCTCCAACGCTGTTCAGCATCTTCTTTGCAATTTTGCTCAAATATGCCTTCGGAACTGCTACAGAGGGCATCTCTCTGCGCACAAGAACAGACGGCAACCTCTTCAAACTGTCGAGGCTTAGAGCGAAGACCAGGGTGCTTTCGAAGCATCTAAGGGAGTTCCTTTTAGCTGACAATACAGCTATTGCTGCTCACACTCAGCAGGAACTGCAGTCACTCATAACTCGCTTTGTGGATGCATGTATGGAATTTGGCCTCACATTCAGCTTAAAGAAGACCCAGGTGATGGGCCAAAACCTGGGTAACGAGCCATCTATCAACGTGCTAGACTACGAACTGGAAGTCGTCCATGAGTTCGTGTACCTAGGCTCGACGATCTCAGATAACTTGTCACTTGATAGCGAGATCAACAAGCGCATTGGAAAAGCCGCCACAACGTTCTCCAGGCTGATGAAGAGAGTCTGGGCTAACAATAAGCTCACTGTACACACCAAGGTACAGGTCTACACAGCCTGTGTTTTGAGCACACTGCTGTATGGCAGAGAAACATGGACTTTGAGCTCAAAACAAGAGCAGCGGCTCAACATATTCCACATGTGCTGCCTTAGGCGCATTCTCGGTATCTCATGGTGGGACAAGGTCCCCAATAGCACAGTGCTTGAGAGGGCAGACACCGCCTCCATGTTCACCCTTCTCAAACAGAGGCGTATGCGCTGGCTGGGCCAAGTCTCACACATGATGGATGGCCGAATACCGAAGGACCTTCTCTTCGGTGAACTGGAGTCTGGAAAGAGGCCGAAAGGGTGACCTAAATTGCGGTACAAGGACACGTGCAAGCGTGACCTCAGCGCTCTCTCTATCAGTGTGAACACCTGGCATTCGCTCACCTCAGACAGGCATGCCTGGAAACAGGGAGTGAAGGAAGCTCTTGTTATGTATGAAACTACCTTGGTGAAGGAAGCAGAAGACAGGAGAGCCCTCAGGAAGATCCGTGCCCGTGATACCAGAGCGACATCTGCCTACTGCTGCTCACAGTGCGGAAAGGACTGCCACTCTCAGGTTGGACTGCACAGCCACAGAAGACGCTGCTTGAATCAGTCCAACTGGGGCGCAAACCCATGATCCTTCGGGATCGAAGGATGCCTACTATGGAGGGTGGGGAGAACTGTGACAGTGGCAGAAGCCAGGCATCTGGACACCAGAAGAAATGATCCCTCTTGCTTTCAGACCGTTATCCGTTGGGTAATGGGAACCCTGTCGAAACTCACCAAATCCTCTGAGACTGACCCCAACTGGAAGATAAGTCTGTCTCTGTCCTTTTCCCCTACTCTATTTAGAACCAACCCCCTCCCAGACTCCAAGGATATACCATCCTCTCTAGGGAGCCCAGCTATTCCTTGGGGTCGGGGATGCATCCCATGGGAATGGCAGAACACAGCCACCAACACCAGGCAGAGAAAACTGCCAAAGAGCAGCTGCTAAGGAATAGCTGTTGTATGGAGACAAAGGGAATGTAGGCAGGAGCTCCTCCTGCAAGTAGGAGGTGGGGAAGTATCTGACACTGCATGTCACTAGAGAAGAAGATGAGTCCATCCCAGGCTGCTAGTTGCCAATAAGGCTCCCTAACTCCTGGGGGCCGCCAAGTCGCTGACAGGCCCTTGTTCTCTTGAGACAGGAGGACATCACAGCCAAGGTGGTGCACCAGCTCCGTTCCATCTGATCCAGCCACCAGGTGCCCAAGACTCAGCAGGAACTGTGCCTCTGATGGAGTGTAGAACCAAACACTGAGCCGAGAATGCAGCCTGGGCTGCTGGGACCTCGCCTCCCCACCCTTGCAGAACCTGCTCCAGCTGGAGGAGGAGTTTCAAAGGGAATCTGTCATGGGGTGTGTTCTCACATGCTAGCCCAGAAATCAAAGGGTTAATCCAAGCACTGCCAGCCACTGCTGATTGTCCAGTTAACAGCAGCTGGAGGATCACAGGCTTGGGAAGTAGACTGGCTGCTAAGGAGAAGTGAGCAGTTAGGACAAAGGAGCTCCAGACAGCAGAGTGCTACAAACCCCTCAAGGTACAGACCACAGCAAGGGGCACACAGGCCAACAGATGAAACCCTGACAGCCATGAGCAGAAAGGGGATTTCCAGATTCCCGGGCATGAGGAGCAGACTGGTAGCCCCACTGAGCTGACAGAGCTGGAGCCATATCCTCCCCGCTTTAGCTGGGGGATGGCCCTTCACACTAAGGCACTGCCTCCTGAAGCCAGACAGCTCTGAGCAGGGAGAGACACCAGAGAACAGAGACTGAGCTGGGGAGATGCTGAAGAAGGTACAGCAGAAGTCCCAGCTGCCAGAGAGATTCTGCCACCAGCAGCTGCTCCAGGTCTAAGAGCAGGGGCCAGCCTGGGCCTAACCCTACAGACCCCTTTCCTCAAACATCTGAAGGGTCCTGCGGGAGGCATGTGGCCATATACTCAGTGAAGAGGGAGGACTCCAGCTCCTCCACTAACTCCCCATTTCAAGGTGGGGACCCACACCCCTTTTCCCCTTCACTGGGGAGGAGGAGAGAGGAGAGACATGGTACACCCTGAGCCATTCATGGGAACCAGAGGGGGCTGCAGATCCTTCCTTTTGTGCAGACATTGGATTGCACATTATGTTACACTCTGTGAATCTGGAACTCAATTGGTGAACCAGCCAGAGGCCCGAGCCTCAGATCGCCATCACTCAGCCTGGTTTATCCCATGCCTCCCCTTATCCCCATTGGACCTGCTACGTGACAGGCAGCTCCACAGGCTCCTGGATCTTCTCCACCAGATAGGGGAGGAGCCAGGCCAAGGAACAACCAATGTGGGGCAACACATGTTCTGTCAGAAGGAAACATGGAACCCCTGCAGGCCTTGCAGCAGGAGAACCTGCTGAAACCTCACAACCAGGAATGACTGGGAACAATGGGCCAGAATGTGGAAATTTAAAGCCAGTGAGAGGATTTGAAGTCAAATCTGTTGGCCAAGTGGCCAGGGTCATTGAAGGTTATAAACAGGGCAGGGTCAACTGATGATGAAATCCACCATCCAGGAAACGGGCAGGAAGTGAGACAGAGGTTGTACCACATGGATCAACTGAAGCCTTGAAAAGACACCGAGGTCCTCCTTCTCCTTACATCTTTCTCACCAGAACTTGAGCTCGGGCTGCCAGCCCATTTCTCCAGTTTATCCAGATCCTTTTGAATTATGACCCTATCCTCCACAGAAGTTGCAACCCCTCCCAGCTTGGTATCATCTGCAAACTTAATAAGTGTACTTTCTATGTCAATATCTAAATCATTAATGAAGATATTGAACAGAACCGGTCCTAAAACAGACCCCTGCAGAACCCCACTAGTTATACTTTTCCAGCAGGATGGAAAACCATTAATAACTACTCTCTGGGTACAGTTATCCAGACAGTTGTTCACCCACCTTATAGTAGCCCCATGTAAGTTGTATTTGCATAGTTTATTGATAAGTATATTATGTGAGACCATGTCAAATGCCTTACTGAAGTCTAGGTATACCACATCCACCACTTCTCCCTTATCCACAAGGCTCGTTATTCTATCAAAGAAAGCTATGAGATTGGTTTGACATGATCTGTTTTTAACAAAGCCATGCTGGCTGTTCCCTATCACCTTACCACCTTCCCAATGCTTGCAGATGATTTCTTTAATTACCTGCTCCATTATCTTTCCTGGCACAGAAGTTAAGCTGACTGGCCTGTAGTTTCCTGGGTTATTCTTGTTCCCCTTTTTATAAATGGGTACTATATTTGCCCATTTCCAGTCTTCTGGAATCTCTCCCGTCTCCCATGATTTTCCAAAAATGATTGCTAAAGGCTCAGATACCTCCTCTATCAGCTCCTTGAGGATTCTAGGATGCATTTCATCAGTCTCTGGTGATTTGCAGACATCTAATTCCAGACCTTAAAACTGCCCTCTGCAGTGACCCCATCCTCATCACCCCTGATTTTAAGAAGGAATTTATCCTACAGAACGATGCTTCAGAAGTTGGGCTAGGGGTGGTATTGTCGCAGATGGTAGGGGAGGAGGAACATCCCATCCTATACCTCAGCAAAAATCTCCTGCCACGTGTGCAAAGTTATGCCATCGTGAAGAGAGAATGCCTCGTGGTGAAATGGGCCATGAAGGCCGTACGCTGTTGTCTCCTGGGGCAGAAGTTCACCCTGGTCACTGATCGTGCACCCCTACAATGGATGCACTGCAACAAAGACAAAAACTTGAGGGTCACCAGATGGTTCCTGTCCCTGCAGCCCTTCAATTTCAAGGTGCAATATAGATCCGGAAGCCAAAATGGAAACGCAGATGGCTTGTCGAGAGTGCACTGTTGACTGACCCAAGTAGCCCAACCCCAGGGTCTTGAGCGGGGGTGGGGGTGGGGTTTGTGGCAGGGCCAGGTTGGAGGGCCCCTCAGAAGGAGCCCAAATAGACAGAGAGGCCTGCAGGACAACCACAGGCAGCTGGGTAAAAGATAGCTCAGCCTAACTGAGGCCAACTGGCCTCAATGACTGGACTAATAAGAGGCCTGTAAAGACCCTTCATAGTGAGAAGGATGGGGAGAGAGAGTGAGAGGCGAGTGGAGGGAGGCAAGAAGACCAGAAGCAGTGAGAGAAAGCAGGTTGGAGAGGAGCAGAAGAAAGGAACAGGAATACCAGGAACCGCAGAGGGAGAGTGGGGAGCTGCAGCAGATTGAGAGAGGGACTTGTTACAGCTGCAGCCTGGAGAAGGTACCAGCGGGATTTGTCTGGGGAAGTGGCCCAGGGAGAAGAGCTGCTGCACCAAGGGCTAAGGCAGTCAGCCCTTCCCACCAGCAGTCGCATAGGGTCCCTGGGCTGGAACCCAGCAAAGTGGGTGGGGGCTGGGTTCCCCCAAAACCACCTCTCACCCCAGCAAGGGCAAGTGGGCCCTTGCATGGGCCCAATGGACTGAGCAGAGAGGCCAGAGGCCCGGGAATAGGACTGACTTTGCCACACACATTACCAACACTTCCACTACTTACTGGGCTCTTAGAGTAGTAACAGAAAGGTGGCCATGTTTGTCTGTACTCAAACAAAACAAAACAGCAGTAAAGTAGCACTTTAAAGACTAACAAAATGGTTATTTGGTGATGAGATTTTGTGGGATTGATCTGATAAAGTAGGTCTGTCTCACAAAAGCTCGTTACCTCATAAATCATTGGGCTCTTAGAAAACAGTTAGAGGGAGTGTTGGATTAGAGAGGTTCAACCTGTATATCCTTGTTAGGATGGGTCAGGAATCCCTCCAAGCTCAGTGCATAGCAGAGATGCTCCTGCAGTGATGAGCTGGATTGAAGACAAAGATGGAGGAGCTCTCGGGGTCCTCACCTACGCTTTCCCATGTGGAGGGAATTCCATTGTTCCTCCCTGTGTGGAAGCACATCTGAGATGGAGCCTGTCACAGGAGCAGGTCACCTGTCCATGTCCTTTTTAGACAGTCTGCCATTGCCTCTCTGCTGGATTACACCTTGCAGCCAGATTCCGCTGAAGTTGATTGGAGTCTGATAAGGCCCTTTCTCTGCCCAGTACTGCTTCACTTGACTAGGAACACTTCTACAATCACAGAATCACAGAATCTTAGGGCTGGAAATGACCTCAGGAGGCCATCAAGTCCAGCCTCCTTTCCAAAGCAGGACCAACCCTATTTAAATCATCCCAGCCTGGACTTTGTCAAGCCAGGACTTAAAAACCTCTAGGGATGGAGATTCCACCACTTCTTTAGGTAACACATTCCAGGGTTTCACCGCTCTCCTGGTGAGATAAATTTGCCTAGTATCCAGCCTAGACTGCCACCCGTGTAACTTGACACCAGTGTTCCTTCTTCTGCCATCAGTTGCTACTGACAACAGCTTCTCTCCATCATCTTTAGATACCCCTCCCCCCTTAGGAAGTTGAAGGCTGTTATCAAATCGCCCATCGCTCGTCTCTTCTGCAAGCTAAATAAGCCCAAATCTCTCAGCCTCTCCTCATAGGTCATGTATTCCAGTCCCCTAATCATTTTGGTTGCCCTCCACCTTTTTAAAAGTGGGGGGCGGGGGGCAGAACTGGACACAATACTCCTGATGTGGCCTCACCAGTGCCAAATAAAGGGGAATAATCACTTATCTAGATCTTCTGGAAATGCTCCTCCTAATGCACCCCAATATGCCGTTAGCCTTCTTGGCTACAAGGGTACACTCTTGACTCATCCTGCTTCTCATCCACTGTAATCCCCGGGTCTTTTGCTGCTGCACTGCTACTTAGCCAGTCAGTCCCCAGCCTGTAACAATGCTTGGGATTCTCCCATCACAAATGCCTCTGCCCTTTGTTGAACCTCATCAGATTTGTTTTGGCCCAATCCTCCAACTTGTCTAAATCACTCTGGACCCTATCCCTATCCTCACAGCATATCTGTCCTAGCTCAGTGTCATCTGCAAATTTGCTGAGGGTGTAATCAATTTCCTCATTCAGGTCATTAATAAAGATGTTGAACAGTACTGGCCCTAGTACCGATCATTGGGGCACTCCACTTGAAACTGACTGCCAATCAGACATCATGCCATTGTTCACTACCTGCTGAGCCTGACCATGTAGCCAGCTTTCTATCCACCTTACAGTCCATTTATCCAAACCATACTTCCTTAACTTGTAGGAAAGAATATTGTGTGAGACTATAAAAAGCTTTGCTAAAGTCAAGATTTCCCATGTCCACGGAGCCAGTTAACTCAACTCATCATAGAAGCTAATCAAATTGTTCAGGCTTGGCTTGCCCTTGGTAAATCCATGTTGACTACTCCTGGCCACTTTCCCCTCTTCCAAGTGCTTCAAAAAGGATTCCTGGAGTATCCCTCCATTATTTTTCCAACGACTGAGGTAAGGCCGTCCAGTCTGTAGTTCCCTGGACTGTCCTTCTTTCATCTTTTAAAGATGGGCACTGCATTTGCCTTTTTCCAATCATCTGGGACCTCTCCCAGTCTCCAGGAATTTTCAAAGACAAAGGCCAAAGGCTCTGCAATGACATTTGCCAACTCCCTTGGTACCGTTGGATGCAGGAGACACTGGCCAAGTGCCTAACTCAAAAGGCAGAGCCAACACCAGCAGCAGGGCAAAAGGAAGGGTGACACTGTATGGTATGGCCACTTCCGTGAGCACCACTGCTGGCAGTGGCTCTGCCTTTTAAGCTGGGCAGCTGGAAAGCCAGTGCTGCTGCCAGAAGCAGCATGGAGGGAAGGTTGGCATGGTGTGGTATTGCCTCCCTTCCTTGTGTGCCACTGTTGCTGGAAGTGCTGAATTCCAAACTGGGAGACTGCACAGCAGCAGCCTCTGGCCAGGCACCCAGCTCGAAAGGCAGAACTGCTGCCAGCAGCGATGCAAAACAAAGGGTGGCAGGTGATGGGATTGCTGTCCTTCCTTCTGCACCACTATTGGAGGCAGTTCTATCTTCCATGCTGGGCAGCTGGAAAGGCAGCTCCACATGAAGAGAGGTGGAGAAGGAAGGGTGGCATTGTATGGTATTACCTCCCTGCCTTCTGTGCCACTGCTGATTGTGGCACTGCCTTCTAAGAAGGGTGACTGGGAAGTGGTGCCACTGCTGAGGACAGCACTGCTTTCCACTGTGAGCAGCCAGAGAGTGGTGCCTGCTGGCAGGACACCCAGCTCAGAAGTCAATGTCATGGCCAGACATGGCACAGAAGGGAGGGTGGCATAGTGTTTTATCACCATCTTTCCTTCTGCGCTGCTGCTTATGGCTACACTGCCTTCTCCACTGGCTGCCCGCAGAGCATCTGGCCTCTGGTGAGATGCTCAGATCAGATAGCAGATGGCAGTAGCAGTGCAGTGCAGAAGGAAGAGTGGTGTGACACTGTATTGACACTCTTCCTTCTGTGCCAATGCTGTTGGCATGTCTACCTTCCAAGCTGGGTGGCTAGAGAGAGCAGGAGCCAAACTGAGAAGTCAGTACCACCACCAACAGCAGAGCAGAGAAAGTGGAGCAAGCTATGGCATTGCCGCCCTTCCTTCCGTGCTGCTGATGCTGGCAGGGGCAATGCTTCCCATGCTGGGTGGTTGAGAGCAGCTGCCACTCCAGCCACCCATCTCTTAAGGCAAAGAAAAGTCATGGACATGTTTTCATATTTCCAAAGTCCACTTGGATGGTGATCAGAGGACTGAAGAAGATGTCATGGCTTGGAAAATCCAAATGGATGGTGACCCTACGAGTGACCCTCCTGCACTCAGCTTACCACACTCTTTTGGGGTGGGACCCTCAGTGTGAGAAACGCTGCACTAGGGGATTGCTCCACAACCCTAAAGTCCAGTATGGTCAGCTGTTCTTGGCAGACCCTTTTCCACAACTTCCTTGGAAATGGCTGTAGATTCCCAGGGAAGTTTTCCATATTTCAAATATCTGCCTGGATTGGAGATTGAAGAACCAAAAGGAGGTCAAGGCTTGGAAATCCCAGATGCAAGGTGTGCCTCTCAGACTTCCACATACCTGGCATTGAGCGGCCGGATACTTCTTTGTACATACTTGTGTATAAAGAAACCTCTTACTTGGCAACAAAAAAATTGTGAGTACATGCCACGTGTATCAGCCAAAATGTTTACAGCCATCTATTAACTCTGGAATCTCCTGTACTTTGCATCTTAATTTCCTGAACAGCAGAAATTAAATGTACACTCAAATGGATGCTAAATCAATTCAAAATTCTTCATCACAGGAGCACAGCCAACCTCCGATGGACCAATATCAGGAGCCAAATAAAAAAGTCACAAGACTGGCTTAAAATAATGAGATTAAAGAGAAATAAATTATTAAATAAATGAATAAGCTATTCATTTTGGGTCTTATGTGCTTTTGTTTTCCAAATCATAAGGACACATGGCTTAGGTTTTCAGCTTTTTCTCTGCAAACCTGAGGACTTGAAATACTTTTTCCATGAAAGCTGTGGAGGCATCTATACTCCAGAGCCTATGTTGACAGAGCTCTGCCAGTATAAAGGCCTAGCTTACCTGCAGCCAACATGCACAGAAGTTTTTTATTGGCATGACCCCACCACCTCCCCATACAACGCCCTCTCAGACACCTACATTCCTGGCCCTCCAAGCTGCATGGCTGGAGATGTGGCCTGATATTGCCATGACTTTGTATTCCAGACAGGGGATGAAGCAGCTGGAGAGAGGCTCTTTGGGGTGTGAGTGAGCTAGCTGGGGATTTGATGGGGGAAGGCAACTTGTGAAAGAACAATTCATCATTCTAAGCATAATCAGACTGGAGAACTTCCTGAGGTCTCATCCAGCCCTATGATTCTACGAATGACCTCTCCCCTAACATCTAGTGGTGAGCTTTGGGAGAGACCTTCAGGAGCTGATCTCATTTGCATGGGCACACCCATCCTGCGTAGGTTCTCAGCATGATGTGATTGCTTGCCCCAGATGATACTTTTGGCTGACTGTCAGCAAAACAGCCTTTGCAAAGCCTACTGAGTTGAGAGAGAAGGAGGAGGAGGAGGGTGGTGGTGATGGTGGTGGGGGTTGGGGTCAGGGTCAGCATCAGCATGATGGTGTGGGTCCTATGTAAGAGCACCATATACCATTAAACTGTCCCATTCTGCATCATATAGTGACAGTGCTAAGTTAAACTCAATTGAGAGCTTTGTTATGTGCAGTAGAACTGATATTACTGTTGCATGTTTCAATGTAAGTACTTCTTTTGGACTGTGGTTTAAATTTACATCAGCAGTGAGGCTCCCCTAGTAACCAGTGGAATCCCTAAGTGATATGTGAACATGTGTGTGCACATGCATGTTTGGGGGTAGGGTTAAGACATCTGGCGATGGGAGTGATGGCCAGCAGGGTGGCTGGCAAGAAAAGGTGTGATTAGCAGCGTGGCTGGCGGGGAGGCTGGTGAGCTACTCAAGCCATGGAGCATATAAGGTGCCTCCCTCACTCCTTGTCACCCAGGATGAGAGGTGAACTCTGCAGATGAACTTCTGAATTCTGCGGATGCATTAGTTGAGAACAGCAACTCTGAGTGGGGTGCAGAGAAGGGCCAGGCACATGAAAGGGACCTTTGGGCTCATGATTTATGCCTACCCTCACTGCAGCATTTTCCCAAACTAATGCTGAGTTATTTCCCTCCTTTTATTAAAGTGTTTATGCTACACTCCGACTGTGCTTCTGAGTGGATTAGTATTGCCTTCTAGCTGCATGCAGAGGGTGGTATGTAATTGTCCCAGGTCCCTGGATGAGGGCTCAAGCTGGGTTTGGTATTGTATTGGTGAAAAGGAACCTGTCGGTACTGAACCCGGCCCTTATTGCTGCCTTCTCTGTCTGGCAGAAGGGTTTCACTGCTGTTATTATTATTGCCATCATATCCTTTGGCTAGTTTGCTTGGCAGCTAGACACTTGAAAAAGCCAATACAATATTGTAAAGGGTGGGATTTATAACCAGCTGGTTGCACAGATCCGTCATCCATGCATGCCAGCTGGTCACCATTTAGAACAAAGCTTCCAGCTGCAAGGGGCAGCTAGGCAGTGATCTGCCTGATACTGTATTGGGTCATGTTAGAGATGCAATGGCCTGTTATCTTCCACTGAGGCTGCTGCTGTAAATTCCCTTGCATAGGCTGAAGATGGGAGCAGTTGCAGACACTTTAAATTTACTGTTGCAGAGACAGACCTGAGCTATGCCTCAGCCATGAAGCCATAGTTCATGTTCCAATTATTACTGGCCTTAGAATCTGTGTCTCCCTGTCCTTACTGAGTTATGTGTGCCCTGCTCTGAAGGTCTCTTAGCAGGAACATCGCAGTGGAAAATATCAGATTGCTGGAGTGTGGATTTGAGCGACATACTTTCCACTTGAGTGAAGGCTTTTGGGTATTTGCTAAGTAATGGCCTGGACATTGTAGAAAATCAAGACAACCTGAATGAGCACTGTTTAATGCTGGACCGTGGAAGAGTTTATAATCAAGGCCTTGAAGATCAATCTCCATCCTACAGCACATAAACACCTCTCATGGCTCTGGAACATAGTGTCTCTTGTGCAAGGCTGGTGACCTGTAAGAGTTAGACAGGTGGACCTCACTGGCTATGTCTACACTAGCCTCGGAACTTTGAAAGAGGCATGATAATGAACCTAATTTAAATATGCTAATGAGGTGCTGCCATGAGTATGCAGCAACTCATTAACATAATGGTGGCTGCAGCACTTCGAAAATGCCGCTTTTGACTGCCCACGTCTCATCCACACAGGGTCCTTTTTGAGAGGACCCTGGACACTTTGAAATCCCTTTATTCCTATTTGGACCCCGTGTAGAAGAGCCATGCGCGATTAAAAGTGCTGCAGCTGCCATTATGCTAATGAGACACTGCATATTCATGGCAGTGCGTCATTAGCATCTTTCAATTAGGTTCCTTATCATTACCCTTTCAAAGTTTTGGGGCTAAGGTAGACATAACCATTGTGTCAAAAGGAAGAGTGTGGAAAAACAAAACTGGTGCTCTCCAAAATTCTTCAATTCCCATAACGAAATTAGCTCCAGTTATTCTTAGTGATAAAAACAGGGATACAAGTAGGAGATGGGTGTTGGCATGTGGCAATCAGGTTTCAACACATCTGTTGTATGTTGCCATGTATCACGTTAAGTCTGGGATGAGTGATGTTTTTTAGATTAAGGAAAAACAAGAGACGAAAGTGGATATGGGTAGGCCACACTCTCAGGGAGCCATAATCCAGCATAGTCCATCAAGCTCTCATACAAAACCTGCAAGGAAAAGACAAAAGAGGTAGACCTTGGACACGTGGAGACGATCTACTGAGAATGAAGGACAACAACTGGAGTACTCCTGGGGTCAGCTGGAAGTTTCGCCTCAAGGCAGAGTGAAGTGGAGGAGATTTGTAGCTGGCCTATGCTCCACCCAGAGTACAAGGGCTTAAGTCAAGTAAGTAATTAAACAGAAACAGAGCCTTGATGAGCGCACAGTGTGAGTCTCTCTTCTGTAACATGCTGCCAATTTGCACTTGGTTGTATATGGGGGGGGGTCCCACCGTGAACAGTAGGAGAATTGCTTAGAAAGTTAGTGGTTCAGTACCCAGAAGCCTTAGGAGTAACACATGCAGTGCAGTGACAGTGTCATTCCTGCATAAAGCTGGTAAGGCCTAACGCTGGGTGCCTCAGAGTGAACTCTATCACAGACGGATTTTCCTCACCGGCTGTCTGAGCAGAGCACCCCAGGTGCAGCTGAGAGTGGAAGGAAAGTTCTCCATGGCCACGGGAGTTCTTTTCCTCTCACAATAGCCAGCTAGACTGGGAAAAGGAGACGGTGTGCACATGCAGATGCACACTGAGCCCCCCTGCCCTGATCCATACACACACTCCCTACACACACACACACACACACACACATGCAAACAGACACTCATGTTGGTTTACCACATATAAGCCACGTCTACATGTGCCGGCTACTTCGAAGTAGCTGCGCAAACTTTGAAATAGCACCCGCCACGTCTACACGTGGCGAGTGCTATTTCAAAGTTGAAATCGACGTAAGGTGACGAGACGTCAAAGTCGCTATCCCCATCAGGAGATGGGAATAGTGCCCTACTTCGACATTGAACGTCGAAGTAGGGCACGTGTAGCCGATCCGCATCCCGCAACATCGAAATAGCAGGGTCCGCCATGGCAGCCATCAGCTGAGGGGTTGAGAGACGCTCTCTTCAGCCCCTGAGCTCTATGGTTGCCGCCTGCAGAGGCCCCTTAAAGCTCCCCGCCCCCTGTGTTCCTGTGCAGGAAGCTGAGAGTGTGTGCAGGCGGCAGCACTGACACACGGCCTGCCTGCATGCCTCCCTGCAGCCCCAAGCCACCACCCCCGCTGCGATGGTCGCCCACCACCCCCCCAAGCGCCCCCAGGGCACCCCCCACAAGGGGAGTTAGGGCTCCCAGACAGCCAACCAGTCTGGGAAGAGGCAGCAGGGCCCCTCCTGGATGGAGGCCGAGATCCGGGACCTGCTGGGGTTCTGGAGCGAGGAGGAGGTGCTCCAGGTAATGGGGAGCAAGAGGCGGAACACAGATGTGTTCGCTCGGCTGGCCGAGGGCCTGGCTGCCCGGGGTCACCCTGCCCACACTCCTGACCACGTCAGGAGTAAGGTGAAGGAGCTGCGGCAGGGTTACACCTAGGCCCGGGATGCGGCTAGCCAATCTGGGGCTGCCCCCTCCACTTGCCCCTTTTACAGGGAGCTCAGGTCCATCCTGGGCCCCCGGTACACCTCCTCCCCACCGGCCACTCTTGACACCTCAGCTGACAAGCCCCAGCAGGCCCCAGAGGCGGAGTCCGCCCCAGAGGCAAGCCCCGCACCCCAGGGCCCCCCCCCAGGAGCCCACCCCTGGGATGCCAGAGGAGGAGGAGAGGGAATCCTCCTCCAGCGATGGGGGACTGCACATCGTCCTGCCATCCCGGAGCTCCAGCAGGGCATCTGCCCAGAGGGTGTCCCCCGACCGTGGGAGTGGACCATCAGGTATGTTCTCCCCCGATGCACACCCCCAGGGTTAAGGGGCAGGGACAGCAGACATGACCAGGGCCCTCCACATGACCAGATGACTATGGCCCCAAGGACAGCAGTGGCATGTCCCTCAGAAGAGTGCATCAGCCCCTGCCCCCCGAGCACGACAGTGCCATGCCCCATCCCTGGGGATGGGGGGAGCAGAACCTAGGGTCCCCTGAGGGGGAGGGGGTGTGACACCCATCAGCAGCAGCAGCATCTCCCGGGGACGGGGATGGGGAACCAGCAGCAGAGGGGTGGGAGGACAAGGGCCACAGCTCAGGGGCCACAATAACGGCTGTCTCTACTCTTCTTCTCCCCCGTGTTCTGCAGCTTCACCATCGGAAGGACCGGAGAGCGCCGGCGAGGTCTCAGTGGTCCCGGAGAGCCCACCAGCCCATCCCAGCAGGCCAGCCCCTCGGCGGAGCACCAACCAGCCCCAGGACGGGGCCGACGGCGGAGCCACCACCACCCGAGCACAGCCACGGACCCCCAGCTGCTCGCGACCCTCCGGCGTCAGATGGAGGTGTCGGAGCAGTGCCTGCGGGTGGAGGAGTGGTGGCTGGAGCTCCAGGACCGAGCGCTGGCCTGGCGCCAGGAGGCATGGGGGGCCTTTATGCGCACGTTCGAGCACATAGCGGAATACCTGGCCCCCCATGCTGCGCCACCCGCTGCTCTGCCCACCCTGCCCGCTGCTCCACCCACCACTCCACCCGCTACTCCGACTGCCATCCCACCACTGTCCGCCACCCTGGGGCCTTCTGCCAAGGGGGACCTGGGGCTTGCTGACACCCGCCGGCCATACCTGCTGGTTTGCCCGGCCCCCAGCTGCCTTGGTCAGGGCTCAGACCGAGGCGAGGGTCAAGCCCGCCAACCCCAGGCGCCAGACAGTAGAGGGGTGCGGGGCCCAGCATGTGCCCCCCCCCCTTTGTACATATCCCCCCATATAATATATTTGTATATAGTTTGTGTTACACCCCTGTTCTGTTATATGGTACCTGCCCCCCTATGTAAATAGTTCCACCTTTTGTTCTGCTCTCTCTCTCTATATTTTTGTTGTATGAATAATAAGAGAAATCACCAGTTTTTACTTTCAAAAACAACAGCTCCATTTTTATTTGCAAGAAAAGGCGGGGCGTTGTGTGCTCTTGGGTGCTCTGTGGTGTGGGCGTGGGGGCAGGGAGTATTGTGGAGGATGGGGGGGTGCAGTGGGGGGCCTGCCAGCATTCACCCCGCAGCCTGGTCAAAATGGGCCTACAGGGCGTCCTAGACCTGGATCCCCTCTGGGTCCACCTGGCGATTGGGGGCAGTGGGTGGCTGCACATTGGCCCTGCCAGCCTCCACAGCCCAGCCCTGGAAGAGTGCCTCCCCCTTGCTCTTGACCAGGTTGCGGAGTGCGCTGCATGCACCCACAACGTGGGGCATGTTGGTGGGGCCTGCATCAAGGCGGGTGAGGAGACACCTCCAGCGCCCTTTGAGGTGGCCAAAAGTGCACTCAACCACCTGGCGCGCATGGTTCAAGCGTGTGTTGAAGTGCTCCTGGCTGGCTGAGAGATGGCCCGTGTAAGGGTGCATGAGCTAGGGCCGGAGGGGGTACGCTGCATCTGCGACGACACAGAGGGGCATGGTGGTGTCCCCCACAGGGATCTCCCGCTGGGGGATGTAGGTTCCTGCCTCCATCCGGTGGCCCAGGCCCGAATTCCTGAACACCCGGGTGTCGTGGGTGCTGCCAGGCCAGCCAACATAAATGTCCAGGAAGAGGCCCCAGCTGTCCACCAAGGCCTGGAGGACCACAGAATGGTAGCCTTTCCTGTTCAGGAAGAATCCTCCGCTGTGCTCCGGAGCACGGATGGGGATATGGGTCCCATCCAGAGCCCCAAAGCAATTTGGGAAGCCCAGGCTGGCAAACCCCGCGATGGCAGCATCCGGGTCCCCAAGCCGCATGAGCCTGTGGAGGAGCAGGGCATTGATTGCACGGACGATCTGCAGGGGAAGGACATGGGAGAGCACCAGTGAGGGGTGTGCAGGGTGTGTCTGGCCCTTCCCCCCAGGGCTGCCCTCCCCCGGGTCCTCTTACTTCCATGAGGACAGCCCTGACGGTGGCCTTGCCCACGCCAAACTGCTGCCTCACGGATCGGTAGCTGTCTGGAGTGGCCAGCTTCCAGACAGCAGTGCCGACCCGTTTCTCAACCGCGAGGGCAAGCCGCACGGCAGTGTCCTGGTGCCTCAGTGTGGGGGTGAGCCACTGGCAGAGCTCCAGGAACATCTGCTGTCTCATGCAAAAGTTCTGGAGCCAGTGCTCATTGTCCCACTCGCTGAGCACCAGCCGCTCCCACCAGTCAGTGCTCGTGGGGTAGCTTCACAGCCGGCGGCATGTGCGGCGGGGGGGTGGGGCAGGGGGCTGCAGGCTCTGGGGTTGCTTCCTCCTCCCCTGGGGGCAGCTCCTCTTCTGTGAATAAAAGGTGGTCAGCTGCCTCTTGCATAGCATCGAGTAGGGCAAGCACTGCTCCTGCAGGGGCGGCTGTGTGGATCTCTGGCTGCTGCTGGTGCTGCTGCTGGGGGTCCATACTGTTTCAACGGGTGTGCGTGCCTGTGGCTCTGCAGACCGCGTGCTGTGCAGGCTGAGTGTGTCTGGGAGGGGCCCTTTAAGGGAGCGGCTAGCTGTTGCCCCGGCATTGCTAGTCCGCCCTGTGACCCTGTCTGCAGCTGTTCCTGGCACCCTTATTTCGATGCGTGCCGCTTTGGCTTGTAGACGCTCCCCTGCAGCGCCTACTTCGATGTGGTGCTGCCCAACGTCAACGTTGAACGTGGACGGCACCAGCCCTGGAGGGTGTGTAGACACTATTCATTGAAATAGCTTATTTCGATGTTGCTACATCGAAATAAGCTATTTCGATGTAGCATACACATGTAGATGTAGCTATGGTGAGTTTGGAAGGGAAAAATCAATTCATATGAAAGGATAAATCCGAAACCTTAGCACACTTCTGGGATAGAAGGGGGTTGAAACAAACAAAAAAAGAAATGGAGAATGATCCTTCTCCACTTCTGTGCTATCAGTTCAATGAACAATGTATACATTTCAGCACACACTTGTATTAAATAGTTTTCCCATGTAGTATTTGTGAATTATGTCCAAACTGGCTGTAGCTTGCACTTCTACCATGGCTGTAAAATGAGTCTTGTGTACAAGAAAAGAAATCATCTACTGAATACACAGTAGAGTGGGAAAAGATATTGTACAGTATTTTTAATACGCAACACTGTTTTCAAAATTGTGTAAGAGAAAATATTAATGATAAGTGAGTGAAATATGATAGATATCTGAAAAATATCAAATAAATTTCGAATCCATCTGCAAATTTCTGCTTTTTTCCTGCATCTCCATTACACTGTGGATTTCTCCTGAATAATTCCTCACTTCAGACAAGACTTTTCTAAACTTCTGTTCTGTTTTCAGTGCCCCTGTGCAATGACTCTTTTGCTGGACCTGCAATGACATGTATAAGCAATGTATTCTCATTTTTCCCACTAATATTCTCTGTCAGTCATTTTAGCCTAATGTCAGTTTCAGCAGTTACATTATTGATTCACTTAATCTAATATAGATACTCCTCTCTTCAAATCTTTTCATTTATTGCTTATTAAAACTTTTGTAATATCTTACTGGAGTTTTTAATTGGCCTGTGTCACATTTGGGATTAATGGTCCTATTTTCCTATATAATAAACCTGTCTTAAATAACCCTTCAAATAACAAAAATCAGTGAATTAACATACCTGCTTGTAACCATGGTCTCCACCCCAAAAACCTAACAATCCAGTGCAAACATGTATCACAGATTAGATGCAGATCAGCATGTGGCACTGCAAGTTGGAGACAATATAAGAATCTAGAAATGGAAGATCTTTTTTTTTCCAAAAAGCTCTGTAGACACAGTGGAGGTTGAGGGAGGAATTGAAGGAGTCTGCTTAATGTTCTCCATTACCTACATCAGAATGTTTTTATATCCCCCTTTGAATTACACTATTTAGATGCGGCTTTCTCTCAAACAGCTATGTTAAAAGAACGTTGTTAAGTTTGCAGTTAAGCATTTCTGATCTTAAAAAACATTAAATTTAATGGTGCCTTTGACCTGAATGTAGCAGAGGTTGTGGAGAAAATAACATGTGATGGTATAATTAAAGACTGTATCACAGCTCATGTCTCCCACTAACGAGGTAGGGCTGGTTGATAGTGATGTAATCTGTAATTATTTGGTGGTATGATTTCCTAAAATGTTTGTGTGGTTTTATTTGAACTGCTGTGATTTGTACTCTGAATGGAACTGTGATATAACATGAAGGGTGCTTTACGAAATAAAATTCATCCTTTTGAAACTCATTCTCTTCTTATAGCTACATTGATCAAAAAACTCTTCTGTTTTATTACTTGTATCCTTGCAAAGTATAGGATTTTAGTTCTTTGTGTTGCCTTAGTAAACTACGGGGAGGCACAATTTTGAGAATGTGTGATAAAGGATGACAACCTACTGTTGCTATATGGATGAAAACTAGAGGGGCTTGAGACACACACTTTCATAGTGGGTTTCACAGACTTATACTGATAGCTGAGGGAAGAGTCTCAGGAAAGCTGAGATCCATTCAGGCTTCAGAGGATAATGTCCTGTAGTGAGCTCAGAGTCTTCTGCCCTATCCTCTCCAAACTGTCCCAGCCCTGTCTTGCCCAGCCAATCCATCTCTCCTCCTCTGGACTCATTGTCCAAATTCTGGTCTTCCATATACCCTCCCAGTTTCTCCCTCTCCCCACATCCAGTGTCCTTGGTCAATCATCCCCAATTTCCTCCATCCTGTTCTAATTCCTTGTCCCCAGTCTCCTTGCCATTCCCAGTTCCTCCCTTCTGCCTGTTCTGCCCATCTGTCTCTCTCCCTTCACCCCACACCCAATTAGCTCCCCGTCTTAATCTTCATTCCTAGGCTCCTCATCCAAATTCAGTCTCCCCATACACACTGTCTCAGGCCTTTTGTCCCTGTTTCTTTACCCAGCCAGTTCCTGTTCTGCCCCCATAACCTAGTTCCTTGTCAACTCTCTCTCTCCTCTGGGGATGGTGCATGTGCAGTTTCACACATACAAAACAGGAAGCGATTGTCTAGCAAGGAGTACTGCAGAAAGGGATCTAGGGGTCATAATGGACCACAAGCTAAATATGAGTCAACAGTGTGATGCTGTTGCACAAAACGTAAACATGATTCTGGGATGTATTAACAGGATTGTTGTGAGCAAGACATCACAAGTCATTGTTGTGGTCTGCTCTGTGCTGATTGGGAGTCAGTTGCAGTATTGTGCCCAGTTCTGGGCACCGCATTTCAAGAAAGATGTGGAGAAATTGAAAAAGGTCCAGAGAAGAGCAACAAGAATGATTAAAGGTCTAGACGATATGAGCTATGAGGGAACACTGAAGGAACTGGGCTTGTTTGTTTTAGAAAAGAGAAGACTGAGAGGGGACATGATAGCAGTTTACAAGTACCTAAAAGAGTGTTACAAGGAGATGGGAGAAAAATTTGTTCTTCTTGGCCTCTGAGGATACAACAAGGAACAATTGGCTAAAACTGCAATGTGGGAGGTTGAGATTGGACATTAAGAAAAACTTCCTAAATGTTAGGGCGGCTACACATTGGAATAAGTTGCTTAGGGAGGTTGTGGAAGCTCCATCACTGGAAATATTTAAGAACAGGTTAGACATCTCTCAGGGATGATTTACATGGTACTTGGTTCTACCACGAGGCCAGAGGACTTGGCTCGATGACGTTTCAAGGACCCTTCCAGTTCTAGTGTTCTATGGTTCTATGATAGTTTTAAGCAAATGAAAACAGAATCTTATTGGGAATTGTCACGCCTTAGTAATATGCAGGACTGCCTTCTATAATATCACACATGCACACACACACATTCACATGTAGATATGAATGCACACTCTAAGTTGCTTTATAAGCTTATACTGTAATAAGAAGGCATGGCCTTCCTCAGAAATTGACAAGGTTGGAATTCATTATGCCCCCTGGTGAACAGAACCAGGAGAACCATATCTACCACACTGGAAGAGGAAGGGCAGGACACGAAGCAGAACTACAAAAAGTGGGCTCTGCAGCTCAGTTGGGCTGGAGCCACCCAAGGAACACAGATACATCTCACCCATTGCTGGAAACTAAAGAGGAGCTCTGCTGCACTGAGGATTGGCTAGGTCACCCTGGAACACTGGCTGACCAAGATGTGGAGGACTGTCAGGGTTGCTGCCTGAAGATTGGCCAGAGCTCTCCCGGAGACACAGAATCCCTACCTTATAAAGGTACCCAATGGTTGATATGTAAGAAATAGCCCCCAGGAGCTAGATGACTACTTGGTTAAGTGCAAGCCTGATTCTAGGTCAGCTTGTTGCAGGTGGATTCACACTGACCCTGTGGTGGATTGCTCCACCACTGTTAGAGCTCCATGCTGGAACGTGATGGAGTTAGGAGAGATCGCATTCCCCTAGACCTGGCCACCCTACTCCCGGGTAGAAGCTTCCTGATATTAGGCCAGAAATCCAGCTCAGGTCTACTGTATGCTGAGTGAGGATGCTAGACCCTGCTGGTGCTTAACCTCACCTGAGGCCCTAGATTGTGTTGGTGTTCACCCTTACCTGGGGCTCATAGACTGGTTAGCTGTGTCCCCCTGATTGCAGGTTAGAGTCTACTTACTGTTTGCTGCCCCATCCTGACCAAGAGCCCGGAGCTCATAGACATATTGCTCTACCTGGCTTGGCACAATACAACAGAGCTGGAGCAATAAGTGCAGCTAACTCCCCTCTTTGGAGCTCACCTGTACAGGTACATGACCGCACAGAGACATAGCCCTCCTCTGTTAGTGACAGAGAGAGATGGCTTCTCAGTCTATGTGCCATTTTGAGAGACTGCTGGTTCCAATGGTATTTCTCATTTTTGAGTAGGGAAAATATACTAATACAGTCTCACAAAATGGAAGAAACTTCTGAAGCATGACTAGTGTGTCTATTTCACTATACGCATCAAAGTATCATTTACAATAGAAAAAATGCTAGTACTAGATATTCTGCTGTTATAAATTAGCATAATTTATTGACCTTATTGGAGCTGTTCTCAGGCTCTAGCCATAGTATTGTGGTTAAATACGAACATACAGGCTGGAAGTATGCTGTAGTCACTTGAGGAGTGGACTAGATGACAAGACTCTTGGGTTTTCCCCTTGACTTGCTGTCTGACTTCGTGTAAGTCACTTATTTACTTTCTTGCCCTAGGCTTAAAATTTACTTTACATGAACATTCATATGCACACAATATCATGTTGTCTAATAGCAACCAATAAAGAGGTACAAACACTTAAAATCAAAACCCAGTCTTTAATTTGGCAGTGTTCTGGCATATGGGTTTTTATGCCGTTTAAGTAACTCTAAAACCAACCTATGCGTATTGAGTAATTTGTCTAGATATTGGGGGAAGCAAATTTTTAATCTGTTTTATACTATAATCAGTTCTTCTCAGTTAAGATGTCATTTTATTTTACTAAATTTAATTACTTTCATTCCAATATGCTGTTCAATTTAATATTATATTGACATTTTGCATACTAATTTGTTGGCTCGCAGAAGTCATAAATCTGTATCAGTAATACCAAATGTATAGGTACATATAGAATACCATATGTACAGTGAAGCCCACTGCATGTGTTATGATGGGCTATGTCTAGACTAGAGGGTTTTGTTGGCAAAATGCCTCTTTTGACAACACAACCTGTGGAGCATCCAGCTTCCCAAGCACGCTCTGTTGACAGCTTTTGTCGACCACCATATCCTGCTTGGCATGAGGCAGAACACCTCTGTTGGCTGAGATCTGTCAACAAAATGCAGGTCTGCACATTCTGGGGGAACCGTCTGTGGACAGAAAAGTTCTCCAGGGTCTTTTGCAGGTGCTTCAGGGGACACCCTGTCCACAACAATCAGCACTCTATGGTTCCTGCCTCCAGCCCATCTTAAAGCTATCGGAAGCCTGGGAAACCCTGCAGCAGGAAGCTGACAGCATGCAAACAGCAGAGCAACACACAGCTGTGTCCCATACACTCATTGTCACTCCTTACCAGCCAGCAGTCCCTATGGCAGACCAGCAGGGATCCCGTGAACCCTCTGGGCCTGCAAGGGACCAGGCTGAGGGGTCCCAGAAGCCACCACAGGTCAGCAAAATTTGGGCTCACTCTTGGACCAGGGCTGAGGTCCAGGCCTTCTTGGACCTGTGGGGGGGAGGAGGAGACCCTCCAAGACCCCAAGACTCCCCAAAACAAAGTGCTGCAATGCCCTCATATATAGCCAGATGGCCACTGCCGTGGCCAAAGAGGGCCACACTTCTCCACCCTGAACCATGGGGCAGGTCTGGGCAAAGGTAAAAGAGTGGCACCAGGGCTAAGTCTGGGCCAGGGACATTGCCTGACCCTTTGGGGCAGGACCAATGACCTGACCCTATTAATGGAAGCTGCACAGCATCCTGGGTGGGGGACACATCCCCACCACACTGCAGCATGGACATCAAGCTCAAGGCCTCCCCACTACAGAGGGAGCCCCCAGAGGGTGAGGAAGAGGCCTCCAAGCCTCAATCCTCGCTGAAGCCAGAGCCAGAACTGGAGTCAGAGGCCAGTGGCATCTGGACTGGTCTCTGGCAGCCAGGCCATGCCCAGGGCATCGTCAGAGCTGGGTGAGGGTCCCTCCAGTGAGTACCCCACGTGTCATGCACCCCTGGGTGTGGGAGGTGGGCACAGACAGTGTATGCTGCAAGTGTCACTCATCTGGCTCAGGTGGGACCTCATGTTGTGGTCCTGGCATGTGGAACCATGTAGCAGCATCAAAGTGGAACATGACTAGGTCCCAGGCCCATGACTGTGACTCTATGTCAGCCTGCAGCCTCCATTCCATGATGCATGTTGTGGTCCAGAGACCAACGTTTTGGTCCTGGTGTAGGTCCTTATAAACATGCCAATGCCCCCGCAGCTGCAGGCTCACCCTGGTGGTGTGCTGTGGGTGGCTTGTCCCTCAGTCAGTGTGGGTGCAGTAGTTAGGAAGACAAGGATGAAAGACAGTGAGTCCTTCATACAACACACGCCCTGAGGCCATGCCCTGTATGCTGAGCACAGAACACCCTCCCTGGTCCAAGGGGATGTCCCTGGGGCACAGCCATGTGTGGCCTGCACAGCAGGCCCAGATGCCCATGGCAGCCACTCCCCACCCCCAGCCCACTGCTCTTCCCCCACTGGCCATCCCACAGGGCATCCTGGATCTGCTCTAGTGGTTAAGGACCATGCCCACTCACCCTGCCCCTCAGACTGGACTGTGCAAGAGTGGGATGGTACAGTCCCCCAGGGACAGGGCTTCCTCCCACTTCCAACCCCACCACTCACACCCCCAACCCCACTTCCTGAGGGTCCCCCTTGGACAGGACACTCTCCCCCTTCCCATGCAGGGACTGCAGCCTAAGAGTGCCTTACCTCCATGAGGAAGGCCCCAACAGTGGACTTCTCCACGCCAAACTTGTTTCCTACTGAGCAATAGCTGTCAGGAGGGTCGGGGGGGGTGAGCTTACAGAGAGTGACTGCAACCCACTTCTCCAGGGGGATGGTAGGCTGCAGCTCGATGTCCTGTCTCCAGAGGCCAGGGGCAAGCCAAGGCATGGAGTTCCAGGAAGGTGGCCTTCTGCATGTGGAAGTTCTGGAGCCATTGCTGGTCATCCCACTGCCCCATGACCAGCTGGTCCCACTAGTCAGAACTGGTGCAGTGCCTCCGGATCCACCTGTGCATCTAAGAGTATGGGTGTAGGTATGACCGTCCTGCAGCCATGGTGAGGGTCTTGCAGGTGGTCTTGGAATCACCCTCCATGAGGAAGAGGAGGACGGCCATTAGAAGGTTCAGGGGCTGCTGAAGCACCTCTGTGTGGGGCCAGCACAAGCCTAGGGACTACTCTGGCACCATGGATCCCTGGAATGAGCTGTGTCTCCCAGAGAGACATGAAGTCCTGTTCTAGCTGCACTGTCCCTCGAGGAGATGGGCACACCTGCACAAAGGTAAGGAATGGGTATCTCGGGGGGTTCCTTTAAGGGTGCGTGTCAAGGATCCTTCCCCACTCTGGCACTCCCAGTGCAGAAACAGGGTCCTGCAAAAATCTTTAAAACACCTTGCCTATACACAGGCTTTACTTTAAAACTTCCCAGGGTCACAGATCCCCTGAACCCTGGAGGGTATTGCTGCCACCACCCCAGTCCTTGGAGACCCCCTTAACCCTCCAGTCCCATTCTCCCCTCCACTGAGGGCTTGAGAAAAAAAAACACAATCTGTAACCTGATAGCTTGTTTGGTTGATGGATGCAGACAGACCTTTCTTAGGACATGGGATCAGATCCATTGCTTAAAAACAGTGATTTATTCACAAAACAAGAGAAAAGTAAATTATGGGTTGCATGCAGAGAAAAATATTTCCCCGGGATTCAGCTTTAAAGTTACAGGGGGTAAAAATCTCAAGTCAAACAACAATACAAAAGAGAAACAGAGCAGCCTGTCCAACCAGTTTCAAAATAACCATAACCTGATCATGTCTAACTATACATTTCCCTTTTACTTATACCTCTATGGCTGATTTTGCAACAGTCAATATATTTCTGATGTTCATTTCAATTGCAAGAGAGGCATGTTCTCTTCCTGGTTGTCCTCTCTTCTGGTCCACAGACAAAAAGCCCCAAAAGCTGCAATTCCTCTCAATTTAAAAAAATTACTTCCCTCCAATTGGCTTACCTGTATTCAAGTTAATCAGGAGAAATTAACCCTTTCTCTGAACTCATTCATGACAGTGTGTCTTGCCGCGGCTCCCAGAGGGAAATGGTGACCTGCAACCCTGTCTGTTGTAGTTTCCAGGTCACTGTTTTGCCAGACAGAGTGGCCAAGCAATCTCGTCCCTCTTTGTGAAGAGAGCAGATCAAAAGAGCAATCCACTTTGCAGTCCAAACACGATGTGTCAGCAGAAGTTTTATTGCAAGATAGCTGGTGATGCAAACCTGCTGACAAATCCCTGTAATCTAAACATAGCCATGGGGTGCGTTTACTCTAGCCGGCCACTTCGAAGTAGCCGGCACAACATCAAAATAGCACACATTGCATCTACTTGCACCGTGCGCTATTTCGACGTTGAAATCAATGTTAGGTGACGAGACTTTGAAATTGCTATTCCTATCCAAAGATGGGAATAGCATCCCACTTCAACGTTCAATGTCGAAGTAGGGCACGTGTAGACGATCCGTGTCCTGCTACTTCAAAATAGCAGGGTCCTCCATAGTGGCAATCAGCTGAGGGGTTGAGACACTCTGTCCAGACCCTGCGGGGCTCTATGGTCCCCATGTGCAGCAGCCCTTAAAGCACCATGGACCCGAATTTCCTGTGGCAGGAAGCTGAGAGTGTGCAGGCAGCAGCACACACACGTGCTAGGCCTGCACGCCCTCTATAGACACCGAACATCCCACCCAGTGCCATGGCATCCAGCCAGCCCCCAGAGCACCCCAGGACTCCCCCCCGAGGGGACCCAGGCACCCCTGGCAGCCAAAAGGGGGGCCAAAAAGAGGCAGGGCCCCTTCTGGTTGGAGGCCAAGCTCTGAGACCTGCTGGAGCTCTGGGGTGAGGAGGAGGTGCTCCACGTCATGGGGAGCAAGTGGCAGAATGCAGAAGCATTCACCTGACAGGCTGAGGGCCTGTCCACCCAGGGTCACCCTGCCCGCACTCTGGATCACATATGGAGCAAGGTGAAGGAGTTGCAGCAGGGTTATGCCCTGGCCCAGGACTTGGCCAGCCGGTCTAAGGCCACTCCCACCACTTGCCCCTATTACAGGGAGCTCAGGGCCATCCTGGGCCCCCAGAACACCTCCTCCCCCCTGGACACCCTTGACACGACGGCCAACAAGCCCCAGAAGGCCTTGGAGCCGGAGTCCGGCCCAGAGGCCAGCCCTGCACCCCAGGGCGCCCCCTAGGAGGCCCCCCTCGGGATGGCAGAGGAGGGGTCCAGCAGTGAGGAGGGGGGCTCCTCGTAGACCTCCCCTCCTGGAGCACCAGCTCAGCGTCCGCCCATCGGGGTTCCCCCAACCGCAGCAATGGATGGTCAGGTATGTACCCCACAGGGCACACACCCCCAGGCCACGGGGCTGGAGCACCAGACATGACTGGGAGCCGCACACACCCCCAGCAGACCCCTACCCACAACTGCCCAGCCACAGCACGGGCCAAGGATGGCGGCATAGCCATCAGCACCCATCAGCACCCACACCCATGGACAGCACCGTGCCCTAACCCCGGGGGCGGGGGGACCACGAACTGGGGACACCAAACAGGGACATCACACCCACCAACAGGGACGGAGACCCAGCACCCAGAGGGGTGTGGGGGGAGCGGGCCACAGTCCAGGGCACAGTGCTAACAGCCTTCCCCTCCCTCTCTCCCTCTCTGCAGCTGCACCATCCGAGGCCCCAAGCAGCCAGGCACCCGCTGTGGTCCCTGAGAGCCCTCCAGAGGTCAGCCACCGCAGCACCTGGGGACACCCCCAAGGCCAGCGGAATGGGCACGCCACCACCAGACCCAGGGGATGGCCCCCGTGGACCCCTAGCTCCTGGCGGCTCTCTGGCAACAGAGGGAGGTGGCCGAGGAGAGACTGAGGTTTGACCATGAGAAGTCCACCTGGCGCAGGGCAGTGTGGCAGGAATTCATGGGGGTATTCTGGGACATAGCTGGGTTGATCTGAGAAGCTGTCGCCCGGCTGCCGTCCCCCACTGCCCCTCATGCTGCCCTCTCTGCTGCTCCACCCAATGCCCCCCTGCTGCCCCACCTGCCTCTCCCGCTGCCACGCTACCTGCTGTGTGGACAGACGCCCCACCTGCTGCACCACCTGCCTCGCTGCCTGGCGCCCCACTTGCTGCGCCACCTGCTGTGCTGCCTGCCAGCCCCCCAGGACTGGAACCCACTGGGGCTGAAGACCGGCCAGTGGAGGCATCCCGGCCATATCTGCTGGTCCTTGTGGCCCCCAGCCGGCTGTGCCAGGGATTATGGACAAAGGGGGGGGTTACAACCCGTACCCACTGGTGGTCGCGTCCCTCTACACCCACCCCAGACTGATGGGCCGACGGCCAAGCTATCCGCTGGGCCCCCATTTGTATATAGTTTTTCCCCTTGTGTATAGTTGTCCTCCTTTGTATATTCGTTGCAGTTTTGGTTGTGCACATAACACAGTTACCAGTTTTCAGTAATGCACAGTTTTATTTGCCAAAGAACCTGAGATGTGTACTTGTTGGGGGAAAGGTGTGCAGAAGGTGCGGGCAGTGTGTGGGAGGTACTCTGGGGAAGGCCAAGGAGGTGCTCAGGGGTCTCCCTGATCAAAATGGCCCCACAAGGCCTCGTGGACCTGTACCTCCTCGTGGTGGGCAGGACAACTGGATGCGGCAGCCAGCTGGGGGAAGCCTGTATTGGCATCGACTGCCCACCCCTGGATGAAAGCCCCCCACCTTGCTCTCCACAATGTTGTGGAGCGTGCAGCAAGCACCCACAACCTGGAGGATGTTCTGAAGGCCGATGTCCAGGCAGGCAAGGAGGCACCGCCAGTGGCCCTTCAGGTGGCCGAAGGTCCTCTCCACCACCTGGTGGGTGTGGTTCAGGTGGGCGTTGAACCACTTCTGGCTGGCGTTGAGGTGGCCGGTGTACAGACGCATGAGCCAGGGCTGGAGGGGGTAGGCCACGTCCGTCACAAGGCAGAGGGGCATGGTGGTGTCCCCCAGAGGAGATCCCTCTGGGGGAATGTAGGTCCCTGCCTCCAGCCAGCAGCACAGGGCCAAGTTCCAGAAGACGCAGGCATCATGTGTGCAGCAGGCTCAGCCCACATAGACATCCTGGAAGCGGCCCCGACTGTCCACCATGGCCTCCAGGACAATGGAGTGGTAGCCCCTATGGTTGATGTATCTTCCCCCACTGTGGTCCGGGGCATGGATGGCGGTGTGGGTCCCATCCAGAGCCCCGAAGCAGTTCAGGAACCCCATGGCAGCAAATCTGGCAACGGCTGCATCCAGGTCCCTGAGTCGGACGACCCTCTGCAGCAGCATGGCATTGAGCGCAGAGACCACCTGTGGGGAGGGAACACAAGCACCCATGAGGGTGTGCAGTATGCCCCAGGCTCCTCCCCCCAGACCCCCTCCAGGGCACCGCCCTGGTTACCCCCCCACCCAGCCCCTCCCTCCCTGGCACCCCTCCCTCTCCAGCCCCACACCTGGGCCCCCAGCCCCAGCCCCAGCCCCAGCCCCCACCACCCCACAGTGGCTGTGTGACCAGGCCTCCTTACCTCCATGACGACAGCCCCGACCGTGGCCTTTCCCACTCCAAACTGGTGTCCCATGGAGTGATAGCTGTCTGGAGTGGCCAGTTTCCAGACGGCTATTGCGACCCTCCTCTCGACGGGGAGGGTGCGGCGCATCCGGGTGTTGTGGTGCCTCAGTGCTGGGGTGAGCCACTGGCAGAGCTCCAGGAAGGCCTGCCAGCGCATGAGGAAGTTCTGCAGCCACGTGTTGTTGTCCCATTCCTGCATGACGAGCTGCTCCCACCAGTTGGAGCTGGTGGGGTAGCTCCAGAGGTGGAGGAGCACCCAGCAGGGGAGGAAGAGGGGAGCCCAGTGGTCAGGGGTGTCCCCATCTGCCCCATGGGGGGTCTCCTCTGCCAGGAGCTGCTGGGCGGCCTCCCGTGCAGCACCTAGCAGGGCGCTTGCTCCCTGGGTGACTACATGGATGGCTTCCAGCTGCTGCTGCTGCTGCTACTACTGGGAGTCCATAGCTGCTGCACATCGGTCTGCGAGAGTGTGGCCAGTGCCCTGCAGACCTTGTGCTGTGCAGGCCAGGTGTGTCTGAGAGGGGCCTTTAAAGGAGCGGCTCGCTGTTGCCCCAGAAGGGCTAGTCCAGCCTGTGACCCGGTTCATGGGCTTTCCTGGCCCCTTATTTCAATGGGGAGCACTTGTGTGTGTGGACGCTCCTCATTTCCTTCTGGGGCGGCTCCTTTCAATATTCCCCGTCACTACTACGACGTTGAACTTCGACGGCACCAGCCCTGGAAGACGTGTAGATGATACGCGTCGAAGTAGCCTATTTCGATGTTCTTACTTCAAAATAGGCTACTTCGACGTAGTGTGCTAGTGTAGGCATAGCCATGGTGTCTTTAAAGAATAGATTATAGACTCTATGGTATCCTATTCATTCAAACAGGGCTAAGAAGATAAAAGGAAGCTCTATGAAGACTGGAATACATTGTTGCTAAGACTCTTTAGTACTATGCTGCGCCATTTTCAATTATTCTATCAGAATGAGAAACAGGAACTTCATCAATGTTTTCAAGCTTCATCGCAAATGCTGGTGGTGACAAAGGTTAATATAAGATCAGTTACAAATGCACAAATGATTTGCAGCATTGGGTGACTTCAAAAGTGGGATTCTGCCTGTTATCTAGAAGGGATATGAGAGATCGTGTGACCTTTCTTTGCAGGAGGAGGTGTCCTCAGTGTTCTGGCCCTATTTTTCCTTTCTTCTATCTGTCGTGTGCTTGTCAGCTGTCCAACATGCCAACACAAAAAACATCGCCTCCAGAGAATCAGCTGTCTTGAAACTGGATTCTGATGTCCACACATATATGCTCTCATTTAACTACAAGCTATTGGGGTTGCTAATGTTCATTTACATAGTACAGAAGAATAATTAAGTCCAAAGGACTAACTACAGGGAAAATTCTATGGGTCTATGGGTCACAGTGCTGCCTTCTGACCTCGAAATCTGTGAAGTATCAAACCTAGCCATGCTCAGTGCTGTTACAGCTGTTAAAAAGAGCTCAAAACGCCATATGTTCTCAAACATTTCCAGACATAATTTAACTTACAGTAAATTAAGCCATCAGATGGTAACTTTATGTGGTTGTAGTCAATTGTTAGTCCTGGGGTGACCATATTTCCCTATGTGAAATACAGGACACCTGGTAAAATTACTTGGAGTTAAGCAAGTTCAATGGCAATCCATCAGAACTATTCATTACATTAGTAAGTTGACTGAGCACCCATTTAAACCATGCACTGCATTATTGTAACAAAAATAGGTAAACATTTATAACATATATACCGACATTTAAGTGGTTCTTGCTCTGTAGAAGTGCCTGCCTTGCCCTCATCTTGCTGTCCTCCTGAGTGTGGAAGCTGGTAGTGAGAGAGAGAAGTGCAGGAGCCAGAGCAGAGGTCCCAGGGTATGTGGGGAAGAGCTGGGGTATGTGAGTGAGCTGCTGGAAAACAGGGCTGGGTGTGTGGGCAGAAGTGCACAGCAGCCTGATCCCCTTACTCCTCCTCCACCACCACCCTGCATTGCCACAGGGGCTGCTGGCAACAGCACGTTTAAACAATTTGTTTAAAGAGCCCATCCCCCTCCTCCTGCATAGCTAGCTAGCTCTTTAAACAGACAGCCACTGCTGCTAAAGGAACTTTCTCTTTAAAATTCAGGTCCCAGCTTTTCAACATAAGGGAGAATTGGCCTGTTATTTTTTTTTTTTTTAAGAAAAGTCAGGACCCTCTTCAGGGAGCTAAAAAAGAGACACCTCAGTTAGTCCCCAAAAATGCCCCTAAATATTAGAATGCATTGTCCACTCTTGCACAGCTAGGTAGTATTGAGATTAAGCAGTTTTTGTAAAGTGCTTTGTAGGTGAAGGGTTGTGTGTTCCAGAGCAGTCAGTAATGGCCCAACAGGAGAGTTTTATCACCGAATACAGTGACAATAGAGTTAAATATGAGCATCATAAATATTCCAAGTAGTTTATTAAACATTATGGCTCTGGATTCCCTCTCATACTAGTTGTAGATCAGTTTAGCAAAAAAACAGAGTTATGCCCTATAGTTTATATAGTCTTAAAAATAAATTACCATGGCACATAGCAGGCAAAGTAGTACAATGCTGAACACTTTCATGGCCCATCTGGGATTTCTGTTGCTGAGCCACCCAGAATTTGTGACAATATCATATCAAACATTTGTTGGTTCCACCATTAACCTCTCCAATTCACTTTATTGCTTGATAGAAAAAAATGTTATAATTACTTCTAACTACGGCTGGTTCGAAAATATAATTTGTGTTCTATCAACTTTTTTTGGAAATTTCTTTTCATTCTGAACCAGAATGAAAAGTCAGCATTTTCCACAAAAAGAACCTACTGAAAAAAAACCAGCTCAGAACCATCAGTGTTTCATTTTGATAAGATAAAAATTTTTTGTTAAATATATGTCAAATCTTTATAGTAATGATAAAAATATTAAGTCATACTGAATACAATATAGTTCAAAATATATATAACATGAAAACAAATTTAAATGACAAAGTCAAAACATTTTCTTATTGAAATTAAACCTTTTAACAGTCTTGTGATTAAGTTTTACTTTTTTACCATTAAAATGTTACTGAAATCAACCCATTTCCACAAGACATTTTGACAAACCTGATTTTCCAACCGAAATCTATTCAGTTGAAAGTTGTTCAATCAGCTTTAGTTCTTATACTTACAAGACTCATAACAGCTCCCTGCCAGGCTGCTCTGCGGAGATTTGAAATGACGGATTACCTTTGAGAGAGTTAATGATACCTTCTCTACATTCAGCCCATGGCCAAGGGAAAAAATCTACAGCAAACCAAACACCAACCAAAATCTCACACAATTTGTTGTGATCCAGTCTACTAATTTTCTTAGTAGAAACTGACTTCTGTATTATTCCTGAGTCCTTGTCATTGGTTCTCTATATTGGCATATTTCTAAAAAAAGAATATCTCAGTAAAACCTTGGTATCCTCAGGGATATAATGAAAGTGCACTGTGCTTTGATCAAAATACAGTAAAAACAATCTAGTTCCGATGCATAGACTCAGAACATAACAGTAGCTGGAAATCTGTAAAGCAGTGTTGAAAATGAAAATGAAAACAAATTCTGCCAGTCTGTTTTCTGGATGTAATCCAAAGAAAACTGGTTATTTGTCTGAGCAAATCAAACTTCTAACAAGAAAGTTGTAATATTAATGTTTAATACTCAACACATGCAAATAGTCAAATGTTTTGTCTGGCATGTGGAGATTCACTGATACACCTCATTCACAACAAGTCTATTTTAGGGTAATTGGGGCATGAATGTACAATTTGTGAGAGCTTCTGGATTTGAAATTAATTTGAATTTAACATTTTATAGTTTGCATAGGTAGATCCTAACCGTGTGCGAGTGAAATGGGCAATACAAAGATAATTCATTGTTACTGTAAGAACGTCTCAAGTAACTAAGTAGCATTTTTATTCCTGTTTGCTGTAAATTCATAAAACCTGTTTCTCAACCATATTATACACTAGAAGAATTGCCTGAAGACTTTCTTTTTCTGATCCCAAATAGTTTGCAAACTGATCTTGGTGCTATTCAAATGTATTCATATCTTTATTATTATTTTTATTTGTCTTTGTACTATAGTAGAGTCTAGAGGTCCCAACTTTTCTGAGGCCCCATTTCCCTGACTGGGTAATTGGAATTTTGAAAACAGGAAAATAATATACACCAAAAGGCAAACCATGAATAACAATCAACAAGTAGAGGCAGGTTGTACACCAACATCCTTATTCACACGTTCTTGTATGGACATTGTCTGAAGAACAGCCTTTCTCCATGCATGTGAACAAATCCTGTTCGATTGTATAGCTCTCTGTGGTTAATAAATGGCAGGATGACCTTGACTGAACATGTTTCTTTTTGGGAATTCAAATGATTGTGTAGGTTCACCTGTTTCAAGGTAGTGGCCTAGTGCACTTGTCCCGTCTTCTTCCTGTTTCTCTCTTCACTTCCTGCCCCTTCCACCTCTCATTTTCTTATGCTTGCTATTTTAACTCTTGGTGTCTTGGTTTCTCCCGGACTCCAAAACAGCATTTAGAGGCGCAGCCCCTGGGGGATCTCCCAGAAGGAAGTCCTCCTTCCAGAAGCTCCTTCTTCCTTAAAAGGGCTTCTTTCGGACTCCAAATCATGACCGTATGCTAATGAGGCACTGGAAATTTACACGCATGCCTCATTAGCATTTTTCAGGCCATTTATAAGCATGCCACTTTCGGAAAAAGGGGCATGTGTAGAAACAGCCTATGCGAGCATTGAAGATGAGGACTCGAAGGTTCCTATCACATTCCTTTGTTATCATTTTATTGTAGTCTTTTTCAAACAGAACTGTGTTAATATGACCTGGGAGCCTTTTAATTCACTCCCAGTGTCCAAGTGAGGGAGTTACAGTGCATCGCTTTGGTGATTATTACTATTTATACCCCCACTGTTCAAACCATGGGACACTGTGGACAAGCCCTGAGTGGCTTTAACACAAATGCTAAGGAGATGACAGAAGATGAAAATTAAAGTAGCAATGGTTTCTAGCTATAGGCTGCTTTGTTGTAAGCCTTCTTACACCATCCTGCTGATTGCTTTTCTTACAGTATTCCTCTGTCACCCTGGTTCCAGGCTCCCCCACCTGTCTTATGCAAAATTTGAGTTATGCAAGGGTGGACAGGAAGCCAACCCTCACATAATTCAGGGGACTACTGGTTTATGATGCTGAGAGTAAGATACTTATTACTCTGTATTTATGAGAATACGCATAGGCCTTGTGCAGACCCTCCATGGAGTGAGGTGTGTGTGGAATTTTACAGTAATTGTGCAGTTGCTATCACTGAATTATATAGGTACTTACTGGCCATTTAGGGTAAAAGATCCCCTGCAGATGGCCAGCACGTCCTGGAGCGATGGAGAAGCAAAGGAGGCACTGTAATTCAGGAAAGGGAGCAAACCAGAAACATGTTGTTTACTAGAATAAGTTCTTCTTCTAAGATCACTTCTACCCTGGTGCCCAAAAAGGCAGGACAAGTCTTCCCAGTTCTCTGCAACAGAACTCATAGAGCTGCTTAGCTTACAATAGCAGCAAGCATTGGGAACAGGTCCTCTGCTGTCTCAGCACCTCATGTGAGCGAACACAGTACCAGTGCACATGCAGGGCATCACAGCTATTCAGGGGCCGTCACTTGTGCTGGGTTCAACTGAGAGCAGTAGTGCGACTAAATTCTGCAGTGAAGACACCCCCAAAGGGGATTCTTTTAGTTATATGTTCCATGGCTAATGATGAGTAGAGCATCACCTCTTGCTTAGTAATGTCTCAAAAGGCAAAATTTAGCCCTTACTGTTTCATTCCTTGAATCAATGTCTTCAGTCATAACGTCTAAATGGATTATGGGCATGATTTATATAATCAATTTTGGGTCTGATAACAGTTCTTACCCAGGCAAAACTTTGAACTCAGTGATTATGTTTTTATCTCGCACTCTGGATACACCATCCTGTCCCACAAAGTATCACATCACTTTGGTTATCCTCAGTTGCTGTTTGTACAGATCTGAAGGGTTTTGTAATTTCATAGCGTTCAATGTGCAACTGGCCATGCTTGGTGGAGGGAATAATTATAACCTAGAACAGCGGAACATGCAGCATTTCATGAGACAGAGCATTTTAAATATGTCACTGGAATTATTGTTCGGTGTCTGATGTCAGAATAAGGATTGATATAAAATCTTACACTGTCAATGTCATCCTTGAAGAGAGAAGCAATACACAAATGGACGGACAGTTCCATAGAGCTGCATAGAAGAACAGGTGCATAACATTATCTCTTCCATGTGTTCTGAAAGTCACCCTAGGAGGGAGTTTCAAGAAAAAGAGATCACTTATATCCATAATACCAGCCTGCCGTCCCACAAAGAGCCTACAGCTTTTTGTTACAGCACACTAGTAAATAAAAATATTACGCAGTTTCTCAATTTGTGACAGATAACTGTTTAATGCAGCTGTTTTCTGCGAGATTTCACCTTGTGCACTGACAGGGACACATGGTATGAATCAGCAGAAGCAGCCTAGCAAATACACTAACAGCTCTGAGAACAAATGATAATGTTGGTTCTGGTGGAGGACCAAATCTCATTCCCTTTACAGTCACTGGCAAAACAAAAGTTAATGACTGAGGAGGATTTCTGAGCTGCTTCTATGCAAACAAGTAAACTACATGCCCAGCTTTTTATCATTGAATGTTTAATAGGACATGTAGTCCTATACCAAAGCTCTTTCTACTTACAAACATATCACATGCACCAGATCTTGCTTTTTTTCCCCCCGCTATGGAATGTTAGGAATGTTATCATTAACAGATTATTTCAGCAAATAAGACAACACTCTGGGTGCGTCTACACTAGCCGGCTGCTTCGAAGTAGCTGGCACAACGTCAAAATAGCACGCATCACGTCTACATGTGCCGTGTGCTATTTCGACATTGAAATCGACATTAGGCGGCTAGACATCAAAATCGCTATTCCCATCCAAAGATGGGAATAGGGCCCTACTTCGATGTTGAACGTCGAAATAGGGTGTGTGTAGATGATCCGCGTCCTGCTACTTTGAAATAGCTGGGTCCTCCATGGCGGCCATCAGCTGAGGGGTTGAGAGACGCTCTGTCCAGCCCCTGCGGGGCTCTATGGTCACTGCGCGCAGCAGCCCTTAGCCCAGGGCTTCTGGCTGCTGCTGCTGCAGCTAGGGGTCCATGCTGCGTTCACAGGGTCTGCAACCTGTTGTCAGCTCTGTGGATCTCGTGCTGTGCAGGCTGAGTGTGTCTGGGAGGGGCACTTTAAGGAAGCGGCTTGGGGCTTTGCTGGCCCCTTATTTCAACGGGGAGCACTTGTGTGTGCGGACACTTCTCATTTCCTTCCAGGGCAGCTCCTTTCAACATTCTCCGTCGCTACTTCGACATTGAACGTCGACGGCACCAGCCCTGGAGGATATGTAGATGATACACGTCGAAGTAGCCTATTCCGATGTTCTTACATCGAAATAGGCTACTTCGATGCAGTGTGCTAGTGTAGACGTAGCCTCTATGCCTTTAATAGGCATAAGAAGTGGAATCTCTGGGGATATATATAGTAAATGTTTCCTGCATTATGAGGAATGAAATGAAGCAGCAACAACTCCATTCATGGAGTAACACTTTGCCAAGAACTCTATTTGATGGAGGTGGGCAAACAGGGAGACCAATTACTTATGAACAATCTTTGACCAAGTTTGCACCAGTTTTGATTCACTGTCCTGAAACATTTACATGAGTAGTGGCTTGCTCATCAGCATCTACCGAAAATTATTTTGTGGCCCATTAACAAAATCTGGAGATTCTCTAAGGCTTGGAGACTGCAAACCTCATTTAGGTTGTTTGTGGGGTAAGGTTCTTTGTGGGTGGAGCAAGCATGGCAGGATCTCGCCTGTTGGGACTACATGAAATTAATTTGGAGCTGATTGGTGCTACCACATATACGGCTGAGTGTGGGATAGTGCAGAAGCTGCATGAATAGGAGTAGACTTAGGAAACACTAGTCTCTCCCTGATTACTTCAGGGTAGTAATTTGCTGCTGGCCCATGACAGTATCAAATTTAGAGCCAGCTCAGCTTTGCTGATTGGTGTATTTGGAAGTAGCGTCAGGACTTTGCCTGCTCGCTGGCCAATCTTCACCCCCTATCACGGGGTTCGTACATACAGATATTTTGGAGCATAAGCTTTCGTGGGCAAAGACCCGCTTCATCAGATGCATGAGTCACTCGTGCATCTGACGAAGCAGGTCTTTGCCCATGAAAGCTTATGCTGCAAAATATCTGTTAGTCTACATGGTGCCACGGGACTTCTTGTTGTTTTTGAAGATACAGACTAACTCTGCTACCTCTCTGAAACTACATACATATAGCCACTCAGAGGTGTTTAAAGAGTTCTTCCTATTATGCCCCTGCCTGGGTACATCGTCCAAGTCACTATCTAGTCCCTTGTGATGCAACAATATTTGTTTTAGGCAAAAGTAGCTTATATAAAGCTTAGGTCATGCCTCTAGAGAACAGAAACCATATTATGAGATTTAGGTGATTAATTACATAGCTCAAACATCAATTTGTGAATATTGAATACCCAAAGCAGACAATTGGTAAGCAACTCCAAGGCTAAAATAAAATTGGTTAGCCTCCGATACCAAACATATCTGTGAAACTGCTCTGTTTGTGGTCAATTTGCAACAAGTCATTCATTTTTCTTTGTGAGATGTTCATGCTGTTATTTTATTAGCTGCCAGGATCACATGCAGATCATATATTTCATATATATATTTCAACATATGAACTTTGACACAGTTTAGCTTGAAATATTCAAATAGTTTAACACACATCTTGTATTTTCTCTTACATTTCTCTACAGAGGGCAAATTTTTGAATATGTAGAAAGTGCATCAGCTGATAAGATTCAAATATTGGAATCCAAAAAATAGGATATTATCTAGCCCTGTATAAGACCTGGACACTGGTGGTCTGAGTTCAAAGAAATTCTTCTGAACTTGTCTTGTAGGCTTTCTTTAAACTGGCATGCTGGGATGGTTTCTATTTTGTAGATCCCCAGCTATGTGGAAGGCAAACGGGTGATGGGTCTTGTGATGTCTTACAAGCCACTATCTGTGCTTGAGTTCAGTTGTGTTATGTTTCAATGCATAAAGAAGAAACATGCTTTTCAGTCCAGATGAGGTTTCTATCAGATTATGACAATTAACAATGTCTCCAGCACAGTCAGAATACAATGGCTCTGGAACATTCAGTATCAGAACTAAAACACAAAATGGCAACCACCTCACAGCTGCCCTTGAAAAAAGGCAGACTGGCTCCTCTTCACCTACATGGGAAGTGAAAAGAAAACAAAATGACACCTCCTTATTGAGCCACATGGCCTTCATTTCACTTTCCAGCAGCCAGCAGTGCTGCCGCCCACCTCCAAAAATAAATGTTCCTTCTCCTTTAGCGATGAGGGTACTTGAGACAGCGTCTATCACAATGTGTTAATGTAGGGCTGGGTATTGATGTATCCCAGCAGCATTCCTGCTGTTAAAAGTAGTTGTCTCAGAAAACATGAGAAAAGGTGACGCTAGATCAATTTTAGCATCTGGTAGGGATGCGCAAAATCAACCTATCAGGGATCATCATCAACCCCTGTACTCCTCACAAGATTCAAGAAGTAAGGGAGGTCGATCAAAGAAACTCTCCCATCAACCTGCTTCAGTGAGGAAGGCCAGATAAGCCGATTGCAGAGACTTTGATTCTACTTATGCAATTGCTGTAGCCAGAATTGCCTATCGGCAATCAACTTTCTTTCCCTAGCACAGACATAGCCTGAGTCATGTTGATCCTAATCTCTATCATTTTCATCTCCACATAATTGTGTGCAATATCCTGAACTCAATTTGAAATAAAGCTGCTCTTTGGGTTTATTAATAAAAATCAGCAAGCATGCAGGCCCGGATTTTTCAAAGTTTCAAAAATGATTAGTTACTCAAGGCCAGATTTTTCAAGCTTGTGAGGAATGTAATGCCTGTTTAAATCAAAGGGATTTAGGCACCTAAATAATTTTGAAAATCTGTCCTTAGTCCAAATCCCATGGATAGTCAATGGGATTTAGGTTTTTATACTCCCAAGTCACTGTGGAAAATGAGATTTAGGCTCCTTGATAAGCGAGACATTAAAATAGGACTTCTGTGTACACTGCCACCTGAAAACTGGGCCGTTTTTCTGTATCAGCCAAAATATAAAGCTAGATATTTAAAGCCCTGTGTGGATAGAGCCACTGCAGCCAATGAAGAGCATTGCTGGCATCTCCTCCCAGCACTGAGTTTCACCAGCCCAGCCCTGATGCCAGTGGGGTTATATGACCCCACACAGGAGGTGTTGTGGCTGGGGGCAGTACCGCTGTGCTGCCAGGAGGAGCTGCTGGTGCGGGTCACTGATTTCCTGGTGCAACAGGGTAACGCTCCTCTCATTTGGCCCCAGTGGCTCTTAGGAGTAGAGCCCTGTGGATCTGCAGATCCCAACATCTATCTATGGATATCTGCATACACAGATAGACATTTCAGTTCACACAGGGCTCTAGAAATGTCTTCCTTCAAACACTCAAGAATCAAGATTTTGGTTTCCATGGTTCTGAGTCTTCTTATTTAAACGAGTGTTAGAGAAATAACTATCTGAAACCAAGATAGTTACAATTCAGCTGTTATACTAGTATAAAGTTGGTCTAAGTGAAAAGAGAACCACACCATTTGTTTAGAATGCTAAGAGAATGGAATCACTACTCTGACAGCTTTTGCAGATTATCACATCCAATTTTCTTATCTACATTAGTAGATTTATTTTTCAAGGTAAGTATCTGCATTTGTAAATACATAGATGTTCTCATGCGGTAGAAGGGTTGAAATGTCTCCATGTGTTGCAGAGGTATACAGTCCGTGGGCGGCAATTTTCCATAAAGGATTTTATCAGAAAATTTTCAGACAGCTTGAATTAAGGATTTCTTACCAAACAAAAGGAGAACAATAGTATTATTAAAGTTATTAAAAGTTAATAGCTGATAGCTACAGAGCTGGAGAAGGCTGGGAAAAGAGGGAGACTAATATTTCTGGTTCAAGTTGAAAGCAGGCTGAATCCTGCAAAGTGCTGAGATTCCTCACGTTACATTTATATCAACAGGTGTTGGAAGAGCTGAGACCCTTGCAGGCCCCTACCACACTCTGATATAGAAAAGAATAGGTTGGAGTTAGTTCTGATCAGTGATAAGTGAAGATAGTGCTAGTGAACGCTGACCATCACTTACCCCGGAAAGAAAGGTCCCAGCCCTACTACCAGTGATGTCAACATGAAGACAACCTAAGACTTCACTGGGAGTTTGATTGGGCCATACATTATCTTTGGGTATGTCTACACTTGGGAATAAAGTCAAATTTGTGAAAGTCAACTTTGAAACACTAGATTTTATAAAGTTGAAGTTGAGTGCCCATACTGGCTCACAAAGTCAATTTAGTGTGTCCCCACTGCATTGCTTAAATTTGACTGCTACAGCAGTGCATAGTGGGCACCTACCCACAGTTTCTGTAGCCCCATTGCATTTTGGGCTGTTTGCCAGGGTGTTATGGGAAAAATGCACTGCAAGTGGTTGTGGGTGTATGATATCATCATCCCAGAATGCATTGCCCTCACTCTCCCCTTCCATTGAAAACGAGTGGCCATTTTTCTGAGGATGCTTTGATTGCCACCATCGGAGCTGGCTATTTATGTGCAATTCTGCCCAGAGCACAGTAGACTGGCATAGTTGAGGAAGTAGTAGAGGATAGTCAAGTTGAGGAAAGTGAAATTCTTGAGACTGTGGTTAATCCCACAGATTAGGGCCGCTGTGCTGCAGCTGACTGTGCCATGTTAACAGGTACCTCAGTTTTGTCCAGGTGAAAGAATACCTGTCACAGAGGAGGGCAGCAAATCTGGGAGCTGTTAATCCCAGATATTAAGGCCTCTGAGCTCCAGTTGACAGTGCAGTGCAGCACATCAGGGAGCTGTTTTCCCCCAGGTAAAAATGCAGCAAACAGGTCACTGCTGAGATTGTGCAGCTCCCCTCAAGCCACACACTCTGGGAAGGGAGAGTATTGTAGCTTTATACCTGGGCAAGGGGGCCATCCCAGAATATAGATGTGGCTGGGGCCAGTCCCCCAAAGCTCAGCTGGCAGGGGCCAGATAAGGCACATGTTAACAAGGTGCAGTCACCAGAATATAGCTCTGGCCCCATCAGGGGAGACTTCCTCCCCAGCATGTGTTGCCTTACAGGGGCCAGCCAGCCCCCAAAAATCTTTGCCATGGGGGAAGCCATCTCCCCAGTGACAGTCCCCGAAAATATTTCTGTCCAGGGGAGCCTTCATCCTGAGCAGGCCAGGCCATGTTGCTGTCAGAAAGCATAGTCTGCACTGTACCACCAGCACATGGCGTGGTGGAGTGGGGGTTAGCCACATGGTGTGGTTGGGTGGGGGCTAGAACCTTACTGTATGGTGCCTGTGGGGTAGGGGGGCTGCCCCATACAAATTTGAACCACATATGAGAAGTTTCTTAGCCTCCCCTACAAGCACAACCCCCACAGCCTACCTGCCACATGGTGTGGTGTGGTAAGGCATGAGCTATCCCACCAGCTGATCTGAGACATTGGCTCTCCTGAGGGCTCTATGCTAGGCTCTCTAAAGTGGGTAGATGTGATCATCACACTGATCATAAAGAGATGAATTCACAATGCCGGGATTCCTGTTTCCTACTGTCTGCAAACCTGGAGAGCAATGGGGGTGGAGCAATGACCTGAAAGGACATCTTGAGGGGCATTGTGGGACAGTTTAAAGGCTAATAAAATTTATCTTAATAATGCTACAGTCTCCACTTGTATAGTTTGACTTCACAAATTTGACCTCGAGTTACTGTGGGGAGAAAACAGCATTACAAAAGTCTACCTTAGAGTCCCTTGAAATTGACCTGTTGAGCACTGAGGTGTAGACAGAGAGTTTCTAAAATTGAATTTAGACCCTTAATCTCCTAGGTTGCATCTACACCATGAGATAAATTTGAATTTATTTATAACAGTTTTCTAATTCAGGAATTTATAAGTTCAATTTTGACTATCCTCACTTCCACTGTGCTCCCCACAAAGTCGAGTCATTGCTGCCACATTCAAATTGGCTAACACCGACTGTTGCAGTAGTGCATTGTGGGAAGCTATCCCACAGTTCCCTCACCCCCGTAGCATTCTGGGTATGATGGCTGCTCTTGATGTCATCTTCCCACACTGCATTTTCCTCATATGCTTTCCAGTCCCTGAAAATATGCAATCCCTGGAAATAATGCAGAGACCCTCAAAGTTAGAAGAAAGAGGATAGAAAAGTCTAGTAAGAAAGAATTTTTGGTTCCCTGCTTCCCACACGCACACATTACATTGGCAACACATGTGCTCCGACTGTATTCTCAACTGGCCAGCCATTTGTCCTACTTCTCATCATTGCATGCATGTGATCCCTGAAATGAATGCAGGGGCCTGAACTGTTTATTTTAAAGGGAGAAGAAAGAGGATAGGAAAATGTAGGAAAAAAGAATTTTTGGTTTCCCCCCTCACTATGTTGGTGTTGCAGAGAGTCTTTGGCTTTTCCGTGCATTATAAGACTTTTGCGCAACAACTGTGTTCTCAACTGGCCATCCACTGAGTATCCCACCCCCCACCTCCCATTAATGCACTCCCTGATAATAAAGCATGGGCCTGAACTATTTTGTAAAGTGAGACGAAAGAGGATAGTCTGGGAATGTCTAGGAAAAAAGAATTTTTTGTTCCCCATCCCATTAACTGCTGTGTTCTCAACTGGCCATCCACTGAAAGAATTTTTGGTTTCCCAGCACATTATACAGATATTGCCCACATGGGTGCAAGGACTGTGCTCTCAACTGGCCATCCACTGAGTGTCCCACCTCCCACCATTGCATGCATGTGATCCCTGAAAATAATGCGGGGCCCCGCACTGTTTTTTAAAGTGAGAAGCAAGAGGATAGAAAAGTGCAGGACGAAAGAATTTGTGGCTTTCCCCCAGCAGCAATGAGCCCCGGTATGGGTGAAGGTGGGGTGCAGTGGAGGGGGCCAGTCAAAGTGGTCCTTCCCCATGACAGCAGCCAAACTGTAAACTTCTTAGGCACGGGGGGACACTTTTCCCTGGCAGCAACAAGCCCCACTATGGGCCAAGGGGGAGGGGGGTGCAGTGGAGGTATGGCCAGTTGAGGTGGTCCTACCCCAGCAGGAGCAAGTCCTTTAGCCGATGGGGGAGACTTTTCCCTAGTGGTGGCAACACCCTTCGCCCCGGTGGCAGTAAGCCCCCATATGGGCCAAGGGGGAGGGGTTTAGGGCAGGGAAGGCCAATTGAGGTGACCCTTCGCTAGTGGCAGCAAAGCTCTTTAGCTGCTGGGGGACACCCTTTCCTCAGTGGCAGCAAGCCCTGGAATGGGCCACGGGTGGGGGTGAGTTCAGTGGGGAGCCAGATGAGATGATCCTTCCCCACAGTAACAGCAAAGCCTCCAGCATCTTAATAACCAGGGGAAACTTCCCTGGCAGCAGCAAAGTCCAGAATATCTTTCCCACCCTTGGAGCCCTAAACACGCGACTGACAGCATGGTCAGCACTAAATGGCAGGAACATCCTTTTATTGGGTTGCTTTAGGGGCTCCCCAAGAGATGTGGCTAAGCTCAGGAAAGACCTGAACTGTGTGTGACCTATGGGGGAAGGAAGGGAGTTTGCAAACAAATGTCAACGTCTGAGAAGAAGTTTCTCGGCATATTATGCAAGCATGACCCCCAGCACAGCCTTGTTGCCACATGAAATGGCGGGTCAGGGCTGGCGCCAGGCAGCGCAGGAAAAAACTAGCGTTCAGCCAGAGCCATGAACTCCCTGAGGGGGCGATTTGAATTCGTAGATGTGTTCCCAGCACTAATAGCATAGAAAAAGAGAAAGACATTTCTGAGGCTCTCATACTAACATGAGCCCACAGCTAAAAGCTCGCTGCTGCTGCTGCTTGGAAATTCATGGTCTTCCTGTTACTGCTCAGCAGCGTCCAGAAAAGAGCAGTGAGGGGCATTGTGGGTTACATAGGGGACACCTCTGGAGGCTAATAAATTCACTTTTAAGACATGGCGCTTCCACGCTTGCCTTTAATCGAACTCCTGAATTCGAGCTTGGTGCTACACCCATCAGGTAACATCCATTTTGTAATCTCAAGATTAGTGCACCCAAAATTGAGCTAATGGTCTTTACAGTGAAGACAGTTACATGGCAAAATCACGCTAACAGCCTTAAATCTGAATTTATCTCACAGTGTAGACGCAGCCCTAGTGTAGACTAGGCCTTTGTGTTAATTGAACAGCAACAAGAAGGTTGGCACACGGGTGCCATGTAGAGAGAGCACGAGAGGGCTGAAACCATCCCAAGTTTCATACAGTGAGCTGAGAACACTGCTTACTCCTCTGGCTCCTCTCCTCTCCAGCCGAGAATGAGAGCAATGCACGCTGCTTACGTCTCTCCTCTCCTTCCCCCGCGGCCTCCACAGGATCAGCCTTCCTTCTGGGCTGGCTATATTTGCTCAGACAGTAGGAATGCAGAGGTTATTTGGCAGAACCAATAGCAGAGCTAGGAGCTTCTGCAGCACTTTTTTCAAATTCTTTTTCCCGAAACAAACAGACTCAGTGGGAGTCTTGTGAGGAAGGGCGCCCTGGGATTAGCTCAGAAGACATTTGCTGCAGACTTCATCGTGATTTGCGACTCCACTTCACATGGTGACCCGTTACAAAGGTAGGGTGACCATATCTCTGTCAGCCAAATATGGGACACAGGGGAATGACACCATCGCAGCCAAAATTGGATGGATGGTCACCGTACCTGGGAGTCAGGTGGAGGCTGCCTTGTGGGGGCTGCCACCGTGCCTTGCGGGGGGGCAGCTGAGGCTTTCAGCTGCCCCATGACTTTGGGTGTCAGGAACCGGGCTGCCACCCTGCCAGTGAAGCTCCTGGCTTTGCCCAGCTGGGGGAAGATGGGTGGCAGTCGCATCTCCACGTGGGTCCAGATCCTGGCTCCTCTCAGTCAGGGAGCCAGAACTGGCGGCTGCCACCTGCACTGAAAAAAGTGGAACATGGGGCAATTAATCCCTTTGACAAAATAAATCGTAACACCAGGATGGCACCCAAAATAAAGGGCTGTCCCACCCAAAACAGGATGGATGGTCACCCTATACAAAGGAAGGAGCAAGTCTAAGGTTACCATATAAAAAGAGGACACCCCTGAGAGGGAGTGTATCTGTATCAATGTCTAACAACTCCTGATCCACAAACGGGTCAGCCAACATTTTAATGGAGTGGGCCATTCTGTTAATGACTTCAAAGTCTGCGTCTTAATGAAGAGGAAATTTCACAACAGTCTTGAAAGAGAGGCTGCTGAACTCTCTTTTATAATCAAATTCGACACATTAACATGTGGTTTGAACCAGATGCGAATTTTCTGGGTCATGACAGGGGCTCTTTTGCATACTTAGTTAAATCTAATTCTTGACTTCCACTCTCTGATTTGCTCACCTTGATCATTTTTTTCCTGATTTGTCAACCTTGATTACTGTTTTTGGTTCTCTGTCCTTAAATATTGAGTCTGTTCTGGTATGGCTATGGTCTGAAGAAGTGGGTCTGTCCCATGGAAGCTCACCTAATTAATTATTTTGTTAGTCTTTAAAGTGCTACTTTACTGTTTTTTTTTTGTTTTGATAGTAAATAGACTAGCACAGCTTTCTCTCTGTTGCATTCATGTGTTACTGATACAGATACCCTGCCTCTCAGGGATGTTCTTTTTTTTGAAAGGTCAAGTATGGTAACCCTAAGCAAGCCCCTTGTGACACTAGTAGACATAGGGCTGCTCAGACTGGGGAACAGGCTGCTGCCACAGGTGCATTTAGAGGATAATTATCCTCACAAACAACCCAGCTTTTTAAGTTTCAGGTTGTAAGAATAAATACTCCAAAATGCCCACCTGAGATCTTTCCCTGCTGTTAAGAAACAAACATGAGCGATCACACCACAAGGATTGTTTGAATTACACTTGCAGCTTTCCCATTTTTTCCAGATCTCAAATACTGGGGGCAATGACAGTACCTCAGTGTGGCCATTTATTCTACAATTCAGCGCCACCTCTCTGTGAGAATCTTTTCTATGCCTACAATGGGTTTTGGATCAGGTTAGCAAACAGGGCCCTATGGGCTGTTACACCCAAATGCTGATTCCTCTGTGAATGCCTTGGTTTTACCATATCTCCCCAGGGTTACACTTTTCTAAGACCTTTTTCCTAGAATGCCTTTTGAGAAGTGGCTGCTCCTTTTCACATGTGCAGATGCAGGTTACAAGTAATTATTGCCCTTACGCAGCCATTTTATAGCTCTGCTGTGCTGTGCTTTATCTCCTCTTCAGCTGGTAAGTAATATTAGTTCCAGTTTACTTTTCAATATTTCTGAGGATGACAGTTGGCACCAGGTTGTTCATGTTCATGGTGAAAGATGGAGTTACAACACATAATTTGAAAATTTCTTTCATGATGAACTAGAAGGACCTCCATTTAGGAGTAAATTACAGCTAAACAACCTCACTGAACATTGAGAGCCAGGACTGGTAGCTGTAAACAAATTTTGAGACCACAGGAAACTTGCCCATACCCATGATAAATGGTCATCTGGATTATGAATGTTGTTGGAGAAGAGAGTTCTGTGTTAGAGAGGTACAACCTGTGCTATCTCTACCTCTACACACACGGTGTTTAATATTCTCCCCAGACTTAACTCTGCTCTTTTGGTACAGGACTTTAGTAGTTTGTAGAGGGGCATGCAAATATTTTTTATTTTTGTAAATATGGCACACATTTTCATTGACTTTCAACATGTTAGCTCTTCTGCCTATAGCTATTGAATGTAACGGCTGTTGCAGAACTGGGTATGAACCTCTCAATATGTATAAGGCATCACCAACATCAGTGCAGCACCACTAAAATTTGGGAATTGGGACAGATAGAATTTAGTGCAAAAAGCAGTTAAGAAATGAATGATAATGACACCAATTTTAGAAAGCCTGCATGTTAGTTGTTTCTTTCATTTTAGTCATCTTTCAAAAAAGCCCAAGCGTATGCAAGCTTAATTCTTCAGATATGTAAAATGCAGCTGTCACTGGTAAAAGCCAATCTATCCTGTGTTATAATAAAGTCCCTTTCATTTTGACATTCATCTTGAGTTTCCATTTATTCTTTGTATTATAGTAAATCTGATCCAAATCTTCATATAATAAGCCCATTAAGCAACCAAGCCTATACTGAACTTGAAACTCCCGGATTTCAAGTATCTTATCTAACATTAAAAATCTGAGAGAATTTCCAAGCATAGCTTCTGCCAAACCATTCACATGGTTACTTGCTGCTTTCCAGTTTCTTTGGTCTATTACTTACAAGGCTACACATTATGCCTTCTCACTTCCTCCTTTTCAGCTGCGGGAGAGCTAGTCTACAATGGAGCTTGGTCTTTTTTCGGCACCATTATTAAAACTCCGCTCTGGGGCAGGCTAACAAGGTGTGCACTGTGGTCCAAATGAAGTGCTGCATATGTCGTTGCTCAGTGACAGATTGTTAGAGTCCTTTACAAACACTCAATAATTATTGCAACATAGTCATCTTTAACACTGATCCGTGCATACTCAGTAAAATGGGGAGACAAGCAGTGTCTTGGACAGTTGTAACCACCCAGCTGGGCTTCTCAGTCAGATTTATACCCAGAGAGCCACAAAAGCAATCAGGATATAAAATATGACAACTTCATAATCCATATCCAGAGGTACGTGGCTCTGTCAGCTGTGTCTGAGGTCAGGGCTACTCTATAAACTTATATTAACTTTATTTCCCTTGTGGCCAAGATGCAGCCTGCTCTGCAAGTAGCTCTGGCCAAGAAAAGACGTGTAGGAATGCAGCTGGGAAAGTCCCTTCCACCCAGGGTCATCTATTCCAACCCACCTGGAGTAAACACACACACACACCAACAGAGTACAATGACTATAGGGAAGGGAAATACTTATTTACAGAAAAATGAAAAGAAAAAAAATAAGGGGAATTATAGACTAGCAGTAAAACGAGGTTGCATGTAACACAAGGCCCTGCAAGCCCCATGGTACCACAATCTGAGAGAGCAGACACCAAGCAGCAGTGTTCTGGTGCAGTGCACACAGAGTTCAGGAGTCATGGGCAAAATCTTAGTCCAGTGGTGAATCTTGAGTGCTCCTGGTTATTTTCATCACCAGTGAACCTTCCCTGGTAAACCCTTCCAGGGTTTACTTCTGCCGCTTTGCAAAGCCACAAGTAGTGACATCCTCTACATTTAATAGCTAACAGCCTGCCCACTTATTCCCAATGCAAAGTCACAAACCCGAGAGCTCATGGCCCCATACAGCTTTGAGCAGCAGTGTGTCCAGCTCCACTTTGTCTGTCTTGGGTGATTCCTCTCTGGCACAGTGCTCTGTCCCTCCCAGGCTTGGTCTATGCTAGACCTTACAGTTGACTGCAGAAACACAATTCTAGCTATGGCAATTTCATAGCTAGAATCAACATGTCTGCAGTCAGCTCTAAGGTCTGTCCTCACTGAGGGACGTTGATGGGAGCGTTTCTCCCGTCAACCTCCCTTACTCCTCATGACAGCAGCACAGAGGGTCTACAGCAGACCCCAGAGAGTTCAATTTTATTGTGTCTTTACCAGACAGGAGAAATCGAACTCCGGGAGATCAACCCTTAAACCCAGCAAGTGTAGACGTACCCCTAGGCTTCAGGCAGGATCTCAGCTGCTTCATTCTGTGAGGGTCTGCTTGCTGAAGCCCTTCTTTCTGGAGCTGCAGACAAACACCTATTGGTCTTCCCTTCCTCTGTAAGGTCCATTATCCACCAACACCACACCCCCTTAGGAAAAAAGATGTTAAGGTGCCATGCTCTCTAAATGCCAAAGGGCTTGTATTTACACAGGGAAAAATCTGCACCCCTGAGTAACACAGCTTTACCAGCCTCACTCCCTGACCCCCAATGCCCACGGCACTAAGTTGATGGCAGTGCTTTTCTTGTCGACATTGCTACTGTCTCTGGTGGAAGTGGATTAACAGCACCAATGGGAGAAAGTCTCTCATTGGTATAGGAGCATCTTTGCTGAAGCAGAACAGTCGCACAGCTGTAGCATTTTAAGTGTAGACCTATCCTCAGATTCTGAAGCTTTCGTCCAACTGAATGTGTTCTGGAGAGCTGTTTGTATTTAAAAGTGTTTTTTTTCTTTCCTATAAAAAGAGGAAGGTGTGATGTTTTCTTTTGAATAGCTAAAAAAGGAAGTGCTGAGTGAAATTTGTGTGTGTTTTTCTGTTCCTGACTTTAAGTCTTGGAAGTACTACACGGTTTTCCTCTTCCTGTAGCTGTCGAGGCAAGAGCTCCACTGTGTATATTATCCAGGTTTCTCCATATGCTGCACCAGCTGTATGTTGTCTTTCATTGACATAGCAAGTGTATAGTATATAATAAACTAATATATGAAAAGGGAGCTTTCAGATATATGGTTTATGATTCATTCGATTCACTGCATTCAGCAAAGTGACTAATCACAAGTAGATATGAGACAACAGACCCTAGTGTGTGTAAAAAAATTAACCAATGGACTCAGAATTCTAAAGCTTATTCATTTTCATATGTGGAATTTTTAAAATGAATGACATACAATGCACTGCTTTTAGCACTATTGACTTCAGTGGACTTACATCAAGGATGAATTTGCCCCAAATTACCTGTAGAAAAAACAAGGCGGATTCATTAGTCTATGTTTTTTCTTAGATTCGTCAAAGCAGTTCCACCCAGGCACATTTCAGTCAGTGGTCCGACACCAGCTGTGACAATCACTATGAGTAAATCACTTAACCCTTCTTTACCTCAGTTTTCCAATCTGTAAAATGGTTATAGTATGACTTACCACACCCAGCTGTGTGAAACATAAGTAAGATTTTTTTTGTGATCTATATTGACATACTTGGATGGGAAGTGCTATGTAAAGGCTACAATTTGTAAGCAAAATGGAACTCAGAAAGTAATTAATTGGATACCAATCTTTTTTTCTTTTGATTCAGTAGTTTAATATGGTTGCACATGTAAATGAGAGACAAAGTAAGGATCCAGTCTTGTGAGGTATGTTTTATACATACGTGAGAGGCAAACTACTGTAAGATTATTAAACCATTCTTCATAGAACACTAGGACTGGAAGGGACCTCGAGAGGCCATCGAGTCCAGCCCCCTGCTCCAATGGCAGGACCAAGTACTGTCTAAACCATCCCTGATAGACATCTATCTAACCTGTTCTTAAATATCTCCAGCAATGGAGATTCCACAACCTCCCTTAGCAATTTATTCCACTGTTTGACCACCCTGACAGTTAGGAACTTTTTCCTAATGTCCAACCTAAACCTCCCTTGCTGCAGTTTAAGCCCATTGCCTCTTGTTCTATCCTCAGAGGCCAAGAAGAACAAGTTTTTTCCCTCCTCCTTATGACACCCTTTTAGATACCCAAAAGCCGCTATCATGTCTCCCCTCAATCTTCTCTTTTCCAAAATCTTCTCTGACTACCTTTGAAATATTGGCTAAAGCCAAAATCTCAAATCAAAGTTTCTTCAAAATTCAGGACCTTTAGCTGAATCCTTGCCTGCAGTTTGAGTTCCAGGTTAGATTCAAAGCTCAAAAGGATCTATTTCCAAATTTCAGTTTGTAAACAATCAAAATATTCATTTTTATTGTAAAACAATAGCATATAGGAAACCAACTAAAAATCAGGGTCCCATTGTGCTAGTTACTGTACAGACAAGTAACGGAGGAGATAGCCCTGCTCAAGGTTGCTCACAGACTAAATATCATGCAAGATTAATTGGTTTTGTACAATACCATTCTAAGACCAGCTCATCTCGTGAAACGGCGTTCATGCAAAATTGTAGAAAACATGCAGGATAAATTCTCTGCCATTTTAGTTTGAATCTCATGCAAACATTTTTAGTCCCATTTTCTAGCACACAGAATTTCAGCAACATTAAATCCAACCTTGCGCTCCATTTCCGATTGGCCTCAGATCCAAATCTTGATGCAAAATATGTTCTCCTCTCTGATCCATGAAATGGACTCATTATAGTTGCATTTTCCAGGATAAATGCAGGCAGTGTATCCAGTGATTCCACAGGAACAAAAGGAACAGACTAACACGGGTATCTCTCTGTTACTAGGTATCTTGCAAGTTTGGCATCTGAATTAAAATAGAGACTGGTGATGCCATTACAGTATTCAAATAAAAGTATGTTCAGTGGCAACATCCATTCTTTGAACTTCATATGTCTTTGTAAATACATTCAAGTTTTGTTTCACAACCTTAAGGAAAAAAATTTAGATGATTCACTTGTGCTCTTTCAGTGTCATAAATGTTTTGACAACCTGCTTCTCAGATATACTGTAGGTATCAGTCAGATTTGCCCGTCATTTTTAGGAATACTAAACTCATTTGATTTTTAAGAAATACATCTCAAGCTTCTCGCAACAGATAATGTTTGAAAATATTTCTGTGACTAGAAATCAGATGGGAGACAAGGACATGGGAACAAAATAGATGTATATGGAATAAGTGGTTCGGAGACAGTCATATTGAGTTCTTTCCACCCTTTCTCTTAATGCTAGAACAAGGAGACTCTCAGTGAAATTGAAAAACAAGGAGATTAGAACTGATAGAAGTCAATGGATAATTAGACTTTAGAACTCATTGCAATAGGACATTTTTATATATTTGGCTTCCCTCCCCACAACCCACAGTCCACTCATTTGTAGGTCTTTAGATGTTATTAAGCTCCTCAGGTCATGGATCATGCCTTCTTTGTTTGGAAAGTGGCTACCACACTGTGGGCATGAGTGGAAATGCATAAGAAAATAATGAGTGAAGAAGTTACTTGGATTCCAATATTTATATGAATAATAAAAATATCCACCATTCGGGGCATGAGGGTTATATAACGGGGACTAGGAAGATGCTTCCCCTACACATGTTATTGCTAACCAGTTCAGTATGACACTTTATATTCTCAAAGCATCTGGCTCTGACCAGTGTCCAAGAGACAATACTGGACAATAGTTTTCCAGACGCAGTATAGCAGCTCCCAGCTTTCTACCCTCCATCCTTGCTCACAACCATCCAAGGAACTAGCATCCATAAAGCATATAAACAAACTGTAGGACTAAAATTTACCCTGAGACTCTAGCCATTCATTTCTCTCTCAAGACAGTAGTAGCCAATTCAAGGAGTCCTAAACTTTCTGATGGGTTCAGAAGGTGTGGTAGTTTTATAAATAATAAAGCTGGATCATTGTAATACCCTTGCTGGGCATCTGTTGGCCAGTGTGTTTTCTGGCAGCTAATGGCAATCTGTGAGAATATTTTCAATCTTTTTTGGACTAAAATTTAGAAATTCAGCAGGGTCTGGGTACTGGGCACTCTTGTATGGGGGACTAGGAGCAAGTCAAACCCCCATTCAACTTGCATGTGGTATAGTGTCCCATCCAGTGGCACCAAGACCTCTTAACAGAGAGAACAATGAGTCTGTTCTACAACCTTAGCTAATCGCCAACCAGCTTTTAGCTCATTCAGTGGAGGCTCATGTACTAAACTCTGAAAAGCCCAGATTCTGTCCTGCCTGCTGACAGCCTGGGTCTTTCATCATTCCAAAAATAAAGAACTTTCTACCTTTACAGAAGCTACTGCGCTCCTGGCACACACAAATAAGCAGGACTGTCTGACCACTTATGCCTCCTCAGAGCAGGTCAAGAGAGGATGGCTGGGGAAAGATGGACAATTGGAAGAGCCTTGGCTCCATCTCCCCACCTCACACAAGCTGCAAGCCAGAGCAGCTGGGCCAGTGCAGGGGGTAGTTCATTGCTGGTGCAGTTCCTCTGGGAGAAATTCTGATTCAAACATGTGTCTGTGACTCAATATGCCTAGTGGACCTACTCCTAGAGCATGCATCTTCCACACACTCCCCTACTCAGTGCTGTTCCTAAAATCAGAATGTCACTCATACTGATTTATAACTCCGTTTGCAGCTCGGTATAGTAGGAGTCATCTCAAAGCATACTTGCCATTCCACCCATAGTAAGAGTACTGGAATATCATGAGGTAGACAATGCTCATCAATTAGTAGCACTATGGTAAATACACCAGTGGACAGAGAAGAAATTTGTGATGTTCTAGTTAAGAAAGTAATTATAGCACAAAAGAAGAAATACTTCTTACTCAATACCTGAACACCATTTCCTAGGGGAAGGAGCTTTTTTATGCACGGATGACTGTAATAGCATGCTGTAACTTGTTTCATTTATTTACTAGGAGTGGCCAAACTAGTCACAAATAGGCATTCCCTTGATAACTATATTGATCGGGTTCAATGGCAGTCCTGCACTGAATGCATCATATAACCATTTTATATCGAATATGACAGCAGAGTAGAGGAAAAGATTGTCTTCTTTTATATATAAGTAATGAAGACAGGAAAAGCTTCTGCAAGCAAACTAAGAGTGCACTAAAATATCCAACTTGTATTCAACTATGTTTCAATGCTTAGCCCCATATAGTTCTTTAATTTATTTATTAGCAAATCAACACAGAACATATGTTGATATTTTGAACCTTGAAGAAAGAATTCATCCTTAAGATAAACATGCTGTTGGTAGAGTACTTCATGCTTATGAGGTGTGTGATGAAAAGCGTGGCATTCTCAGTCCAGGAATCTGAAGTTTCCTATTTAGTCATAGACCAGATGACGCTAAAATATTAGTGATGCCGTGTCCTCTAGCACTGCATCAGCCACAGTATAACAGCACTGAACAAAACACACCAATGAAGACAGTTCCTGCCCCAAAGAGCTTATAATCTAAAAGACAGACATAGAAAAGACATATACTATTACCCCATATTTTCCAAGCTAATAGTAAATAATTTCTGGTGGGGAGATACTCATTTGTTGGTAGTATCCATTTAATCCCTCACGTGTGCTTTCCAGAGTGTAAACCAGTCCCAAAGCTGCAAGGTTTTGCTGACCGATAAATATTTTTCTGTCAGGAACTGGTTGTCCCATCCATCAGTTCATTTCAGAAAACCTTAACCTGCAAACAAAAGTCACACAGTGATTGTCCATCACTATTGTCCTGAGACAATACTAGCAATGAAACTTTTATTTACCACTCAGCCCTTAAAAATATTATTCTATATATCCCTAATGCATTTATGGGTAACTTATGGGATCCCACAGATAGTGGAGAAATAGTAATTATAATCTCGTACTAGAGATGGACTAACCAACCATGGCTCCAAAATCCTCTCTGATCTGTGGATCAGAGGGTTGGAATCTGAAGTTATATTTCATCGTCATGACATACTGTGTCATATTGGTACATAGACCTGATTAAAGGGAAAAACTCAAGTCCATATGAATCATTATTACTAGGATCTTATGCAGTGTAAGGTCTAGCCTTCTGAGGGTCTGAGGATTCAACTCTCATCACCTTACAGATTTAGTGCTTCAGCTGCTACAAGACTTCAGAAAAAAAAGAGGTTAGTGTTTCTATCTTAGCTTTTGGAGTATCAGCTGCAGGTATCTGCCATGCTTTGGGTTACCATTAAATATGTAACTGTTGGTTTCAGCTATTAGAATGGTACAATCTTTCATTTTCCCCCTCTCCTTTTTTCACTGGAACTGTACACCTTATTCTTTTGTCTCTGATGGGAAATGGGGATTCCTTCCATTAAAGAATCTTGGTCAAAATATATCGAAAGCTAGTGATAATATAGAGGAGTCTGAAGCGTGGCTCAAAGTTAGTAAGGAAGCTGTTGTGAAGAGAACTGGACAGGCAGTTTTCGCCTGGCCAGGAAGGGTATGTCTTCTCTGAAATTACACTCCTGCAACTGGTCTGTGCCAACTGACTAAAACTCACAGAGCTCTGGCTAAGGGGCAGTTTAATTGTGGTTTTGATGCTCAGGCTTGGGCTGGTGTTCAGGCTCTAGGACCCTGTGGTTAAAGAGCTCAGGGTCCAACCCAAACCCAGAGGAATATACTGCAATTAAACAGCCCCTTATCCCAAGTCCCATTAGCCAGAGTCAACCGATATGATCCAGCCACAGGTGTCTAACTACAGTGTAAACATACCCTGAGAGACTTCAGGAGCAGTGTTTCCAAGGATGTTCCAGAATGTTCCAGTGAATTTTAAAATAAGGGAATAGAGCTAAGACTTTGTCTCAATATTTCCAACTCCAAGCATTAAAAACCATGAGATTGACTTTGCAATAACAATAATCAGGAGTTCTATTCACAACTGGAGGATTGGGTCAAAAGAAATCTGATGAGTTTCTAAAGGGCAAATGCCATCTTGCAGTTGGGATGGAAGAATCCCAAGCACTACTACTGGCTGGGGACCAACTGGCTAAGCTTCAGTTCTGCAGAGGACTTAGGGGTTACAGTGGCTGAGAAGCTCTCTATGAGTCAACCTAACGGCATATTGTGGTGCATTAGTAGGAGTATTGCCAGCAGATCTAGCCCCCTCCCGTCCCCATCCCCGTCCCCGTCCCCGTCCCCGTCCCTGTCCCCTCCCCTCCCCCACCACTTCAGAAAGGATGTGGATGCTTTGTAGACAGTCCAGCAGAGGGCAACTGAAATGGTTAGGGAGCTGAAGCACATGACTTATGAGGAGAGGCTGAGGGATTTAGGTTTATTTAGCGTACAGAAGAGAAGAATGAGGGGCTGGGGGGATTTGATAGCAGCCTACAGCTACCTCAGAAGGGGCTCCAAAGACAATGGAGAGATGCTGTTCTCAGTGGTGACAGATGGCAGAAGGAGGAGCAGTGGTCTCAAGTTGCAGTGAGTGAGGTCTCGTTTGGGTATTAGGAAAAACTATGTTTCTAGGAGCATGATGAGGTGGTGGAATCTCCATCCCTAGAGGTTTTTAAGTCCCAGACTGACAAAGCTCTGGCTGGGATAATTTAGTTGGGGTTGGTCCTTTTTATCAGGGGATTAGACTTGATGACCTCCTGAGTTCTCTTCCAACCCTATGTTTCTATGACTCTTATCTACTGGGATTTGAGTTACCTGCATTCAAGTTTTACGACTCTCCTCTGCAGCCATGAGGGCTTGAAATTTCTTTTATTTTAAATGAACGCTGATGTTTTCATGTGTTCACGTGACTGGAAACCTGGGAACCATGAGACCTGTAATAAAATTGTGATACTGCTGTCTGTCTGCAGGGAGCTCCGAGGCCTAAGATGATGTTAAATTGTTGTGCAATTTGGATGTGAATGTGGTTTTAAAAATATTTTCTTAAAAATGTTGCACCCCCACACCCTTACATGCCTAAAAGCCAGGAACAATCTGGCTCTATATTAGTAGGCAACAAAATATTATGATGACTATTATTACCATGGTTAGCATGTGCCAGTCTGAGGGGAACACAGGGCACAATAGTGGTTATTCAGCTTTCTCTTTTTCTAAACATGTACGAAATAATACATCCATTTCACAAGCATTTGCTGTACCCTAATAAATAGTATGTTATCCGGAATTTTAGCACTTGAAAATGCAAAGGTTGGTTCAAGAAGATAGTCAGATGTGAGACTTAATTATAGTGTTTTATCACTCAGCAGAACACCTAATGTTTAGCACTATAGCTGAAGTACTTCTTTTCATGTCATAACAAAGATTGCCCTCTGATAATAATTACAACCTGGATAATCAAAGGAAAGGCAATTTGTAACAGTCAAGAAAGTTCAGCAACTACATTTGGAGAGTTTGTTTCTCATGCATTTGCTCTAAATTACTGTGCAGGAAACTAGTATCACAAACACTTTCTCAAAGCTAGCAAAATTTAGACTAAAGTTAATGTTCATATGAATAGAGCCCCGCTATATAAAATTGGCATTCACATGTGCATCTGCAAAACTGAGCCATGGATGTGGATGCCTGTGGATATAAAGAAGATATCTGTGGATTTGCAAGGCTCTACATATAAAAAACACATCACAAGACAAAAATAATTAATTAGTATCATGCCTTTTAAAAATGGAAAGAAGAGATGACCAAATAAGGAAATCTACTGCAGAATAGAAGAGATTTGCATAGGGCTTAATTTGTTCCCACTGAAGTCAATGGCTAAACTACTGAAAATTTAAATAGAAGTAAGATTAGGCAAACTGTACAAACCAATGTGAATTAAGTTTACAAATATTTCATAAAACATTTTATGCTGACATTCTATGGATGTGTAGGTGCAGTACATCCAATATATTCACTGATATTGTAGTTCAGTAGAAAAGGGCAATCTCTCACCACGATTTGAAGACTAGTGAGAGATTAATTTTGTTTCCAATCCTTTGTGCTTCCCCAAGTTTCTATGAGTTTCAAAAATACTTATCAGTGGTCAGAAAGTTCATTAGCCAGTTTCTTTCAAAATGTATTATGTGGATCTGTGGATTCTATAAATATATGTAGTAATATATGTAGTTTTTCAGCTTTTTTATTCAACAGTTATGTTTTAAGGGCCCAATTTATATGATCTAGATCCATAAATGATGGGGACCATCACATTTTTAACATATTAGTAAGAACCCACCCATCATGTTCTTCTTAACTTCTTTGCTCAGCATTAACTTAATTTGTTATTTTTTTTGCCCTTATCTTTTCTTTGCAGGCTTTAAGAGAATCTCCTTACTGGCTTGGTGTCCTCCACTTTCTTCTACAGCTTCCTTTGTATTTTTAGAGCTCTACACATTTCTTTTTTAAAAGGAATTGTACTGCTGTACCTTAAATTAATGTGTCTAGTAAAAAGACTCATGACTCTCATTTTCAATGGTGTCTCTGACATAACCCTACACAATGACAGGTGCTATCTTTGGCCGTCCCCTTCAGAAAATGTGTCTTCCCTAAGTCTGGCCTCCATATATCTCTTGATAAGCAAAAGCAGAGTTCTGCTAGAGTTAAATACTTATGAGAATGTGTGTCAGTTTTTACAACTTCTCCTGAATTTCATGTTCAAATATCCATTACGTTGCTATTAATAATAAAGCACATAGTGCCACACCAACAATTTTATCTTAGTTCAAGAAAATTCAAAGAGATTTGTTCTTCAGTGCTGATACTGAAAAATTTATCCATGACTAGGCACTGGCTGTGGGGTTCTGAAGCAGTGGGGAGTTTTGTGTAGCTCAGAACAAATTCTGGCAGGATGATAGCTATAAGCATCTTCCAGACAAAAAAACCAACCACAGTGTGAGAACACCGGAGAGAATATATCCTATTGAATCCTGATTTCTCTAAAACCATGGATTTTACTGGCCCTTCCCATCAGAAACTGGGGAGGGAGATAACAAGGTGAGGCCTAAAGGTCAGGGGGTGTCATCCACATGATCTATTATCTATGTCTTTATTCTCTTATATCCACACACCCACATTCCCATGCATGCTAACTGGCAGCATTATCTTCAGTCTGGGAGTGGAGAAGAGTTGGCAGGTAAAGACAGTGAGGAAGAAGACAAGAGCAGCTGCTGAAAGCAGAATATGATTCTATGAGTGGAAGCAAATGTGTGACCACAGACCAGATCTACACTAAAAACTTAGATCAACCCAGCAACATTGTTCATGGGTGTGAAAATCCACCCCTCAAGAAACACGGTTAAATCCAATCTTACCCTCCTATTGACAAAACGAGATCAACATAAAAATTCTTCTGTAGGTCAAGCTACTACTGCTCAAGGAGGTTGATTAACTAAGTGATGGTGCCCAACCAGTCCTGAAGCAGTAGCCACTATAGCCACTTCTGTAGCAAACTAGTCACTTATTCTGAAAGTATATTTATTGTTCAAGCCAGCTAGCTGCACGCAACCAGCCAAATAGCCATGGTATGGCTCGCATGTTGGACACCGTGGAATGATAGTGATTGGAGAACCCCCCCCACCACTGCTGCAAGTATCGACACTAAAGTGGCCTTGCTGTACCATAACTGTAGACAAAGCTTTCTTTTGTTGCATTGCAGTATTCACTGTTGGTTATCACATATCATTTGCACCATAGTCATTCACACAGACTGCTTTTTAGCGCCCTCTGTGTGACGTGTATGATGGCTGACTCCATCCTCATCTGTCCTCAAGAGCCCCCAAGCAGCTGAACAGTGATGGCTCATTTCACAGAAATGGACTGTTCCTAAAGAATGGTAGTGGTGAGCAATAGAAATGCAAACACCATATCACATGGTCACCAACTTCCATCAGGACCTGTAGCTGAGAGACAGAAACTCTGCAAACACGTGCTGAAGGGAGGAATCCAGTGAGGGCAAAGCTCACATGAAAGAACATGGTGGTGGCACTCAGGGTAGAGTGTATTTCCCACTTCCACCATCTGTTTTATGGTGACTAGCTATTGATGTTTTCCTTCTGGTCAGATTCCCTGTGCAAGTGCATGGGGTCACTGAGATGTCCTTTGATTATATCCATGCTGCTGCCAGTTACATACCAGCTCTTCCTTTTGGGATTGCCTCTATTCACTAACTGCTAAACTAACATTTTACAAAGAGTCTACATGCACCTTGCTCGACATCAGCATCTGTGTTACTTCTCTTTGCATTGCATCATGCGTATGCCCTTTCCTTTTTCAGGGGGGCAGCGATAACCTGCTGTTTCCCATGTAGCAGCCACCTTTGACAGCTGTAGGCATGGTGAGGCAGAGGGGCATCCCTCCTAACTTGAATGTAAGGGAGCACTACACTCCCACCCATGGACAGAGCCAAATCTGCCCTATCCCCTTTTCAGAAGAACCAGAACTGGAAGCAGAAACGTCCTGGAGCTCAGTGGCTGCTGACCCATGGGGGAGAGTGGACATCTCTTCTAGGGAATAAATATCTCTGCAAGAGCCCAGTCCAGCCCTGAATGGACTAACACCTTGCTGTTAAGGGAGGCAGGCGAGAATCCTGAAGAGCTCTCTGAGCTATCAGCCTTCAGGTGTCCCAAGGAGATGGGAAATCTTGGAGCCAAAGGAACCTACACCCTGACTGTGGTAGGAAATATCCCAGAGTGGGGTCAGACTAACCTAGTGCTTCTGCCAGAGAGTGAGTCAGCAGTTCCCTGTAAGCTGTGTGCTCGTGCAGCGCCCCCCCCCCCCCCCGCCCAAGAGATTCCAGTGTGGCCCAGCTGGTTAGCAGAGCACCCACAGCTAGGTTCTTTGTTTTGAATGATGGTGCATGTTCCACTGCCTTGGTGCACATGCAAAATTTTTCCACACATGGATGGAAAAAATTCACACGTGGACTGAAAAGGATTAGAGGGAGCATTGGCCTGTGCATTGTGGCTGCAATTCCCCAGATCCAGCTGTGGAACACTATGCTTGCTTGAGGGGCCAGGGTTTATAAACTGCTATAGCTCTGCCTTGAATATAGTCCAGAGCCCTAACTGCTTGTGATTCTGCCCCACTCAAAGGGACTCTTTCTATAAACTTTGCAGCTGTGTGTCCCAGCCACGTGTCTTCAGGCTAAACACTGTTGTGCTTCACTCTTCCCAGTGGGCTGGAGCTCTCGTCCATAAGTCTGTTGCTTGCTGTAGGGCAATAGAGAGGCAGAGCGCTCTCCCTCCCTAGGTAGGTCTGAGGACCACTACATTGGGATAAACCCTCTTGAAGCTGGTGGGTGTAACTAATGCCTTTAATTTAGAACCATTGAAACAGTTATGTTTTTTATGAGATAATGGCACCTCCAAACCAAAAACACATGTCATTGCCCAACACAAAGGCACATCCAATAATTTGGATACACTTTTGGGTGCATATTTCCGTTATGGGGTGGGAGGGACAAGCAAAGGAATACACAGGAAGAGACAACAAAAGGGGACTCCAGACGCAGCGTGGAGCCTGCTGTCTTAGTGTAGTCTTTGTAAATAAACAAATTTGCATTGAAGAAATACCTGACTTACCAGTTTCTTCTCTCAACTGGAATGACCTACGAGGCCCTGAATTTCTGGCTTGTAACCCAGGACAAAAATTGTGCTGTAAAGTATTTGAAATATGAAATGTGGAGCTATATCGATCTGACAGAACTAGAAGGGACCTTGACAGGTCATTGAGTCCAGTCACCTGCACTCACAACTGGACCAAGCACCATTTCCATGTGAGTTTTGGTCTTGTTGGTTTCTGTCTTTGCTTTTATGTTTGCAGACTTTCTGCTCCTCTGTTCCGTTTCCTGATAAAACTCTGTGGCCCTATGGTATGATGTTTATGTTTCTGATGTTCTGTGCTGTCATCCTTTGCATTCTGGGCAGATGGGCCTTCTTTGCAGTTTCTGCCAGTTGGGCCATCAAAATTCAACTATAAGGGGGTGGAGGGAGCATTCTGTAGAACAATGCTGGGGGTTTAGATGGTACCCAAGAAGAACATGCAAGTAAGCTGTGGCACCTGGTATTCAGTGTCACAGTCCTGAGTAACCTACTGGCAATCACTAGCCAGTATATCCTCAACTTGTGGGTGGTTCCTCTGACTTGCCAGTTCTGAAAGAAGATCATGGTAAACTGCTTCATTGTGACTGAATAGCCCTCTCTGAACCCCAGGCCATACTTTGTAGCCTCTTGTGTTAGGGTAGGGTAGGTGAAATATCACTTGGGAAAAGCAAATTGATACAAGAGAAAAAAGTTGAGCCTGCCAGCTTTAACAGCGATGCCTTAAGTGTAGAAGTGCCAGTAAAATTGCTGGTGAAGGTTGTTTTGAGCAATGGGATAGTTGTATTTGACTGACTAGTGAACCTGAGAAAGTAACAGGGAGGTCAGTTGCTTAGTTTAGTATATTATGGAATATCTTGGGTGACTTTATTCTTGATAGTGCAATATACGTAGCTCTGCCTGGAATGGCAGTGATGTGCACAGAAGTCTAAATAATAGCAGGGTGGAGCTTTGACATCTACTCGAAATTCTGTAACTGCTGCAAATGCCTCTTGGAAAAATCTGGCAATGAAGGCCATGGGTATAAAATGCTATTATATAGAAGAAAAAGGTTTGACAGAACTCTCAGGATTCAATACAACCCATTCTAAGGCTATATTCACACTTAAACTGCTATAACAGCACAGCTGCAGCAAGTATAGACAGTACAGTGATTGGAGTATTGTTTATTCCTATTGGTAATCCATCTCCCTCAGGCTTGGTCTACTCTAGTAGATTAATTCGGATATAGGTGACTTAGGTCAAATTTGGAACATGGAGCATGCAGGACATTAAGCTTGCAAAATCAGAGTCTTTATTGCTTGTGTTCGGGCAGGGCAGGGTTTACAGTCTAGTACACATCATACAGGGGTTACCTCCTTAACAGCAATAGACATGCCTGTCATGTTGCTGCCTGGTGATTCATTAAGCAGTTTTTCAAAGCTTCCCTGATTAGCCCCTCACTGTGGTCTCCTTATTGCCCTGGTGTCTGGCTGTTCATAATTAGTGACCCCATGATCTTCCTCAGCCCTCCAGCCTAGCATTAAATTTTGCCTCGCACTCTCACATAAGTTATGGAGCACACAGCAGGCTGATGCCACCATGAGGGGAATGTTGCTTTTGCTGAGGTCGAGTTGAATCACGAGGCTCCTGAACATAGTTTTTACACAACCAAATACACATTCTACTACCATTCTGTACTTGCATAGTCTGTAGTTGAATGGCTCCTTACTGTGGACCAGGTTGCCTCATTAGCCAAGGAACAAGGGGTAAGCTGGATCTCCCAGAATCACTGTCTCCACATCTCAATGATAATTTCTTGGTCTGGGAAGAAAGTTCCATTCTGCAGGTTTCTGAACAGACCAGAATTTGTAAAGATGCATCACGCACCTTTCCCAACCACCCCACTCTGATGTCAGTGAAATGGTCCATGTGATCCACCAACACCTGCAATACCATAGAGAAGTATTCACTGAGGTTTATGTATTCTGTGGCAAGGTGGTCTGTACCAAGATAGGTATGTGCATTCCATCTATCGCCCTGCCACAGTTAGGGAACCTCATTGTGGCAAAATCATCCATTGTGTTCTGCACATTTCCCAGAGTCACTTTCCTTCTGAGAAGGGTATCGATTGCCTTGGCTGCCTGGATCACAGCAGCCCCCACTGTAGATTTGCCCACTCTGAATTGATTGCCCACTGACTAGTAGTTGTCTAGTGCTGCAAACTTCCACAGAGCTATTGCCACACATGAACTGTCAGAGCAGGTCTCATTTTGCAATTACTGTGCTTCAAGGTGGGAAAAAGCTATCTGCAAAGTTCCATGAAAGTGGCCTTATGCATGTGGTAGTTTTGCAGCCCCTGCTGATCATTCCATACCTGCAGAACAATGCAGTCTTGCCCGTCTGAGCTTGTTTCATGGCCCAAAAAGTGGTGCTCCACTGTGTATAAAGCATCAAGTGCAGCCAGCATGTCCTCATTTCTTCTCTTTAGTGTTTCCCCTTCATGTATGTCTGTGTCCTCCTCAGAGTCTTAATGACTCTGAAGGCTGCTTAGGCTCTGCGCATACTGCAGCACAGTGCACAAGGTGCTCACAATACTTGCCACAACAGTTTGAAGCTGGCCAGTTTCCATGGTAGCCTTGCAATGATATCTGCACAGATACCCAGTGAAAAAAGGTGTGAAAACACTTTTTGCCATGGTTTTCCAAAGGGAGGAGGAGGAGGAGAGAAGTGTACTATTTGGGGCTGATGACACATACCAAGAAACACCATAGAAACATACCAGGAAACTGGGGTTATGTCTACACCAGAAAGTTTTGTTGACAAAACTGACATTTTGTCAACAAAACCCACAGAGCCCTCACGTTCTCAAGGTGTTCTGTTGATAGTAAATCAACAGAATGAGGCACTTCTGTTGACAGTGTTCTGCCACTTCCTCATGAGGCAAAATGCCTCTGTTGACAGAAAGCCAGTCTGGACGTTCTGGGGGGCCCAGTGTTCTGGAAGCCCTGTCTGCTGTGCTTCTGGTTGGCCATTTTGTCATGAGAGCGTCTGGGCATCGGGCCACTCTCTGTCAATAGAGCAGATTGCTCTTGAGATCTGGTTGGCACTCTGGACGCAATCTATCCACAGAAGTTTTGTTAGAAGATTTCTTCCAACAGAAACTTCTGGCAACAGACAGTTCTTGTCTAGCCATGGCCTGGAAGATTAACCCAAAACACAAGGGGACAGCAGGATCTGTGGGATAAGTACCCACAGTGCATTGCTGACAAAGTTGAAGCTGCCCACCGTAATGGGGATGCACTTCATCAACTTCATGTTCCAGTGTGGACATGCTCACTTGACTTTACACAACCAGGTGCTAAAAAATTGACCCTAACAAATTCAACCCAATCTTCTTAGTCATTCAGTTATTCTAAAAGTTACCCAATTTACTTTAGTGGGACAACTCTTGGAACAAGGTGCAACTGAACCTAAGTAAGAGTGTCATATTCTGCCCCAGAGTATTACAGAAAGAGATTCCCATGGACCTAGATTAGCCTATTACATTTCTTAGCTATCATCATCATCAACAACAACCACCATGGGCTCAGCGCCCATTGGTGTCCGATGCTTCCTTCACTATTCCCTTCCATCTTTCCCTGTCCAGTGTAGACTGGCTTAGTTTCTGTAGACTAGCTCTTCACCGGTCTACTATATCATCTATCCATTCTCTGTGGGGTCTGCCTTTCCTATTCAAACCATCCATTATGCCGAATACCAGGGTCTTGATTTTCCTTTCATCTTTCATTCTGCAGATATGCCCAAGTAGCTGTAACTTCCATTGTATAACCTTCTGTAGTATGTTCTCTTTCAGCTGTGGTTTCCTATACAATTCCTCACTGGTGACCTTCTACATCCATCCTGTTCTCAGGATCTATAACAACACATCTCCAATGCCAATATCCTTCTCTTCCAGAGGTTCCATGCTGGTCCCAAGCCTGGACAAAGGAGAAGTGTTGGTCAGATGAGTGTCGATGCACTGATTGTGAAACAGCAATACAAATAAAATCTGATGCCAGTATGACTAACTGATGAAAGATGCCAGCTCGAATATCTTCTGGATAACAAGGTCTGCTGCACCAATTGGGAGATTTGGGTAGGGTCGATAAGTTGGCTTCTGAAAGAAAATTACATCTAACACATATACTATCATTTGCAATGTGGACTGTCTGAACATTGTGGGAGACTGGAAAATTTCTTAGGTAGTGTACTGTTAAAGGCTAAAGTGTGAAACCTTCATTCGTACAAGGGAAGTCCACATCCATGAAAGTAAAGATAGTATGATCTAACACTAATTTATTAAGCCTCATCATATCCCTGTGAGAGAGATCATTATGGCAATTTAAGGATCAGTAAGCACAGAAGTTACTAATTTTTTTGACTCCATGCCACTCCCATCTAATGCTCTGGTTTCCTAGGTGGATTCAGCATATATGCTCTTCTCCATAGTTCTTTCTGCCACATTTCTAGTCAGCATCCTCCTCTTATTTGAGAGCAATGCAAACACTCATCCTACTCTAGAAATATCTGCTTACAGGCCTTCTGACATAAGGGCTGCTAGCTAGAGATTTTTTTTCATAGCTTTGTGCCACACTCAAGCTTGTGTGCTTTCTCATCTGTCTTTTCTCTCTTTCTCTACCATATACTTATTACCTGTGATCATAAATATTTCCTAAGATGTGTGAAAGATACATTATATGTATATGGGAGGATATTCAAAATAAACAAAATGGACCTGATTCATATTTCAAATGATTGAGAGGTCTAATTTTCAACTGTTTGGGAATCGCATCAATTTCCAGCTGTTGTGGGTCACCTGGAAGTCATCCAAATATAAATGGAAGCTCTTAGAAAGAACAAAATGGCTGGCAAGTAGAATACAAATATTTTAAACTTGTAGTGTTTGATGTAATGCCAGTGCAGTGTTTCCATCTGGGTGTGAATGTTGCTATGGTTTAGTTCCAGCAATCTACTTGCCATATACAAAGTGAATTATACAGAAACAGAAAAAGGAGAAGTAGAAAAGAACTGCATTGCTTTAGGTTTGACTTCCCAATGAAGAGATGAAACAGGACGTTTCTGTGAAAACAGAGATGATCTTATCCAGGGGTGAAAGTAACTTACGTTTCTTAATAATAACAGAGAGATGGTCATGTTAGTCTATATACTATCAAAGCAAAAAAGCAGTCCAGTAGCACTTTAAAGACTAACAAAATAGCTTGTTAGGTGACGAGCTTTTGTGGGACTGACCCACTTCTTCAGACCATAGCCATACCAGAACAGACTCAATATTTAAGGCACAGAGAACCAAAAATAGTAATCAAGGTTGACAAATCAGAAAAATTGCAATCAAGGTGGGCAAACCAGAAGAGCAGTGTTGTTGTATCAGAACCCCACTGGGGGGCTGGGAAAGGTCAGGGTGGGGGATTGGGTCATGGAGGGAACAAGAGTCAGGGCTCTAGGTTGAGAGGCGTGGCAGGGCTCAGGGCAAGGATTTGGGGAGTGGAGAAGTCAGGAGAGGTGACTGAGGGTAGGGGTAGCCGGTCAGGGGAAAGTGTGTATGTGTGTAGGAATGGTCGGGTGGCAGAGGGGGGCTCAGGCCTAGGGCACTCCTGGTTGAAAGATTTGTGGCTGAGGCACTCCCGGTTGGTTACTTGGTCTGTGCCCTGCACTGCTATTCCCAGTCAAAGGGAGCTGTGGCTATGGGGGTTCTGCAGTGCAGACAAAAGTGGCATGCACAGACTCCCGCCATTCCGTTCCATTCCATCAGGGAAAAGGGACTGGTGACAGAGGGATTTTTTGTCAGCAGAACCACACCTACATGGCTTGTTTTCTGCCATGAATATGCAAATGAGCCATGCAACTATACAAATGGGTGGCCATTTGCAATTTCGTGAGCCCTCATTTGCATCATGCTGCCAGCAGCCAGACTGAATCTAGACACAGTCTCTGAGAATTGATATCAATATATCTGTGAAACCATTACTGTGTCTACACTAGCCCAAATCTTTGAAATGGCCATGCAAATGGCCATTTCAAAGATTACTAATGAGGCACTGAGATACATATTCAGCGCCTCATTAGCGTGCTGGTGGCCGCAGCACTTCAAAATTGCCACGGCTCGCTGCCGCGCAGCTCGTCCAGATGGGGCTCCTTTTTCAAAGGACCCTGCCAACTTCAAAATCCCCTTATTCCTATCAGCAGATGGTCTCCTATCAGCAGACAGGAATAAGGGGATTTCAAAGTTCCCAGGGTCCTTTCGAAAAGCAGCCCTTTCAATTTGCATGGCCATTTCGAAGATTTGGCCTAGCGTAGAAGTAGCCCATGTGTTTCTAATTTGTTAAACATCGGACTTTTCATGGATAATTCCGAAGAATGTTCCTAGGAAATCTCAGTAGATCAGGGCTTCCATACATGCTTCATGCACTCTTTGATCAATGTAAAACTCGCTAAACAAAGAAATGCTCTGGCACTCAGTTATTTTTGAGAAATTTCAAAATGCTAAGGATTGTCTCAAAGATACATACAATTTGCTTCAGTGCCTGGCTATGGGATCATATGCTAAAATATATTAGTCCATATTGGACCAATTATTAGTCTGCAGTGGAAAATAATCCCTCACAATACTTTCTTTTGTGAAATTTGGAATAGCACTTCAAGGGCACTACTGCTTTATAAACAACTGACTTTAAATTTCCTGGCAATGCAATTCAAAGTGCATTAGCTACTACTTATCCCAAACTGAACAGCATAATGGATTGAACACTCACCTCCAGCATTCCTGTGCAGGTCCTAACTTAAATCAGTGTGTTCTTGGATGATGTATTAGAATATATTACTCTACATTAGACCATTTTTTTCAGGCATAAGGGGCTGGCGTCAGAGGGGCTTGTGCTGGCAGAGCCATATCTACACACCCTATTTACTGCTGGCAGAAGCTTTTAGCAGCAGCGAGATCTCACGTAGCTATGTTAATTACCTGTGAAATTATGCTAATGAGTGGCCATTTGCAACTGCGAGATTGCTCATTAGCATGAAGGTGCCAGCAGTACCCCTCTGTGCAGACCTAGCCTCCATGTCTGAACCACCCCTCCCCCCAGTCTAGCTACAATTCAGCAAGATACTTAGTAGGCATCCTTCAGTCTGCATAGACTATGGATCGCGCCCTTTATAGTTTCAATTGAGGGCTTCATTTACAGCATCTACTGTGACTATGAAGACCCACACGAGAGTGACAGTCCTTGCTGCATCTCTTGCAGATGTGGTGGGTGTCTGGCAAGTCCTTATTGTGCTTTCTGTGCGCTCATTTCTCCTCTGCTACCTGTCTGATGCTCATCTTGCCCTTCTGAAGGCCCTTGTGTAACCCCTGCCTCCATCTGCTGCGGTTGTCTGCTAGTTCTTCCCAGTTGTCCAGCTTGATGTCTACCTCTCTGAGGTCTCTCTTGCAGACATCTTTGTAGCACAACTGGGGGCGTCCGGGAGGTCTTTTGCCAGAGGCTAGCTCACCATACAGGATGTCTTTTGGAATCCTTCCACCATTCATCCTGTGGACGTGGCCAAGCCAGCGGAGCTGATGCTGCCTGAGGAGGGTGTGCGTGGTTGGGATTCCAGCTTGCTTGAGGACGGTGGTGTTGGCACTCTGTGCTTCCATGATATTCCAAGGATGCTCCTGAGGCAGTGCAAGTGGAAGACATTCAGCCTCTTTTCCTGGCGGGCATACAGGGTCCAAGTCTCGCTGCCATAAAGGAGGGTGCTGAGGATGCAGGCTCTGTAGACTTGCATTTTGGTGTGAATGTACAGCTTGTTGTTATTCCATACTCTCTTGCTGAGTCTGGACAGAGTTGTGGCCGCTTTTACGATCCTCCTATTTAGCTCAGTGTCCAACGACAGGGTGTCAGTGATGGTGGACCCGAGGTAAACGAACTCATGGACAACCTCTAAGTATAGTTGTCAATGCTGATTGATGGGGATTCAGCAACATCCTGACAGAGTACGTTTGTCTTCTTTAGGCTGATGGTAAGCCCAAAGTCCTTGCACGCTTTGGAGAACTGATCCGGCAGTTTTTGAAGCTGGTCTTCTGTGTGAGACACTACAGTAGCATCGTCTGCAAACAGCATGTCTCTGATGAGGACTTCCCGCACCTTAGACTTAGCTTTCAGCCTTGCAAGATTAAACAGTTTGCCATCAGATCTTGTGTGCAGGAAGATGCCCTCTGTTGAAGATCCAAAGGCATGCTTCAGGAGGAGTGCGAAGAAGATCCCGAACAACGTCGGAGCAAGCACGCATCCTTGTTTGACGCTGCTCCTGATTCTGAAAGCATCTGATAAAGCGCCATCATATTGGATGGTTCCTCTCATGTCTTCGTGGAATGACTGGATCATCTTGAGTAACCGTGGAGGACAGCCTATCTTGTGGAGCAGTTTGAACAGACCATCCCTGCTGACCAAGTCAAAGGCCTTGGTCAGGTCAATGAAGGCTGTGTAGAGTGGCTTCTAGCTAGAAACACGAACGATTGGTTCGAACCTAACTCCAATGAGATGATTCCAGTCATTGAAAAGAAGCGTGCTGCGCTCCTGGAGTACAAACGCTCACCGAGCCAGAGTACCCAGCAAGCACTTAGAGCGGCCAGAAGAACAGTACAGCAGACAGCCAGGCGCTGTGCCAACAACCACTGGTTCCAGCTATGCAGCAGCATCCAGACCTGTGCTGACTTTGGTAATCTCAGAGGAATGTACGAGGGTATGAAGAAGGCATTAGGACCCACCCAGAACAAGATGGCACCTCTGAAATCCAAATCTGGTGAAGTCATCGCTGACAAAGCCAAACAGATGGAGCGCTGGGTTGAGCACTACTCCGAGCTGTACTCACGCGAGAACGTTGTGGTTGACGCAGCCCTCGATGCTATCGAGCTCCTACCAGTAATTGATGAACTGGATCAGGAACCGACTGTGGATGAACTGAAGAGAGCCATCGACAGCATTGCAGCAGGAAAGGCCCCTGGCCAGGATGGCATACCACCAGAGGTAATCTCGTGTGCCGCGGACACACTCCTGGAACCCCTACATGAGCTACTGTGCCTGTGCTGGAAAGAGGGTGAGGTTCCACAGGTTATGTGCGATGCTAACATTGTAACATTGTATAAGAACAAAGGAGACAGAAGCAACTGCAACAACTACCGTGGAATCTCCCTCCTAAGCGTCACTGGTAAACTGTTCGTTTGTGTCATCCTTGACAGACTCCAGAAGATTGCTGAGAGGGTGTACCCCGAATCGCAGTGTGGATTCCACGCAGAGAGGTCTACCATTGACATGGTCTTCTCTCTAAGGCAGCTGCAGGAGAAATGCATGGAGCAAGATACTTAAGCGCATGCCTAACTTCAAGCACAAATAATCCTGTTGACTAAGAAGTTGGGTTAGTCGAATGTGTGAGCCATTACCTCTATTTCTGAATAATTTCTTCCACCAAATTCTGTGGAAATTTTTGAGAAACGTATCTCAAAGCTACTACATATTTACCCCAAACATATGAAAACATTGATTGCTTTGCAAGTTGTGTACATGCTGTTGGGTAGGTTTAAATACAACTGATTTTTTTTAATTTTACCTCTTCTTGCCTTTTATTTTTCATAAGCATCACTCCCCACCTTCCTGGGGACTTTATCCAGTAAGACCTTCCAATCATCCCAGATCATCCATCCGCTCTCCACTCCCTGCACAGAGGACAAAAACTGTACAGGCACGACCAAGCATCCGATAACTGAATCTTTTAAACATATAGCCCCTTTGGAACTTTAACAGCAAATGAAGAGTAACTCAAAATACCTTGCTCCCTACTATGAAGATGTCAAAACTTTATTGGGGGGCATGTCCTCTTTAGGACTCCCAAATTTGTATGCCCGATCCCAGCTGCAGTTTACTATTTAGAAGACTTCATTGGCCCACATATGCAGTTCTTGTCTTTTAAGAAGTTACTATGCTCCTCCTGGTGGCTTTCTTGATTCAGCCAGTGAAATTCACAAAGCTTATTAAATATAAAAACATGACAGCGGCAGAGAGCCCATGACAGTAATTACTGCTCTTCTTGGGCTGAGCTCACAGAAGGGGCTTGTGAGTCAGCCGGTGGATTATTTCCATGCTAGTCAGTGTAAGGTCATTTCAAAAAGAAGGGGAGGGGAAGCATTGGACCTGTGAATGACAACTGAGTCTGGTTTCTCTTCCTCAACTTCTCAATGATACAACTGGGCAGAAAATACAGAAAGACTAGAAAATCCATCATATAGCCAGCACTTTTATAGGCAAAGCACATTCTCTTAAAGGTGTTTATTGGCTAAATGCATAGTCTGTGTCTGGTGAATGTGCTTGCACAATAGACTAGAATCCTGAAATCTGGGAGGACGATGGGCATAGTTAGGCATGTCAGCAAAATCTCCCAAGCATCCTACTTATTGACCAGGCTTGCATAGTTGCTTTGAAGAGCTTTAAAGTTTAGACTATCTACTCCATCAGTCAGATTTCACCCTGATTTTCTATATCCTAGTCTGAGTTACAAGACTGTCCTCCCCTGATTTTCCTCCTGTCCGACCCTCCACCCACAGAGCAGGCCCAGCACACAGCAGGGAACAATCTGTTGCAGTCTAATAAGAGGAGCAGCTTGCAGACTCCTCCCTTTGTACCTGAAGAAACTTTGGGAGTGAATGCACCTGTATACCACATACTGAAATTTTACTATTGATTTTACTGCAGCCAGAAAGTAGCACCTATTAATCAAGATCCTTCCCCCATGTTTCAGCTGTGAGTTGTCAGGTTTGGTTTGAATCAGAGAAAAAGCACCATAAGAAAGACAAAAGCAAGCCCGCTTTTAGTGATTAAAATGCCCCATTTCATATGCCCTATGTTTTTAGTTAACTGAGCATTCAAAAACTGCTAAAGGTTTGTTTAATCTCCTGACATTTGGCTGTCTGAATATTTGGTTTCCCTCAATTAATTTTGCACAAATACGAGCAACATGTGACATCCACTCATCCAAACATGAGGATGGCCCCCTGGCTGCAGGACTTACACGCCTAAACCCCTCCCCCACACTCGTTGCACAGGCAACTTTGGAGGCACCACTTCAGTTCAGGCTGATGGGACTGGCTGGTCCTGGACCAGTAGGACAACCAGCAGTGGCTCCAGAACTTTTGCATGAGGAGGGATGCCTTCCTGGAGTCCTGCCCCTGGCTTGCCCCACCCTCTGGAGACACAACACCTGGTTGAGGCTCACCATCCCCATGGAGAAACAAGTCACAATCACTTTCTGGAAGCTTGTCACCTTCAACAGCTACCACTCGATGGGCAACCAGTTCGGTGTGAGAAGTCCACTGTTGGGGCCCTCCTCAAGGATGCAGCACACCTTTGGGCTGCAGTCCTCGCATGGAGGGGGGTATCCTGCCAAAGGGAGACCCTCAGGAAGCAGGGTCGGGGGTGTGAGGAATGGGGTTGGGGTGGGGGGAAGACCTGTCCCCCAGGGGTCCATGCTGTCCCACCCTCACACAGCCCTGCTGCTGCAGGGAGTAGCTTCAAGGGGGGAGGCTCCTGGAAAGTTGGGGGGAGGAGATTGGAGGGGGTTGTGTGTGTTCAGTTGCCTCTTTCTGCAGGTCATGACAGCCATCAACACAGTCCTGCTGCTCAGGGTCATCCATCTGGGAGACTTTGACAAAATCATGGCTGGATTCATTGCCCTGGGGTTCCTGACCTGTGCTGGGGACATCAGTGGTCCCCACATCCCAATCTGTGCCCTGGAGCATAGCACATCAAAGTTAATCAACAATAAGGGCTACTTCTCCATGGTACTGGAGGCCCTGATCAACCAAGGTGAACAGTTCATGGACATTTGTATCAGGTGGGTGGGCTGGGCACATGACACCCACACGCTCCACAACTCCAGCCTGTGCCAGAGGATGAAGATGGGTGCATTCTTCCCCCCGCGTGAGCTGGTGGTTGGGGACATGCAGATGATACTCGGCATCAAGGCGGATGTGGCCTACCCCCTCATGCTGAGGCTGATGAAGCCCTATACTGGCCAACTGGATTGCAGCCAGGAACTATTCAATGCCCACCTGAGCTGTGCCAGGATGCAGGCTGAGTGCACGTTTGGCTGCTTCAAGGCACAGTTCAGGTGTCTGCTCACCAGCCTCAACATAGGTAAGCACAATATTCACTAGATTGTGGGGACTTCTTGTACTCAGCACAACGTTGTGGAGGGAATGGGGAGGACTTCCTCTCAGGGTGTGGCGTGGATGCCAGCCATGAGTGGTGGGCCTATGAGCAGCTGGGCACAGCTGCCATCTGCCAAGACCGTCAGGACGGGCTGCAGATCTGTGAGGCACTGAGGGGGAGCTTCTCCAAAGGACCCCAGTAACAGCACCCAGGGCCTGACCCATTGGAGGCCTCAAGCCCACAGCCCTACCCCATCCACACCACAATCCCTCCCTTTGCCTCCTCATCCCTCCCCAACCCCTGCAGAATGAAGAGGGGTGCAGGTGTGGTGAACAAATAACTGTTTTACTGAACAAAAAATAACTTGAGCAAAAGACAGAAACTGTGCTATACATAACTATTTACAAGAAAGTGAGGTGCAGTGAACTACAGGAGCAGTAGGACCCCAAGTGGTGACAGCCTTGGGATCCCCTCCCACTATGGGTTTGAGGCCCCCATTGAGGCTGGCCTGGGTTTGGGAGTAGGGGAGGTAGAGACGGGGAGGTGCTGCGGTGGGGCCTGGATGGGCAGGGGTGGCCTGGGGACCAGAGGTAGCAGGGAGGGTCTGGGGGCCAGAGAAAGGGCCCATTGCCATCAGGCTTTGGAGCAGATAGGGGTCCAGGGTGCTGTGCAGGAAGGCAAGTGGGTGCAGGGTGGTGGGGGCAGCTGCAGGTGGCTGGTACAGCTTGTCCCTCCAAACACTGTGGACAGCATCACAGCAGGAAATGAGCTGGTTCTAGACCCACAACCACTACTCTGTGTCGACCCTGACTCCCTCTGGCATGGTCAAGAGGGAGGCAGTGTGCTCCCGCATGAGGTCCTAGTGAACCCTACAATGACTCCTCCAGTTGTTGGGGCTGCCTGGTGGCGAGCTTGGGGTGGCTCAGCCCTTGGATGGTGTAGGTCCAGGAGGTGAGACGGTGAGTCATTCATGCAACAAATCCCCTAAGGCCCTGCTCCCCACCATAAGCAGCAACCAACACCCCCTGGGTCAAGGGACAGGGATATCCCAGTAGCATGTGTGGCCTGCACAGCAGGCCCTGCTGCTCAGGGGCTCCATGGTGCCTCTCAGACCATCTCAGAGGCCTTTTCTGTTGACAGAAGGCCCCCTGAAATGTCCAGATTGGACTTTTGTCAACAGATCTCTGTCAACAGCGGTATTCTTCTTCCTTGTGGGTGCGGTACAGCTGTTGGCAAAAGTATTGTTATCTGTTGAGTTATTGTTGACAGAACACACTTTGCAATCTGGACGCTCCGTGGGTTTTGTGGAGAAAACCCTGCAATCTAGACGTAGCCTGAGAGTCTCAGCTTTCAGCTGCTAAAAACATAAACCAGAAAATTTGAAAATACGAAGCAATTGCAGCCTAAAGCACTCAGAAACAAGAAGACAAATTAAAAGAACCCACAATGTGTTATTCTAATACAATCTCATTTTCAAGTTAGTTTTATGATTTTGGGGACCTGCCTCATGATTTTTGCATTTGGCAGTACTGCACATTGCAAGGACAAATATCCATGACATTAATTTGGCACAACCTTTTGTTTTTGATTGCTTTAGAGCGCTGAACACTTAGCAAGCACTGTTAACATGTTTGTTCCATTTTCCCCAACAAATGCTCTCATACAGACAGAATAGGATTCAACAAAGTACCAATCAAAATATTAGTGCCATTTAGTTGCTCAATTACACATGATGATTAATGCTGTCCTCATGGAATGGAAACCCCTGAGCAACAAGCTTGGAGAACCAATGTCCAAATATGTAACTGATTTTTAAATTCAAAATCATAAGTATGAAATATTTTTTACTCAATGGACGTTTAGAGTGGGGAAGATATTGGCAGTGAAAATCAGTGTGGCCAAGAATTTAGTAAGACTCCAGAAGTGATTGTATTTTTATATGGATAAAAACTGTCCAAATTTGTGGGATTTCTCTTATGCTCAAAGTGAGTTATGTTTTTAAGCAGCTTGCTGAAGCAACACCAACTCCCTTGTTTTTCATCAGACTCTTTGTTAGTCATATTCTAATTGAAAACTGCTCTAGTAAACCCAGCTCTGAGTGACCAGCCAAACTGAATAGTTTGTCAACAGCCCATAGTTTAAAATATGGTTGCAAAAATTGTTTGTGCCAAAAATTTCTGAGCAGAACAAGTCCTTGAAACCTAAATGAAGATCTGCCTAAAATCTGATGATATGATATGGTTCAAGAGTACAAGGCTTTCTAATACCTAATTATCTCATTCAAACTTCCTACTTAAATACTTTATTCCTAATTTTTAAGTTGTTTAATAATACTATTGAGCGTCATTAACTTTTTTATACCTGAAAATAAGAGAGGAGATTAAAAGTTGACTATACTTAAACCACTATTATTTCCCTCTCCTGTGAGAGGGGGATCACCCCAGAGCCTGGCTCCAGCTTCCTGCCACTCACAGGAGCAGGGAAACTGATCAGTGCATCAGGAGACAGGCGACAGAAAACTGTCCAATGCTGGTGCACAGGTCAGTCTCCTGGCTCCCATGAGTAACATGAAATTTGATTTATGTGGGGTTGCGCAGGAATGCAAACTCCATGTAAATCGGGGCGCTACTGTATTTCCAACTCCTCTAATCAAAAAAATCAGTATTTGAATTAATAGCCAGATAGTACTTTTTTTTTTACACAGTAGGCTTAGCTGAAAATAAAATAACTAGTTTTTTATAAGATGCAAGAAACAAACAAAAAGTTGAAATAATCCTCAAATCCATATTTGGAAGGATTGCATGCTGTTCCTGGATTACTGCAATAACTGAGTGGAAATCTGAGTTGTTTATCATGATGTGGGTTCCTTCACAGTCACATTTACATGCACAGGTTCTATGTATCCAAAAGCCAATGGATTTTGGGTGCACAAAGAATCAGGTGTGGACCCCCAATGTACTACCACTTAGCATCTAGCCAAACTGAACTAAAATATAAGGGAAACACCAATTAAAGAATATACAAGACATTACAGTACTTGGCCATGTCTACACTAGCCTAGCAGATAGGAATAAGGGGATTTCGAAGTTCCCAGGGTCCTTTCGAAAAGGGGCCCCGTCTGGACGAGCTGTGCGGAAGCGAAAAGCGGAAATTTTGAAGAGCTGCAGCTGGCGTCATGCTAATGAGATGCTGAATATGGCCATTTCGAAGATTTGGGCTAGTGTATATGTAGCCCTTAATTTGCAAAGAAACAAGTGCCAGAGTTCAAGCTGGATGGTCAGAGATTGGCAGCTGCTAATCACATGTGGTATTGCCACACTTACTTGTGTGTTGCTGCTGGTAGCAATGCTGCTTTCAGAGCTGGTTAGCTAGAGAACGGAGGCTGCTAGCTGGGACCCAGAGGTGCCAGGGCTATGAACAGCCAAGCCTAGAGGTTCTAGGGCTCAGCCCTGGAGCAATTTAAACGTTGAGACAGTATAAATACCACATGTTATTCAGATCAGTTTAGAAGACACCATTTCCTTGAGAGGAAAATTAAGAGTAGCAAGACATCAAAATGCATTAATTGTGAATTGCTGTTTAATATTCCAGTGAAATGACATATGAATAAAGACAAAGCCACATTACCGCTAAAAATAACCCCACATAATTACAGTTCTGCAGTTATAATTAAGGTGTTCAGCCTTTTAAAAGTTTATATCGCTTTTCAATGCAGCATCCGCCTGCAAGGCAAAAACTTACTCTGACTTCTGAGCAATCACATTTTAGTTCTAATTAAGCTGCCTTTGCTTTGGGAGGCTGAACATGTTCCAAAAACTTAAGGTAGACCATCATTTTGGCATTATGCAGAGAGTAAAAAGCAAACAAAAAAAATTCTGTGACCTGTCATGGTGAAGAGTACCCCATGGAGATAAAAAGTACATTGTGTCAGCTCCACTTCAGACAGTGGATCATCATTCTTGCTACATTATACAAGTGATCTTTTCACATGCAAATCCTTTCTGCCTGCTATTGATTAAATTAACATACTTTGGTCTTATTTCTGATCTCACTTTCCCTTCTGTCATTCAGAAGTTATTCCACTGAAGTCAAAGGCATTTCACGAGCGTGAGTGTATGAATTCAAAATCAGACCCCCTTATGTACTTTGGATAAGTTTGGTATTGGTTTCATTTTTGTGCAAACTCTTCTCCAGTTATTGCAATGAAGTTCTCCTAGGCCAGCCTTGACACTGGTGAGATAAGAGTTACTGTGATTTTTAGCTCTGAGCTAAAATTAATATGACCCTGGACCTGATAGTGAGTAAAAAGAGCAAAAAATACATTAAACTGAACATTTCTAGATATGACAAGGCCTTTGGCTAAAGCTTCCTACAGAGAACAGAGAGGGTCTTTATCACACTTGTTACTTCCAAGGGTTCTTGTTTGAAAAGAAGTTCAAGACAGAGAAACAAAAACAGACAAGGTAGAGGCAGACAGAAGGAAAATACAACCCTCAGAGAAAGTAAGAATAACCAAAGAAGGGAAATATGATGGTAACTCAAATGATGTCCCTGCTTTCCTTATGAAAAGGTGTATTTTATTTCAAGTAGCTATCTCAGGGTAAAATTCTACTGAAGACAAGGTACTGTCATCTTTATTTTGATTTTGTTAGTCAAGAAAACCCTAAACATCCCACCTGGGGTTGACCTCATTTAGTTAGCAAAGTGCCTTGTCTCAAGTAGGATTTTACACTGAGCGAGTTAAAAACACATCTTACTATGCACTGAAAGATCACTAAGGACCGGAACTTATCATGATTCAAAAAAGATTGGCCTATTCTATTGATAATAGGAATATAGCCAGTTATGATAGTTTGGATTAAAAACAGGTCAGAGCTCACACTTCTGAGCATAAACCAACCTGAAGATTAAGAAGAAACGTTGCTTGTGGGCAAGTTCCATAATTTCTTTCCGCAAGGATCTTGCACCTTCATCTGAAGATATTAGTCGCTGTTGGTGACAATCTGCAGGGCTAGATGACTCACTAGACCAATCTAATACAGCATTTTTCTTCCTTCTTTATGTTTCACCCCATCCATGCACTCATTTCAGATATCTGACAATAAACAAATATTAGACCGGGGAAAAGCACGTTAACACAGTCCTAAGGTTGTTGGCTTGTTATCCCTTGTAAAACTCAAACTTTAAAATAAAGACGTGCACAGTTAGGCTACGTCTACACGTGAAGCCTACATCGAAGTAGCCTATTTCGATGAATAGCGTCTACACGTCCTCCAGGGCCGGCAACGTCGATGTTCAACTTCGACGTTGCGCAGCCCAACATCGAAATAGGCGCAGCGAGGGAACGTCTACACGCCCAAGTAGCACACATCGAAATAGGGATGCCAGGCACAGCTGCAGACAGGGTCACAGGGTGGACTAGCGCTTCCGGGGCAACAGCTAGCCGCTCCCTTAAAGGGCCCCTCCCAGACACACTCAGCCTGCACAGCACGCGGTCTGAGGAGCCATAGGCACACAGACCCCGGGCGCCGCAGTCATGGACCCCCAGCAGCAGCAGCAGCAGCAGCAGCAGCTAGAGGTCCACCCAGCCCTCCCGGCAGGAGCAGGGTTTGCCCTGACCCATGCCATGTGGGAGGCAGCTGAGCACCGCCTTGCCCCAGGGGAGGAGATGCCCCCAGGGCAGCAGGGCTCAACCCCTACCCCTGCAGCACCCCACCCCCCGCCTCACACGCCGGCAGCTGTGGAGCTACCCCACCAGCACCAACTGGTGGGAGCGGCTGGTGCTTGGGGAGTGGGACGATGACCACTGGCTCAGGAACTTCAGGATGACCCGGCAGACATTCCTGGAGCTGTGCCAGTGGCTCACCCCCGCACTCAGGCACCAGGACACTGCCATGCGGTGTGCCCTCACAGTGGAGAAACGGGTCAGCATCGCTGTCTGGAAGCTGGCCACTCCGGACAGCTACCAATCCATGGGCCAGCAGTTTGGTGTCGGCAAGGCCACCATCGGGGCTGTCTTCATGGAGGTAAGCGAACCCACGGGGGGAGGCCAGGGCAGGGGGGCCAGGGCAGGGGGGCCAGAGCAGGGCAGGGCAGGGCAGGGCAGGGCAGGGGGGCCAGAGCAGGGCAGGGCAGGGCCACGCACACCCTGCTCACCCCTCATTGGTGCTGTCCCATGTGCTTTCTCTGCAGGTTGTGCGTGCCATCAACGCCATGCTCCTGCACAGGCTCGTGAGGCTGGGGGACCCAGATGCCACCATCGCCGCCTTTGCCACCCTGGGCTTCCCCAACTGCTTCGGGGCTCTGGATGGGACTCACATCCCCATCCGCGCCCCGCATCACAGTGGAGGACGATACCTCAATCGAAAGGGCTACCATTCTGTCGTCCTGCAGGCCTTGGTGGACAGCCGGGGATGTTTCCAGGACATTTACGTGGGCTGGCCTGGCAGCACCCACGACGCCCGGGTTTTCCGGAACTCGGGCCTGTGCCGCCGGCTGGAGGCGGGGACCTACATCCCCCAGAGGGAGATCCCTCTGGGGGACACCACCATGCCCTTCTGCGTCATCGCAGATGCGGCCTACCCCCTCCGGCCGTGGCTCATGCACCCCTACACGGGCCATCTCTCTGCTAGCCAGGAGCGCTTCGACGAGCGCCTGAACTGTGCGCGCCAGGTGGTGGAGCGCTCATTCGGTCGCCTCAAGGGACGCTAGATGTCTCCTGACCCGCCTGGATGCGGGCCCCAACAACATCCCCCAGATTGTGGGTGCCTGCTGCGCCCTGCACAATTTGGTCGAGAGCAAGGGGGAGACCTTTCTCCAGGGCTGGGCTGCAGAGGCCGCCAGGGCACACGTCCAGCCACCTGCTGCCCCCAATCAGCAGGTGGACCCCGAGGGGACCCGGGTCCGGGAGGCCCTACGGGCCCACTTCGACGAACAGGCCGCGGGGTGAACTCTGCCCAGGCCCCCTACTGCCCGCCCCTTCCTCCCCCACACTCCTGCCCCAACACCCACACCATGGAGCACCCCACCACCCCCACCCCACTTGTCCTGGACAAATGACAGCACGCACTTGTGGCTGAACATAAATTTTTTTTTTCTTTCCGAAATTTTTTTTTTTGATGTAAATAAATATATGTGAACCACAAACAGAAAACGAGGTACAAACGTTCAAGAAAAGCAATATGTACAAAAATAAAACAATCCAAAGAAACAACTGTCTGCCATAAATAATAAAAAGAAAACCAGGGAGGATAAAGGGGAGAACTATTTACATGGGGGGATGGGGCAAACGTGGGGACGAAAAAAACAGGGTCCAACTATATACAAGGGGGGGGGGCCACGTCCCGGGCCCCTCGCCCCTATAGCCCGGCACTGGGCGTGGGCGGCCAGGAGCCCCGCCGCGCTTGCAGCCAGGTCCATGGCTGGGTGGGAGCGGGCTGGACCAGAAGGTATGGGGGCTGGCGAGTGTCAGGTGGCTCCAGGGGTCCCTCGGCGCTCCGGCCCTCGCCGGTGGGTTGCGGGGCGACGGCGGACGGGCCGGCGACGGGCAGAGCAGCTGGTGGTGGGGCTGCAGAAGCAGGCAGGGCGGGCGATGTTTCGGCCGGCGCGGCATGGTGGGGCCAGGTAGTCCACCAGGCGGTTAAATGTGTCCATGTAGGCCCCCCATGCCTCCTGGCGCCAGGCCAGCACCCGCTCCTGCAGCTGGAGGTGCTGCTCCGCGACCTCCAGCTGCCGACGGTGGATGGCCAGCAGCAGGGGGTCCGTCGCCGTCGGCAGTTGTAGGCGTGGGGTCCGCCGTCTAGCCCGCCGTGGGGCCGGTCGGTCCTCGGCCGAGGGGCTGCCCTGGAGCAATGGTCCCGGAGGGCTCTCCGGGACGACTGACGCCTCGCCGGTGCTCTCTTCCAGTCCTTCTGATGGTGCAGGTGCAGGACACAGGAGAGGAGGGGGGGAAGAAGAATGGAGACAGGCGTTAGTGTGGGCCCCGAGCCGTGGCCTTTGTCCCCCCAGCCCTGTGCTGCAGGTTCCCCATCCCCGTCCCCGGGAGATGCTGCTGTGATGGATGGGGTTCAGGGGTCCCCCTGCCCTGCACCCCGTCCCCTGGTGGGAGCGACTCTCACTTCACCCCGCAGGGTCTGAGAGCAGGAGAGGTTTATTAGGCCACAGATGCCCAGTTTCTGCCAGGAGTGACAGCACCAGCTGTCGGAAGAGACAGTCCTTCCAACCCGTCATGGGGAGAAGACCCCAAGGGGGGCCCCTCTGGGATGCAGCTTTCCCCCTCCTCAGGCTGGCTGCCTACGAGCTCTCCCTTCCCCTAGCCTCTACCTGCGGCCCCCGCCCTCGCCCCCCAAGTCCAAGCCAGGTCGGCTCCTCCCTCCTGTTTGTTCAGGGCAGAGGTGTCACCTGCCTGCTGTAGCCCCAGGATCCTCCTTTGGCCCTGGGAGCTATTCGGCTCTTGTTGCTCATATGTAGCGTGAGTCTCCCTTTGGCACTCCCCCCACTCCATCACATGCTGCTGCTGTGGGGTGTCCCACCCCCTCCTCCCGGGGGACCCTCGAGGTTCCGCTCCCCCCTGGCCCGGGGATGGGGCATGGCACTGTCATGCGGGGTGTGGGGGGGACAGGGGCTGATGGATGCAGTGCTGTGAGGGCCATGGCCCTGCTGTCCTTGGGGCCATGGCCATGTGAGCATGTGGGGGGCCCTGGACACATATCTCTTACCCCCGCCCCTCAAGCCCAGGGGTGTCCACCAGAGAGGGGTACCTACCTGTAGGTCCGCTCCCACGGTCCGGAGATCCCCGGGGGTCAGAGGCCCTGCTGCTGCTCCGGGATGGCAGGAGGAGGATCTGCAGGCTGGATTCTGCAGAGGAGGAGCCCCCCTCCTCCTCCTCCTCCTCCTCCTCCTGCCACGATGTCCCGGGGATGGCCTCCGGGGGGGGCCCCCGGGGCAGACTCCGTCTGCAGGGCCTGCTGGGGCTCATCAGCCGAGGTGTCAAGGGTGGCCGGAGGGGAGGAGGTGTGCCGGGAGCCCAGGATGTCCCTGAGCTCCCTGTAAAAGGGGCAAGTGACGGGGGCGGCCCCAGATCGGCTGGCCGCATCCCGGGCCCAGGAGTAACCCTGCCGCAGCTCCTTGACCTTACTCCTGACATGGTCAGGAGTGCGGGCAGGGTGACCCCAGGCAGCCAGGCCCTCAGCCAGCCGAGCGAACGCATCCGCGTTCCGCCTCTTGCTTCCCATTACGTGGAGCACCTCCTCCTCGCTCCAGAGCCCCAGCAGGTCCCGCAGCTCAGCCTCCGTCCAGGAGGGGCCCCGCTGCTGCTTTCCAGCCTGGCTGCCCCTCTGGCTGGGCTAGCTGCCCTGGCTCCCCTTGGGGGGGGTCCCCTGGGGGCGCTGGGGGGGCTGCCGGGCAGCCATCACTGGTCTGTGGGGCTGAGGGTGGTGCAGGCTAGCCGCGTGTGCAGGCTGCAGCCTGCACGTTCCCTCAGCTTCCTGCAGAGGCAGGGAGGGGGAGGGGACCTTTAAGGGGCCGCTCCACACGGCCACCAGTGAGCTGAGGGGCTGGAGAGAGCGTCTCTCAACCCCCCAGCTGATGGCCGCCATGGAGGACCCGGCAATTTCGACGTTGCGGGACGTGGATCGTCTACACGGTCCCTACTTCGACGTTGAATGTCGAAGTAGGGCGCTATTCCGATCCCCTCATGAGGTTAGTGACTTCGACGTCTCGCCGCCTAACGTCGAAGTTAACTTCGAAATAGCGCCCGACGCGTGTAGCCGTGACGGGCGCTATTTCGAAGTTAGTGCCACTACTTCGAAGTAGCGTGCACGTGTAGACACAGCTTTATTATTTCATGGGCAACCTTATCTCTTCCTCATTTCAGCAATGCTTCAATAACCCCATTAACACACATATCTCTACTCTGCCAACCCTGGAAAAAAGGAGGATGGAGAAATCAGATGGTTCCCAAGTCTAACACTTATTGTAAGTGTACCAATGCATTTTACATTTTTGTTTGGCTCAGTTCCGTTTTCTCTTTGTTACACAATGAGAATAAAATACCATTTTCTTTAAATTAGTATATGCTAGTTTGGGTTGCAGATTAAATGGAGAGGCATTGAGTTTCAGAAGGCAGCAAACAAATAGATTTCAAAATCATGGACTAGATAGACATTTTAAGGTGGAATACTCAAGAAGCTGTTTCTCTGCCTCTATCTGGACATTGGTTAGAACAACTGGTTAGCTCTTTTAACCTTCTCCAGTTTGCCATAGCCGCTGACAGAAAATCTTTCAGGTAGGTAGGTTACAAAACGGTTTGTACTGCTGTCATTCCCCCATGTCCATCTGTTCTGCAATGGGATGTGAGAGTATATCTATGGCCTAGGTCAGGTACCGTGGGGTTGGCATACATCAAGCCTTTTTTATATATTAAAAATCTTTAGCAAAAATCTCTTATGGCCAATTATATCTCCAGAGCTGCGTCTACACGTGCACGCTACTTCGAAGTAGCGGCAGTAACTTCGAAATAGCGCCCGTCACGTCTACACGTGTTGGGCGCTATTTCGAAGTTGAAATCGACGTTAGGCGGCGAGACGTCGAAGTCGCTAACCCCATGAGGGGATGGGAATAGCGCCCTACTTCGACGTTCAACATCGAAGTAGGGACGTGTAGACGATCCGCGTCCCGCAACATCGAAATAGCGGGGTCCTCCATGGCGGCCATCAGCTGGGGGGTTGAGAGATACTCTCTCTCCAGCCCTTGCGGGGCTCTGTGGTCACCGTGGGCAGCAGCCCTTAGCCCAGGGCTTCTGGCTGCTGCTGCTGCAGCTGGGGGTCCGTGCTGCATATACAGGGTCTGCAACTAGTTGTTGGCTCTGTGTATCTTGCACTGTTTAATGAAAGTGTGTCTGGGAGGGGCCCTTTAAGGGAGCGACTTGCTGTTGAGTCCGCCCCGTGACCCTGTCTGCAGCTGTGCCTGGCTCCCTTATTTCGATGTGTGCTACTTTGGCGTGTAGACGTTCCCTCGCTGTGCCTATTTCGATGTTGGGCTGAGCAACGTCGAAGTTGAACATCAACGTTGCCAGCCCTGGAGGACGTGTAGACGTTATTCATCGAAATAGCCTATTTCGATGTCGCAACATCGAAATAAGCTATTTCGAAGTTGGGTGCACGTGTAGACGTAGCCCAGATGAGCTACAGTTTCACCCATTCACTCAGATCTTTTATTTCTGTAGCCTTGAGGAAGGTTTTGTTCATTCATTTAAGATGGTCAGATGCATTTCATTTCTTCAAATCTATGATGTGAAACTCAGCAGGACGGGGCTGGGAAAAGTTCTAGAAAGAAACTAGGAGTCCATTGTAAACAGGGAGCCTTTCACAGATGAATCCTGAACTCTGTATCATCAGAAGCACATCATAAGCACAGCATCATTAACATATCATGAATAGACATAAATGAGGGGAAAACTCCTTACACCAGAGGGATAATATTGTTTTCCTTCTTATAAGGAAGCTCTTTGTTCGGATTTGGGGGTGGGGAAGGGACTGGATGAGCCAACTCTCTGCCCTAGGGCAGTTGCCCTCAGAAAGTTCCTGCAAAGACAGACAACGTGGAGAAGAGGGTAAAAAGTGGCCAGTCGGACCTTGGGGTGTCCAAATAGTTCTATCTCCTCACAGAGTAATATAGTTAATAGTAAAATAGCAATCCACACGGTATTACAGAAAATAGATCCCTCTGAGTAACTTGATATCTGTTTTTGATGAGATTACAAGTTTTGTTAATAAAGTTGATGGTGCCGATGTAATATACTTAGAACTCTGTAAGACATTTGACTTGCTTTCTCATGACATTTTGCTTAAAAAACTTGGGTGTATAAAATTAACATGGTCCACATTAAATGGATTAAAAGTTAGTTAACTGATATGTCTCAAAATGTAACTTTAAACAGGGAGTCATCACTGTGTGGGTGAGTTTCTAATGGAGTCAGTACTTAGCCCTGTGGGACTCTGTTAACCTGCAAGAAAACATAAAGCTGGTACTGTTGAAGTTTGCCATGACACAAAAATGGGGTAGTGGTAAATAAGGAAGAAGACATGGCACTGATATGGAGCCACATGGATTGCTTGCTAAACTGGCACAAGCAAACTATATGGGTGTTTTTAGTACATGGCTAAATGTGAATGTTTACATCTAGGAACAAAGAATGTAGACCATACTGACAGGATTAGGGGAGTCTCTCCTGGGAAGCAGTGACTTTGAAAAAGTTTTGGGAATCATGGTGCCTAATCAACTGAACATGAGCACCCAGGGTGAGGCTGTGGCTAAAGGGGACAATGCAATCCTGGGATGCATCAACAGAGCAATCCTACGTAGGTAAATGAGTGAAGAGGTTATTTTACCTTTGTGTTTGGCATTGGTGAGACCACCACTGAAATAACGTGTTCTGGTTTGTAATCCAAGACCACATTTCCTTAACTGAGATGGATAGAAGGTTTGAGCTTAAATAAAAGGAATAAAAAATTTGCGTTTGATCCTACTTAAGTAATTTAGGGTCAGCCTATGACAGGGTTGTGATCATGTTTTGGGACCCTTAAAATAAAAAAACTCTAGTATTTTTAATAGGGGTTATTAATGCTAAGGATTCCGCTCCTGTGTACGGGAGATGGTTTAAAGTCTTCAGCAGCTGTTATCTTTATTAAAATGGTTTTGTAATCTCTCAAAGTCACTCTGCAAGACTTCTGGCTACAAGATTTTATGGGCTTTGATCAACATTATGTTACTCTGTCATCTCCACAGCATCGGATGCTTGATAAATTACAAATGAAAAAATTGAAAGATCATTAATAAATGATAAGAACAAATGAGTAAAAGATATCCATCCATCGCTGGCGTTCCGGTTAATTTTACTGCATTCAGAATCACTTTGTCTCTTTCTGTTTTTCTCTAAAGTTTAATAAAAGTCCCAGACAGCTCTGAAAAATGAAGTGTTCTTATCCATTCAGAAGTTAAAGTCCAGGCAAAAGCAGTTCAGACTGTCCCATTATATCCCAACCCAGAACAACATCTCACAGGAAGAAGGAAATACTTCCTCAATGCCATTTCAGTTTTCAGCCTTTGCTGCGACTGCTAAATGGTGCCAGTCATGGTGCTTGGTTCTGTGAAGTGGAGGACACTGACTTAGTGGGAGCCCAACTCTTGTTACGTAGATGATAATAATTTCCAAGGCAAAGAAATGCTTCACAGCAATTGATTATCCTTCAGATTGTGTGTCGCTTTAAGAATACAAGTCAATGGGACTAGTTATATGTTTAAAAGTGTGCACATGCTTAAGTACTGTGGTTCACCAGGACCCACATCTTCAATAAGTCCCTGAAACTTGGTTCAGTCCCCTGTTTCCATATATAGGGTTGGCCTGTTTGTCATTGTGGATGTTTTCATTCATTGTCGGGAAAACACTGTTACACTTCAGAGGTGCACATCTTGGTCCGTGCTGTATAGCCAGGGAAGGCTCCTGTCTTGCTAGTCTATGGCACGTGAGTGGGGAAGGGAACATTACTGGAACCAATTCAATGGATGCACAGCCGAGAGCAGAGCTCTGTGAGTCTCCTATGATGTTATGGCAGATGGGACTTGTGGCATAAAAGCTGTAGCTGTGCTAGCCAATCTCCACAAATACATGGATACATTTCCTTCTGGCTAGAGTTGGCTGGAGACTGAAATTTTGATCTTTAGGAAATTCTGACATTTCAAAATATTTTTGGTTCCAAATTAGAATGAAAAAGCTGTATTTTCCCATCAAATAAAAACTAAAAACAATCTAAAATGTTTCATGGCAATAATTTAAATGCTTTTTTCACTTTTATATTACAGTAAAATATTAAGCTATATACATATGTATAATAATAAATTACTGTAATAATAGCTAAAAGAAACCACTCAGAATGTTTAAATGAAAACAAAACATTCTGGTGTTGCTAAAATCAAATGTTCCCCTCTCCCTTCCCCGCCACCCGCCATGTCAATAGTTTTCTCAAAATTAACATATTCCTGCAATCATTTCAGTTTTGATTAAGCTTCATTTTTCAACAGTTAATGTTTGCAATGAAAGTTTTTCAGTCAGCTCTAACTCCGACAAAAAGGAGGCAAGAGCCCCTGGACTGCAGCAGCTACTGTGGTCTGGATTCTGGCCCCAACAAATGAGGAAAAAGCTTATTGCAAGTAAACTTATTTGTGAAGTACAGGAGGATTTTGGTGCAAACCGTACCAATAAAAGAAAAAAAAATGGTTGCTAGATTAAAATGGGTGAATTCTGTTAGAAAGTAAATTAATGAGTTCTATTGGTGTAGAAGACAGAAGAGAGCAAAAATCAAGGCTGAAAATGTCAGATTTAAAATAAACCTAGCCTTGCAACTTGAATTTCAAATTGTTCCATAACACTTCAGTAATATTCTTAAGGGAATAAGATTCTCCTTTGTTTCAAGTCAGTAAAGAATCTCTTAATATCCTGCAATTTATCAGTCTAAAACTAAATAGTAATGATAATTTTCTTCATTTGAAGTCAAGATTTAATTGTTAAAAAAATGGTAAAACACATTAGTAATTCACGCTGAACTCCTGGCATCACTATTACTGGAATTTCATTTAGTAATTTGCCGATAGGGCATTTAGATGATTGCATTAAAGAGCTAAAATATTGGATTGATAGACCAATTCTATTCTTTGCAAGAGACATTCTCTCATTTCTCCAGATTATGGGTCTTGGGTTCTCTTTGTTCCATCTCTGTTGGAAAGTACAGCTTTCATCCATACCTCAACACTAAATTCTGATTTTAGTTACAGAGGTGTAAATTTACAGTTATTCTGTTTTAGACATAGCCTAAGAGTTACCATGTTCTTGTCAAAGGATTGACACCAGGCCCCCAGACAAACGGAAGCCAACCCAAGGGAAAGAGACTGTGTTTGTGCATGCAATTGCTTTCTGTCAGTATCCACCAAGTCATGCTGAGGAATAATGTTTGGCCTATGCTCAGCCAGCTTGGATGAAATTGTTTTACGCCTTTTAAGTTTTGTATTAGAGTGATTAGGCTATGTAGAAGCTATATAATAACATGAGAAATTGGTCATTTTAATAACGAATAGTAATAGGAATGTCTATTATATTATATTATATTATCCCCCTGCCCTGAATGTGGAAAAATCAAGAGACACAGTAAAAACTCAATTGAACAGACTAAGGGAGGAAAGGGGTGCCCATTAAACCTGAAAGTCCGTTAAATCAGAGGGTTTACTGAGACCTACACCTGCTAGGCTCCTCCAGGCCTAGTCTCGCCCCAAAAAAAATTCCTGCTACTCACCTGCTGGTGGAGGAGCCGGAGCCCTGAGCTGCACGGCTGGAGCTGCCCCCCCACCACGTGGCTGCAGCTGCCCCCGTGCTGTGCGGCTGGAGCTGCCCCTGCATTGTGTGGCTGGAGTTTCCAGAGCCCACCACAAGGCCTCAGGAGCTGCCACTGCTGCCACCAGAGCCACCACACATTTCTCCCATCAGGGATGGGGGTGTACACAAATGCCCTCTGCTTGCTTATGTGCCCCACTTCTGCTGGGAGAAACACATGGTGGCTCTGGAAGCAGCGACAGTCCAGGCAGCGGCAGCTCCAGTGGCTGGTAAGTCCTTTACTTTTGGGGGTGGAGGGGCAGTGGGGATTTAGTATGTTGTGGGTCTCAATTAAGCAGGCTTTGGGAACAACAGGAGTGTGGCAGCCGTTCATTGTTCCTGAAATCCCTAAATCAGGGTCTGTAAAATTGAGGGTTTACTGTGGTTCCGAGGTTATTGCTGCCTGTCCATTGTGTTCCGTAGCAGTTACCTGAGCTTCTAATTAATCATCATTAGCCGCGTTTACACGTGCCGGCTACTTCGAAGTAGCTGCGCCAACTTCGAAATAGTTCCCGCCACGACTACACGTGGCGGGCACTATTTCGAAGTTGACATTGACGTAAGGCGGCAAGACATCGAAGTCGCTATCCCCATGAGGAGATGGGAATAGCGCCCTACTTCGACATTGAACGTCGAAGTAGGGAACGTGTAGCCAATGTGTGTCCCGAAACATCGAAATAGCAGGGTCCGCCATGGTGGCCATCAGCTGAGGGGTTGAGAGACGCTCTCTCCAGCCCCTGAGCTCGATGGTCACCGCGTGCAGCGGGCCCTTAAAGCTCCCCGCCCCCTGCCATCCTGTGCAGGAAGCTGAGAGAGTGTGCAGGCAGCAGCACAGCCACACGGCCGGCCTGCACGTCTCACAGCAGCCCAGAGACACCCCCCCACCCGCTGCGATGGCCGCCCACTAGCCCCCCAAGGGGAGCCAGGGCTCCCAGGCTGGCAGCCAGCCCGGGAAGCAGCAGCAGGGCCCCTCCTGGACGGAGGCCGAGCTTCGGGAGCTGTTGGGGCTCTGGAGTGAGGAGGAGGTGCTCCAGATAATGGGGAGCAAGAGGCAGAACGCGGATGCGTTTGCTCGGCTGGCCGAGGGCCTGGCCGCCCGGGGTCACCCTGTCCACACTCCTGACCACGTCAGGAGTAAGGTTAAGGAGCTGCGGCAGGGTTACGCCCGGGCCCGGGATGCGGCCAACCGATCTGGGGCCGCCCCCGCCACTTGTCCCTTTTACAGGGAGCCCAGGGAAATCCTGGGCCACCGGCACACCTCCTCCCCTTTGGCCACTCTTGACACCTTGGCCGAGGAGCCTCAGCAGGCCCCGGAGGCGGAGTCCGCCCTGGAGGCAAGCCCCACACCCCAGGGCCCGCACCCAGGAGTCCACCCCTGTGACACCGGAGGAGGAGGAGGAGGGGGGATCCTCCTCCAGCGATGGGGGGCTCCAGATCGCCATCTCATCCCAGAGCTCCAGCAGGGCGTCCACCCGCCGGGTGTCCCCCGACCGTGGGAGTGTACCATCAGGTATGTACCCCCCCGGTGCACACCCCTGGGGTTGAGGGGCGGGGGCAACAGACATGACCAGGGCCCTCCACATGCCCAGATGACCATGGCCCCAAGGACAGCAGTGGCATGTCCCTCAGAAGACTGCATCAGCCCCTGCACCCCCAGCACGACAGTGCCATGCCCCATCCCTGGGGATGGGGGGAGCGGAACCTAGGGTCCCCCGGTGGGAGGGGGTAGGACACCCATCAGCAGCAGCAGCATCTCCCAGGGATGGGGATGGGGAACCAGCAGCAGAGGGGTGGGGGGACAAGGGCCACAGCTCGGAGCCCACACTAACGGCTGTCTCCACTCTTCTTCCCCCCTGTGTTCTGCAACTGCACCATCGGAGGGAGTGGAGAGCGCCGGCGAGGTGTCAGTAGTCCCAGAGAGCCCACCGGGGCCATCACTCCAGGCCAGCCCCTCAGCAGAGCACCGATCAGCCCCAGGGCGGGGACGACGGCAGACCCAGCACCACCCATGGACGGCGATGGACCCCCAGCTGCTGGCAATCCTCCGGCGGCAGCTGGAGGTCTCGGAGCAGCGCCTGTGGGTGGAGGAGCGGTGGCTCCATCTGCAGGAGCGGGCACTGGCCTGGCGCCAGGAGGCATGGGGGGCCTTTATGCGCACTTTCGAGCGCATAGCTGACTACCTGGCCCCCCATGCCGCACCGGCCGCCGCTCTGCCCGCCCTGCCTGCTCCACCCGCTGCTCCACCCGCCGTTGCACCGCCGTCCACCACCGAAGGGCCTTCTGCCGAGGGGGACCTGGGGACTGCTGACACCCGCTGGCCATATCTTCCGGTCCGCCCGACCCCCAGCCAGCCCCGGCCAGGGCTGAGGCCAAGGCGCAGGTCGCGGCCGCCCACCCCCAGTGCTGGACATTAGGGGGTGTGGGGCCCAGGACGTGCCCCGCCCTTTGGACATATCCCCTTGTGTTTTGTATATAGTTTGTATTAGACCCCTGTTATTTTATGATACCTGCCCCCCCATGTAAATAGTTCTCCCCTTCCTTGTCTTCCCCTTTTTTTTCCTTATCATCATATAATACATATAATATTTATATTGGTTGTAAATAATATAATAATAATAAGAGTTCAATGTTCTCTGGTTTCACGAACAACAGGTCTATTTTTATTTACAAGAAAAGTGTGTGGGGGGGTGCTCTCAGGTGCTCTGTGGTGTGGGTGTAGGGGCAGGGAGTGTTGTGGAGGATGGGGAGGTGCAGTGGGGGGCCTGCCATTGTTCACCCCGCAGCCTCATCGAAATGGGCCCGCAGGGCCTCCCGGACCTGGATCCCTTCAGGGTCCACCTGGCGACTGGGGGCAGCGGGTGGCTGCACGTTGGCCCTGCCAGCCTCCACAGCCCAACCCTGAAAGAATGCCTCCCCCTTGCTCTCGACAAGGTTGTGGAGGGTGCTGCACGTGTCCACAATCTGGGGGATGTTGGTGGGGCCCGCATCAAGGCGGGTGAGGAGATACCTCCAGCGCCCTTTGAGGCAGCCAAATGTGCGCTCAACCACCTGGCACGCATGGTTCAGGCGCATGTGGAAGCACTCCTGGCTGGCTGACAGATGGCCGGTGTAAGGGTGCATGAGCCAGGGCCGGAGGGGGTACGCTGCGTCTGCAATGACACAGAGGGGCATGGTGGTGTCCCCCACAGGGATCTCCCGCTGGGGGATGTAGGTCCCCGCCTTCAGCCGGTGGCACAGGCCCGAATTCCGGAATACCCGGGCGTGGTGGGTGCTGCCAGGCCAGCCAACATATATATCCAGGAAGCAGCCCCGGCTGTCCACCAAGGCCTGGAGGACCACAGAATGGTAGCCCTTCCTGTTTAAGAAGCGTCCTCCACTGTGCTCCGGGGCACGGATGGAGATATGGGTCCCATCCAGAGCCCCGAAGCAACTGGGGAAGCCCAGGGTGGCAAAGCCCATGATGGCGGCATCCGGGTCCCCAAGCCGCACAAGCCTGTGGAGGAACAGGGCGTTGATGGTGCGGACGACCTGCAGGGGAAGGACATGGGAGAGCACCAGTGAGGGGTGTGCAGGGTGTGTCTGTCCCTCCCCTGCCAGGGCTCCCCTGCCAGGGCTCCCCCTCCTCCCAGGGCTGCCTCCCCCTCCCTGTGGGTCCTCTTACCTCCATGAGGACAGCCTCGACGGTGGTCTTGCCCACGCCAAACTGCTGCCCCACGGATCGGTAGCTGTCTGGAGTGACCAGCTTCCAGACAGCGATGCCGACCCGTTTCTCCACGCTGAGGGCACGCCGCATGGCGGTGTCCTGGTGCCTCAGTGCGGGGGTGAGCCACTGGCAGAGCTCCAGAAATGTCTGCTGGCTCATACGAAAGTTCTGGAGCCAGCGGTCGTCGTCCCACTCACCGAGCACCAGCCGCTCCCACCAGTCGGTGCTCGTGGGGTAGCTCCACAGCCGGAGGCGTGTGCGGCGTGGGGGGGGCAGGGGGCTTCAGGGTCTGGGGTTGCTTCCTCCTCCCCTGGGGGCAGCTCCACTTCTGTGGCTAGAATGTGATCAGCTGCCTCCTGCATGGCATTGAGCAGGGCGAGCACTGCTCCTACAGGGGAGGCTGGGTGGACCTCTGGCTGCTGCTGCTGCTGCTGCTGCTGCTGCTGCTGCTGCTGCTGCTGCTGGGGGTCCATAACTGCGTCACCGAGGTGTGCGTGCCTATGGCTCTGCAGACCGCATGCTGTGCAGGCTGAGTGTGTCTGGGAGGGGCCCTTTAAGGGAGCGGCTAGCTGTTGCCCCAGAAGTGCTAGTCCGCCCTGTGACCCTGTCTGCAGCTGTTCCTGGCACCCTTATTTCGATGTGTGCTACTTTGGCATGTAGACGCTCCCCTGCAGCGCCTGCTTCGATGTGGTGCTGCCCAACATCGACGTTGAACGTCCACGGCACCAGCCTTGGAGGACATGTAGACGTTATTCATTGAAATAGCCTATTTCGATGTAGCATACACGTGTAGACGTAGCCATTGTGTTACTATGGTTATTTCTCCTTATTTCTCTGTCCTAACATAGGAAATTAACCCTATTAAATGAATTTTTTAACCTACTGTTGACATGCGGAGTTAAGGGAGGGAGACAACAGAGATGGATCAGAAACATTCTTTCCATCAAGCTACAAACAATGGAGCTAAATCAGCCGACAGGAGGAACATAATAAGAATGTGACTGATGTTTGGGAGTTGTCTAGGAACACTTGACTAGAGTCCCAAAAATCCACAACCGAGGAAGAAGGCTGTATGAGTTAAAAAAACAAATGGATAACAGACCAGTGAAGGCAGCTATAAAAATAAAATTAGTAATCTACAGCACCTGAAAGAAAAAGCAATTGAGTGACAAATAGAAATCAGAGACTAGGAACTGTAGCAAATTGAATTCAGAAGCAAAGGCACACAAAGAGAAATCAACGTCCAGCAGCCAGAGTTATGGGCAATGAGTAGTTTTTTAAGTATACTCAAAACAAAAATAATCCTGACAATGGTCCATTAGTAGATGAAAATGGAAGAATCATCAATAATCCAGAAAAGGCAGAAATGTTCAATAAATAATTCTGTTTTGTATTTGGTGAAGAAACAGATGATATAATCAAGTCATATGATGATGATATTCTTTCAACTCCCCAGCATATTGGAAAAATATTAAACAGCAAGTATCAAAGATAGAGATTTTTAAGTCATCATTTCCAGGTAACTTGCACCCCAGAATTATGGACCACTTGGCTGTAGGGTTCATTAGCCTGTTAATGCAGGTTTTCAATGAGTATTGGAACACTAAGGACATTCCAGAAAAGAGAGAAAAAAAACCCCTAATGTTTTGCAAACATTTAAAAAGATTAACGGGATGGTGTGGGTAATTATAAGCCTGTCAGTCTGACATTGATCCCAGGCAAGACAATACAGAACAAGATTGGTAAGAATTAAGGGAGAGTAACATAACTATTGATAAACAACATTGTTTATGTGAAATAGTTCCCTTCAAAAATACTTAATTTTTTAAAAAGATGACAAGTTACACCAAAAAAGATAACAGTGTTGAATTCTGCAAGGCATATATTACAGCACAATATTTTGTTAAAAAACTAAAACTACGTAAACTGAACATGGAACCTAGATTAAAAACTGGCTAAATAAAAGGTCTCCAAATTTAACTGTAAAACAGGGGAATCTATGTTAGGTGGGTGTGTTTTCAGTAATGTGTAGGGATCAGTTCCTTTCTCTGTAATCAATGACCCAGAAGGAAAAATAAAATTTTGAAATGCCTGCAGATGACCCAAAGATTGAGGGAGTGGTAAATAATGAAGAGAACAAATCACCCATTCACAGTGACCTGGATCACTTGGGTAAGCTGGGTGCAAACACACAACTGGCATTTTAAAACAGCTAAAAGTAAACACATACTGTATATCTAGGAACAAAGAATGAAGGACATGCTTACAGGTATCCTGGGAAGCAGTGCTTCTGTAAAAGAATGGGGGGTCCAGGTGGATAATCAGCTGAATATATGCTCCCAGTCTGAAGCTGTGTCCAAAAGGGCAAAGGTGATCATTGGATACATGAACAGGAATCTCTAGTAAAAGTAGCAAGTTATTTTACCTCTGTATTTGGCTTACTGAGGTGACCACTTCAGTGATCCACAATTCAGGAAGGTTGTTGATCAATTAGAACAGCCATGAGACTGATTATATGATTAGAAAACATGCACTGTACTGAGAGTCAAGGACTATGTCTACACTAGCCAAAAGCTTTGAAATTGCCATGCAAATGGCCATTTTGAAGTTTACTAATGACGCACTGAAATACATATTCAGCACCTCATTAGCATGTGGGCAGCCGCAGCACTTCGAAATTGAGGCGGCTCACTGCTGCGCGGCTCGTCCATACGGGGCTCCTTTTCAAAAGGACCCCGGCTACTTCAAAGTCCCCTTATTCCCATCTGCTCATAGGAACAAGGGGACTTCGAAGTAGGCGGGGTCCTTTCAAAAAGGAGCCCCGCCTGGACGAGCCACGCGGCGGCGAGCCATGTTAATTTCGAAGTGCCGCGGCCGCCCGCATGCTAATGAGGTGCTGAATATGTATTTCAGCGCTTCATTAGTAAACTTTGAAATGGCCATTTGCATGGCAATTTTGAAGTTTTTGGCTCGTGCAGGCACGGCAAAGGAATTCCATCCATTTAGCTCAACACAGAGTAGGTGAAGGGGTGGCTTGATTGGTTTTTCACATCTCTGAGCATGGTAGCTGTGCCAACCTAGCCCTTGGGGGAGAGCTAGGCCAACAGAAGAGCTCTTCCTTCTACTGATCTAATTACTGCCACTCAGGACATGCTATTACCTACATCAACGCCATCACTGTGGGAACCATCTGCACTGTGGTACTACTGAATCTGTGCCCCTAAAGCACCTCTAGTGTAAACAAGGTCCCCGTGACACACACTGGTGAGTGCAGAGCTAGATAAGTCACAATAACTCAGGTAGGGCTTTGCAGTGCGACTGCTTGCACCTGAGCATCCATCACCTGTGTTAACTCCCATGAGCTCATGGGAATAAGGGGACTTCGAAGTAGGTGGGGTCCATTCGAAAAGGAGCCCCGTCTGGACGAGATGCGCGGCGGCGAGCCACGTCGATTTCGAAGTGCGGCTGCCGCCCGCATGCTAATGAAGCGCTGAATATGCATGTCAGCGCTTCATTAGTAAACTTCGAAATGGCCATTTGTGTGGCCATTTCGAAGTTTGGGGCACATGTAGACGTAGCCATAGAGATATTTCAAATACTCATTGCTACTGGGGGAAAACTTAGACACATGTTGGCAATGCTACATCATTCCATGAACAGGGGTGCTATGGGATTTCAGTCCACAGCATTCCCCATTCAATGCCACAAGGAATCCTCAGCGTCCATGTGGTTTAAACTTTTAAGCTGTGTCTACACTAGCCCTTTCCTTTCGGAAGGAGCATGGTAATGAGTGAGGTTGGAAGATGTTAACGAGGTGCTGCCATGAATATGCAGTGTCTCATTAGCACAATGCTGGCCACGGCGATTCAAAAGTGCTGCTTTCAAATCATGCGCCACCTGCGGAGACAGGGCCTTTCAAAAGGACCCCCCAGTCTTTGAAAGCCCCTTATTCCTATCTGGTGTTAGGAAGAAGGGGCTTTTGAAGACTGGGGGGTCCTTTTGAAAGGCCCCCATTTCCATGAGCGGCACAAAATTTGAAAGCTGCACTTTCAAGTCACTGCAGCTGCCATTATGCTAATGAGGCACTGCATATGCATGGCAGCACCTCATTGGCATCTTCTGACCTTGTTCATTACCATGCCCCTTCTGAAAGGAAGGGGCTAGTGTAGACACAGCTTCAGAGAACACTGTCTGCCACAAAGAGCATTTATTTGAATGTTCCAGCTGGCAGGCAAGGAAGATCTCACTCTGGCTTTGTAATGGGAAAATGAGTTATTAATGTATTAATTAATGTTTGAATTAACACCACTGAGCACTGAGTACAGGCTCACCGTCATGTTTAAAAACATACTGGGTGAACATTGACAGAGAGGTAGCTGTGTTAGTCTGTATTCTATCAAAACAAAACAGCAGTCATGTAGCACTTTAAAGACTAACACAATAATTTATTAGGTGATGAGCTTTCATGGGATAGACCCACTTCTTCAGATCATAGCCATACCAGCACAGACTCAATATATAAAGCACAGAGGTCCAAAAATTGTTATCAAGGTTGACACATCAGAAAAATTGTTATCAAGGCTGGCAAGTCAGAAGAGCAGAGGGACAGCAGGGAGGTTGTCAGGGGAGGAAGTTTAAGAGTTAGCTAAAACATCAAAGTATGTAAAAGAGTCCTTATACTGGGTCAGGCAGTTGCTGTCACTGTTCAAACCACGTGTTAATGTGTCGAATTTGAATATGAATAAAAAAGCAGTCAAGTAGCACTTTAAAGACTAACAAAATAATTTATTAGGTGAGCTTTCGTGGGAGAGACCCACTTCTTCAGACCATAGCCAGACCAGAACAGGCAATATTTAAGGCACAGAGAACCAAAAACAGTCATCAAGGAGGACAAATCAGAAAACAATGATCAAGGTGAGCAAATCAGAGAGTAGAGGGGTACAAGCGGGGAAGGTCCCTATAGGGGCTCATTTTTATACTTGCGTTAATCTAATTCTTGACCTTCCCCTCCCCTCTTCAACCCCTCCACTCTGATTTGCTCACCTTGATCATTTTTTTCTGATTTGTCCTGTTTGATTACCAGTTTTGGTTCTCTGTGCCTTAAATATTGAGTCTGTTCTGGTCTGGCTATGGTCCGAAGAAGTGGGTCTGTCCCACGGAAGCTCACTTAATAAATGATTTCGTTAGTCTTTAAAGTGCTACTTGACTGCTTTTTTGTTTTGATAGTATATAGACTAGCACGGCTCCCTCTCTGTTATTATTGAATATGAATGTTAGTTCTGAGCATTCCCTCTGTAGACAGTTGTTAAAGTCCCTTTTCAGTAGAACACAATCTCTCAGGTCTTTGACAGAATGGCGCACTCCATTTAAGTGCAGCTGGGGAAACAACAGGAAGGTAAGTCCTGTCATTGGTGGGGAGGCAGTTGGGGAGGGATAAGCCTGGCGGTGGTTTAGGGCTGTGGGAGGGCAGGGGGTGGAGCTGACCTGGAGCCACATTGGGGTGGGCACTTGAACCAGGGTGGGGGCGGGTTGAGCGAGAGCCATGCGTGGCATGGTGGACCAGAGCCATGCGGGGCTGGTAAGCCAGGCTGCAGAGGGGTTGAACTGGGGCTGGGGAGGTTGGAACCGGGGCAGGGAGGGATTGAGCTGCGTGTGGGGGGTTTGAATGAGGGCAGGGGGGGTTGAGCTGAGGCAGGAGCGGGGGCAGTGAGATGAAGCTGTGTTTGGGTGGTGAGGTGGCAGGGGGTTTAAACCAGGACAGGAGGTTTGAGCCAGAGCCGCGCGTGAGGGATGGTGACCCAGAGCTGGGCATGGGGCTGGTGAGCCAGAGATGGGTGCAGGTGATGAGCCAGGCCACAGGTGGCATGAACCAGGGCATTGTCGGGGTGGGGTTTCAACTGGAGCCGTGTGGGGTCAGGGGTTTTGAGCCAGGGCTGGGGTGAGAGGGATTTTGAGTTGCGCTTAACTCGCATTAATGTGAGTTAAGTACACCTTGACATCTCACATTTCAAGAGTTTACTGTATGCATGTTGTAAGCACTGAGATACCATGGTGATGGGCATGGTGTAAGAACCTAGATAGGTAAGGCAAATGAGTACAGAATGAATCCTCCTGTCTGTGGATTGATGGAAACGTCTTATGCTGTTTAAATGAATCCATGTTAGGGAACACCAAAGTATACTTATTTCTGTTGGAAAAAATAACCCAAATTACACGTACTACATGATGGGGTCAAATTTAGCTACGACAGATCAGGAAAGGGATCTTGGAGTTATAGTGGATAGTTCTCTGAAGACATCCACGCAGTGTGCAGCGGCAGTTAGTAAGGCAAATAGGATGTTAGGAATTATTAAAAAAGGGATCGATAATAAGACAAAAGATATCATACTTCCCCTATATAAAACTATGGTACGCCCACATCTTGAGTACTGCGTGCAGATGTGGTCTCCTCACCTCAAAAAAGATATATTGGCATTAGAAAAGGTTCAGAAAAGGGCAACTAAGATGATTAGGGGCTTGGAACGGGTCCCATATGGGGAGAGGCTAGAGAGACTGGGACTTTTCAGTTTGGAAAAGAGGCGATTGAGGGGCGATATGATAGAGGTATATAAAATCATGAATGGTGTGGAGAAAGTGAATATAGAAAAATTATTTACCTTTTCCCATAATACAAGAACTAGGGGACACCAAATGACATTGATGGGTAGTAGGTTCAAAACTAATAAAAGGAAATTTTTCTTCACACAGCGCACAGTCAACCTGTGGAACTCCTTGCCCGAGGAGGCTGTGAAGGCCAGGACTCTATTAGGGTTTAAAAAAGAGCTTGATAAATTTTTGCAGGTTAGGTCCATAAATGGCTATTAGCCAGGGATAAAGTATGGTGCCCCTAGCCTTCAGAACAAGGGCAAGAGATGGATGGCAGGAGATAAATCACTTGATCATTGTCTTCTGTTCTCCTTCTCTGGGGCACCTGGCATTGGCCACCGTCGGCAGATGGGATGCTGGGCTGGATGGACCTTTGGTCTGACCCAGTATGGCCATTCTTATGTTCTTATGTTCTTATGTTCTAACCCCTTTAGAATTAACTTTATTCTCTGTTCAATTATAAAGGCTTTCAGGATGCATTTTAATCATTTATTAACTTATGAATTAATCAACATTAGGAGACCTCTTCCCGAAAATATCGATGTCTTCCTTTAGACTATTATATACATTTATATAAATTGCAGCATTGCAAACAATTTATTTCCTGTTTGCATTCCTAATGCCTCCTGAGTACAAGTTTTCTGGGGAGTGGGGGATCTGCATCATATGATTATCAGCTCTCAGAGAATGATTATAGATATTGGAACTAAACAGCAGGCAAGTGCTCCCTATCTGCATATGAAAAAAAAAGAGCAATCAGATTTCTAGAGAAGTCTTTTTGTCTCTTTTGTCTGGCTCTAAATTGATGAATCAACTTTTCTATTGCTACCACCTGCCAGACCAATGAATTATTATTTAAATAGCTCTTCTCCCTTTCATTTTACCCTAACTTGACCCAAAAAAAACCCCATGGTTATTTTGATCGGATGACAAACTAGAATTTAAGATTTTGTTCATGCATGTGTACTAGAGCTCATATTTTGGATTTACTGGGTTTTTTTCAGGAGTCAAATTCTCATCTGCTATATCAGGACCAGAAAGTTAGTTGCTTCAGACAGATGCAGATGTTATTGAGAACAGAAGCCAGCTCTGTGTTGTGTAGCAGACAGCCATGGGAACAGCTGCAGCCGGTAGTTTGGAATGTGTATTTGTTTCTTGTATGAAAGTTCAAATGATAAAAGGCATTGCACTCAGCTCACCATACTCGCAAACAGGACTCAACCTAATATGAAAATTCCTAATCACCTCCTTGCCCCCACCCAAAAAAAAATCTCAATCCTTAAACGTCTACGGGCCTTTTCATATGAAGTGACACTTTAAAATCTCTCTCTTCACAAATGGAGAGTGAAAATCCGCCTTTACATGGCGTAATTTGTTTAGTAAGGAAAGTAGTTTACCTTGGGAAGATGGGTACTTTCAAAATCGGGGTTTCCTTTCAAAGTAACCCCAACTACATGGCTAGTTTGCAATTCGAAAGCAGCACTTTCAAAGCTCCAGGTGGTTGTTATTACTGCAAATGAGGCTCTGAATATTCATATCAGTGCCTCATTAGCATATTCGACTCACTTCATTTACATGCACCTTCCGAAAGGGAGTAGCAGGCTATTGGGGACTTTTCCCACATAAAAAGGGATGGAAAAGTAGAAAAGGAGACAACAAAGTATAACAGGAAACAAGTGAAAAAAAGAGTTTTTCTCATTCTAACTACAGTAGGGCTGGGTAGACCATAAACAGCCTGTAGACCAGCCATGGTTCACCAGGATTAGCCTCTGGAAGGCTGCTAGATCCTTTTATTTTCCTGAGCATATGCAGATATGGCTGTTTGTAGCGCCAGTTGGCTGCAGTTTGCCTGTGTCTGCTGAGACCACAAAAGCCTTTCAATGCAACAAGAGCACCTGGGTATTATAAGAAATAGGAAAGACCACTCTGTCTGCCATCATCATCATCATCACCCCACTCCAGTCACCACCCCGACTCCTGATGTTTCTTGATTAATAACATTGACTTTGGTCAATGAGCCTCTATAGAAAGATCAATGGTGGAGAACGTTCATACTGCAGAAATGTACTCTGCAGAAATTGCTCTCAGCCCAGCTAAGGTGAGCTTGTTTTCCAAAGTGTCTGAGTGACTTGGGAGCACATGTTCCTCAGTGATATGGGAAAATCCCATCCATAGAACCATACCACAAAATTCTGCAAAGTGCTGTCAGGCATACCCCAGAATCAACTAACCCATTTGTAGAATATTTTATATTTCCATTTTATTTCAGTTTCTCTGGTAGTTCTTTGTGTAGAGCAGCCCAAGAAAATCACCCAGATAACTTTTCAAAGCTGTAAGTGTCTTGAGGAGAATGTACCAGGCAGGCAGTGTTGACCCCTACCACCCTGCTGTTAGTAGACGCTTATCTTTCTGAGACAAGCTTAAGTGGGTCCTGCTATCTGTGAGGCAGGTGTTCGTTACCCAGATAAAAAGAAGGCGGACATGATTGTGCAATTTATCCTTCAATGTTACCAATCAGGGCCTACATTTAGTTGAACAAAGCAAATAGCATTTTCTTTCTTTTTCTTTTTTCTCTTTTTTGCTCAGTTTACTTGGGCTGTGTCTACACTTAGTAAAAACTTCAAAATGGCCAGGCTAATGGCCAAATAAAAGAATATTAATGAGGCACTGAAATGCATATTCAGTGCCTCATTAGCATGCTGGCGGCCATGGCACTTTGAAGAGCCCCTGTTCACTCCCACTTGGCTCATCTACACCATGGTCCTTTTCAAATGGACCCCACCAAGATCGAAATCCCCTTATTCCTATGAGCCCATAGGAATAAGGGGATTTCGATGTTGATGGGGTCCTTCCGACAGGGACCCCGGTGTATACAAGCTGTGCTGGAGTGAACCACGGCATTTTTGAAGTGCCATGGCCACCAGCATGCTAATGAGGTGCCAAATATGCATTTCAGGACCTCATTAGTATTCTTTGATTTGGCCATTAGCATGGCCATTTCAAAGTTTTTACTAAGTGTAGACGTAGCCTTGGCGTTAACTTTACTGATTTATGCCTATTCAAGTAAGATGGCCTACAACTTCAACTAGAAGGACTAAAGTATTGGGACTTTTGAGTTGATGAGATTCCTTCATTTGATATAGGGCAAAGACATGCAAGACTGCTAGCATAGCCTCTGTAGTGCAGGTGTGACCAATACCTTTTGCAGAAAGGGAGACTGCAGCATTCTTTGAAAGGGAAAGGGATCTCGGTAAGAACCTGTGTGATGGCTTGGGTGACAGATATCCCCTCGAGTCTGTCTACTGATGGGCTGGTCATACCACCAAGCCTGCCTATCCGTCTTGTTAAGACAGAAACTCTGGTCTCCTCCAGCAAAGACACAGAGTTGTAGTAACAGTCCCCCACCAGAGTAACGCAGATACAGAGAACAAGAAGTCCTATGGCACTTTATAGTCTAACAGATATTTTGGCGCATAAGCTTTTGTGGGCAAAGACCCACTTCATCAGATGAAGAATGTTGTTCTAGAAGATACAGACTAACAGCCCCCCAGCAGAGTAGCACAGATATAGAGAACAACAAGAAGTCCTGTGGCACCTTATAGACTAACAGATATTTTGGAGCATCAGGTTTTGTGGGCAAAGACCCACTTCATCAGGAGAAGCTGTTGTTCTCAAAGATACAGACGAACACAGCTACCTCTCTGATACAGATATAGAGAACAGCTCAGCTCTGGGAGGGCTCAGTCAGAGGGATTTGACAGCACCAAGGTGCACAACCCTGACTAGGGACCAAACCCGCCTATAAATAAGACTTACTCTGCCTAAAAAGTTTGCACAAACAAAGCTCATAAAATTCAGTCTCTTTATCAATGAGAAGAGACATATGCACAGCTGTTGCTTCTCCCTTTCCCAACCAGTTAACAATTATTTACACTGAGTTTGATAACAAGCAAAAATGATTTTATTAACTATAAAAAGCAGGACTTAAGTGGGTGTAAGTGATGATGGAGAGATCAAAGTAAGTTATAAAGCTAAAATAAAAGAAAATACACCATCTAAGCCTAATGCACTAAGAGAAATTATTACCAATCATAATTTCTCACCCTAATTCTTATTTTAAGTAAAATTCTTCAGATCAGAGCTGACATTTTTTCCCCCCATTTATTAAAGTTCTCTATTTCCAGGTCTTTTTATGAGTCCTAGTATGATGGAGAGTAATCTGTGAAGCTAGCTGAAGAAAATCATTGTTTGTTTCCCATTCCTTAAGTACAATTACCCTAGGGCTTGAAGTCTTTGTCTCATTCCCCACCACCCCATGGAAAACTGCACAGTTCAAGATGGATTCTAGCACCAGGTGGAACAGTCACATGTCTTTGTAGGACGAACTAAAGCTTAGGCTTACTGGAAAAACAACACTATTTACAGATCATTGTCTTGAGCACCATTAAGTTCCTTAAGTACCATTAATGGCTTTCACTAGAAGACCTAAATTAATAAACAGGCTTACCCTTCATAAATCTGATTCCATATAAAGGAAAGATACATGCATACAAATAGAATATACACATTCTGGAGATTACAAGCTCTTGAATAATAGGTCACTTGCCCTGATCTGCATAAAGCATATTTGTTATGTATATTCATATTCAAAAACACATTTCCATAACAATATGGGAACACAGCATCACACCCTGTATCTGCTCCCAGTTGACACTGAGAAGTCCCTGAGTCTTCTGTGTCCAGGGACTGTTCAGAGAGAGCATCTGTGTGTGCGAGTGGGTTCTCAGGCACTGTTCTGTAACCATGACAGATGGGGGAATGTGAAGTGTTGCAGATTGTGTTGCACTCAGTAGTGGGTGTGAACTGCAGCACTCTGAGCAGTGGAGGGTGCAGGTGGGTCATACACAGACTGGGAGAGAGATCGTAGGAGCAGCTCATCCCTGAACCATGACCACAGAATAAGTATCCTGAGCAGAAACATTCATTGTATTCTATTGACCTCTAGCTCATGGTTTCCCAAATGGGGGGCATGCCCCCCAGCGGGGGTGAAGAAATTCCAGGAGGTATGTGAGGCAACCCAGCCTCCTCCATCATTCCCCCCAACTGAAGAAAGAGCTGGCCTTTGCTTCCAGCTCTCGGCCTCTGCCATTTTACGTGGGTGACCTGGCACAGCTGCTATAAAATGCCAGCAGCTGGTGAAGACCCACGTAGAGCTGGCTGCCTCTTGCAAAGGGTAGTGAGTGTGGGTTGGGGAAAGGGGGGGGGAAGAGGAGACAAATGGGGTTATATGGGGGCTGGGGGTGCCTGTCTTGAGGGGATGGGAGGGGAGGGGTTGGGCAAAGGGGCTTATGAGGCACAGGTGGCCAGCTTGTGGGGCTTGGGTGGCTGGCCCCAAAATTGAGAGGCTTGGGTGGCTTAGGCTGGTGGGTGCCAAGGCTGGCCTTGGCAGCATGGGGCTTGGCCAGCTGTGACAGGTGGCTCTGGCAGCACAGGGCTCAGACAGGCAGGCAGCTGGTGCGGGCAGCTCTGGTGGCTGGCGTGGGGCTCAGGCACTTGACGAACTGGGGCTACACCAGGCTTCTGCAAGGGGCCAAGAAAAACTATTTGTAATTATATTTAATTTCAAATAATATTTTCATATCAAGTTTTTGTGTTTATTTTAAATTACGAATAGAATTTTTGTTTGGCGGGGGTTGGATGATGGTAAAGAAGAGGTGGGGGGGTGAGGGTTTCTCAAAAATCCAAAGCAGGGCATGATGCCAAAAAGTTTGGGAACAACTCTTCTAGCTGATAACTGTCCTAAACAAATGCATAGTATTTCCATGTTGAGGATTCAATATCTATGTTATAATTAAAACATAGTAGTATGCTCTTAACCACTCTCTAATTCCCTTCCTGCTTCTTCACAAGGTCATGCACCTACCTTGCCTGTCCTCTTCACGCAGGGCATGTCTTCACTGTGCAGAAGATCGACCCAGTCAGGCTCGATCTTCCTGGGTTTGATTTTGCACACCTAGTAGAGACATGTAAAATCCAACTATCTGGGGCCAGCAGTCAACCCCTGTACTTCTCAATATTGCAAGAGAGCAACAGGAGAATTTCTCCCATTGGCCTCCCTCTGTGAGTATGGCCAGGTAAGCTGGTTGTGGATGAGCAATTGCCATAGCTAGAATTGTGTTTCTGCAATTGACTTACCTCCCTAATGTAGACCTGGCCACAGTCACTGCAGAGGTTTATCATCTTCTCCTCTGTGTCTGCCATCATCTGGAATAGTCTGCCTTATCTCTCCACCACTTCCACAGTCCCGTTGTTTCCCATTTCATCTGAAAGCATTGCTGCTTTGATTGTGATCACATCAAAAGACCACACACCAGGATCAGGAGCCCCCAGAATAAGCTCTGTACAAACAGTGGAGTCCCTGACCCAGACAGCACATGACCAAGCTATTTAGACAGTGCACAAGGAGTGGATAAACACAGAAGTGAGGAGGGCAAGGGAAAAGCAGAGACAGCTGTATTTGCACACATTCACCGTTACAGGCAGCTGCCAGTCTAACATCATTTTGTCTCATCCTGCATATATTTATGCTCTTTGCTGTCATTGTTTAGCTATTCTGTAAAGCATTTTAGGATGCCCTTTGACTAATAGTCATTGAGCTAAAGAAAGCCATGTTACTGGATTGCAATGCCATTGCCTTGAGCTAAGCCCTGGAACAACTTGGAAGAAGATGAGCTCCTTTCTGCTCCCACTGTCATTCCTTGTCCAGGACAGTAAATGTTGCCAATAGCAGCTCTAACAGGCACCCTGGGCCCTGGGACAAGGTGGGAGGGGGGCCCAGCTCTGTGCCCTGAAGGGGTGGGGCCAAGGGCGGAAGGGGCAATGCTAAGGGCAGTCAGCACACCCCCCCATACTGCAGCGCTGCCCCCCCGGCCCCCTCCATGACTGCCTCAGGCAGCCAGAGCGGCACTGCTGTGGCATTTCAAAGGATCCTGGGCCACTGCTGCTGCCAAAGTAGCTGCAGTGGCGACAGAAGCTCTCGGCCCCTTTGAAACGATGGACCTGGGGGCAATTGCCACCTTTGTCCTCCCTGCCCTGACGCCCCTGGTCAGGCCTGGTTACAAATCTGCAGTCATGTTCCCGAGAATGAACTCTCTTATCTGAAAAAGGTCAAACTCTTAAGTTAGACTTCCTTGTGGTCTCTCTGGTGCTTGAACTCTAGTGGGAAAGGAAATGTCCCTGCAAGAGCAGAGATAATAAAATGATACCCAGCACTGTGCTAATTCAGCCAGGCTGTGGGGCTATGTCTACACTGGCCCCTTCTTTTCGAAAGGGGCATGGTAACGAGCGAGGTTGAGAGATGCTAATGAGGCACTGCAATGAATATGCAGCGCCTCATTAGCATAATGGCAGCTGCGGTAACTCGCTGCTTTTGAAAAAAGTGCTGCTTTTGAATCGCGCACTGCCGGTGTAGACGGGGGCCTTTGGAAAGGACCCTCCATCTTCGAAAGCCCCTTCTTCCCAAAACCAAATAGCAATAAGAGGCTTTTCGAGACTGGGGGGTCCTTTTGAAAGGTCCCCATCCACACAGGCAGTGCACAATTCGAAAGCGGCCCTTTCAGATCGCCTCAGCCGCCATTATATTAATGAGGTACTGCATATTCATGGCCGTGCTTCATTAGCATCTCTCAACCTTGCTCAATACCCTGCCCCTTTCAAAAAGAAGGGGCTAGTGTAGACCTAGCCTGGGAGTTGGATTCTGAGCGCTGTTTGATGTTCTCCTGTGTGGCAGGTAAGTTGATATGCCCGACGTTTTGAGAGACAGAGTGTCACAGGCAGCCATTAAGAACAAATGCTGTTCATGGTGGTATATGAGGACCAACACAAGGATGGATTTTAAATAAATGTCCCTAACTTTTTAAAACTTAGCAGTGGGGAGGGACGCTCCCTGTCTTGTCACTCATATTCACCACTTTGGCATTTTAAGTGGTTCCAGCATGGGCTTTACAGGGCTTTCATAGTCTATCCCATTACGTTGGGTAGAATCTAAGCTCACTTTACTAAGGCCTGCCTTCCACACACTGTGAGGGGGACAGGGAGCACTAAAAAAGGGGACCTCGGCTCATGAAGGCCACAAGCTCTGCGCCTTCACAGGAGCTCAAACACCCTTCAGTAAAACCCTAGGTCTTTTACTTCTGGGAACCATTCCTTCTAGGCACAGTGGAAACCAGCCATAAGCTGTGATGCACTAAAATTCTTTCCAATTACTGTATTATCACTAATTATTAAATGCTATTCCTGTTTAACTTAGCTGTAGCTCCACAAGACACGAAAAATTCCCCAGATCTCTTCCTATTTGGCCCTTATGGGAAGAAAAAGTTCTTTCCTGACACCAAAACAAGGGGTTGGTCAAACCCATCACATCCAGAAAACATAACTCTGAAGCTACCAATACAGGATGAAGAGGGTGGAGCTGCTGGAATGGAGCAAAAGGAGGATTCACATGACATGGACTAGGGTTTAAATTAATGAAGGGGAAGGGGAAGAACCAATCGTTTTGGGCCAGGAACTCTGAAGAGGTGGGTAACCACTCCATCGCCACAGCCTGAGTTCTCCCTGCCTGTTCAGCTGGGCTGTCCCAGTTGCTGTCAGCCCCACATATCTCTGGCACCATGCAATGGCATGCAAACATGAAGTGGAATTCTTATTTCTGAACGTTTCTACCTGTCCAGATACAGGTGGAATGTCACAGTTCGCATTGTGACAGGGATGTACTGCCAATGTGGTAACAAGGGCTCCCTCTGTTTTCGCCCAGAGTTATATAGGCCATATTTTCTGGGTAAAACACTCTCCTATGCCCCATTCCACACTTCCTGCTGAAACCAAACATTAATTCTACACCCTTTCCCTCTGAACTCAGGCTGTCCTTTGCTCTGCGGGACCCATACCTCTTGATCCCCACAAACACAATGATACTCCTTTAGGTGCCTCACCCCCACCTCGTGTCTAGTCCTTCCCATAGCAATGGTGATAGTAAGTTCCCTGTGGCCTCCACTGGCAGTAATCACAGTAGATTATTCATTCTGCAGTTCTTGCATGTTTGGAGGTTTGGAACAGTAGTAAAAAGGGGAATGGGAATGGGTTCCCTTTGGTTCCTGAGGTGGGCTGGTCCTCCCAGGCAGCTGGGAGTCTCTTATAACCCTTCTGGAGAATAGATAGCCCGAAGTGTGGGGGAGAATTAGATCCAGTGAGCACATGTTTTTACAAAGTGTATTTTCCTTGAAATAGCAACGAAGGGTCCTGTGGCACCTTATAGACTAACAGAAAAGTTTAGAGCATGAGCTTTCGTGAGTTAACTCACTTCTTCAGATGCTGGTCCAGCATCTGAAGAAGTGAGTTAACTCACGAAAGCTCATGCTCTAAACTTTTCTGTTAGTCTATAAGGTGCCACAGGACCCTTCGTTGCTCTACAGATCCAGACTAACACGGCTACCCCTCTGTTCCTTGAAATAGTGAGCTTCAGTGAAGCTGAAACACTTCACTTAGCATATTGATCTCAGCCACGTTTTTGTCCTGATAATTTTTGAGGTGAAGGGCTCCATGAGCAGTTCTGATCAGGAAGCCTTTAGTTTCAGTGCTGTTCAGTAAATGGTGTTCCTTTCACATCCAACCAGAGAGAAGAAAAGAACTGAAATCCTGACCTGACTGAACAGAAAGCAGGTGTTTCATTTCAAGCCCATCTTGTGAGAACATTTGAAAGACTTTGCCTTTGTTCCAATACAGAAGGAGAAACACATTTCAGCACCTCTAAAGCTGCCATGAAATGGAATTGCCATCTTCTGGTCAGCTTCTGCTCCTTGTTAGAACTACGAAGCAGTCATGCAGCACTTTAAAGACTAACAAAATAATTTATTAGGTGATGAGCTTTCATGGGACAGACCCACCTTTTCAGATCTATAGCCTTACCAGAACAGACTCAATATATAAAGCATAGAGGTCCAAAAATTGTTATCAAGGTTGGCAAATCAGATAGAAGAGCAGAAAGAGGCGGGTGAGGGCAGGGAAGTTAAGTGCAAACATCAAAGTATGTGAAAGAGTCCTTATAATGGGTCAGGTCTGTGCCTGTTCAAACTATATGTTAATGTGTTGAATTTGAATATGAATGTTAGTTCTGAATATTCGCTCTGCAGACAGTTGTTAAAGTCTTTTTCCTCCAGAACACAAACTCTCAGATCTTTAACAGAATGGCCCACTCCATTAAAGTGCTGGCTGTCCTTTGTGCTTTATATATTGAGTCTGTTCTTGTAAGGTATAGATCTGAAGAAGTGGGTCTGTCCCACAAAAGCGCGTCACCTAATAAATTATTTTGTTAGTCTTTAAAGTGCTACATGACTGCTTTTTTGTTTTGATAGAATACAGACTAAGACAGCTATCCATCTGTTAATTGTTAGAACTGATAAATTTGGTGAAAAAAGTTTGCTTTCAATAAAATTGCAGTGGAGCTTTGGAAAGTTTGAGAGACTTCCAGGTTTCCTGCCCAACCACCCCTGCATCAGGACTTTAAATCTCCAAGGAGAACAGTATTCATGTCTCCTCACTTGCCTCCTCTTAGCTCTTTTCCCTTATGTGTGTATAGGTACACACACACACACACACACATACAATTCACTCTTCCCCCATGGCAGTAATGCTAAACAGAAAAAAGTCCTAGGCATTCTTTTTTTCCAGTAACCAATTTAGGTATAAAAAAAATACCCATTGACATTTTATCAGGGTACGGGACAGGTTCTGTTACCTAATTACTCAAGTGTACTTTACAGATTCCTCTGGGATTGTCTACATGTAATATCTTGTCTCTAATTATGTCTTGTAAAATGCGCCCAGCTATTATCAAAACCTTAATGCTCCATTTCTGTTGCTTCTTTCTGCCATGTGGATTTTTAAAACATATTAGTATTGTCCATCTGGAGAGTGGGCCACATCAACAACAAAGAAAACCACTCAGCTAATATTTGCCTGAAGTTACACAAAGCTTACCAGTACTTGCACTTTCCCTATACCTCTAAAAGACAAGAATATAAAGTGGGCCTGCCCAGCTTGGAGTTTATTTGGTAAATAGGAAAGTTGTCTGAAACTGGCAAATGTAGTTTCTTTAGAAACTATTCAAATATGTCACTTTATTTTTAGCTAAAAAGGATGACAGTGGGAGAGATGGAAAAATACCACAAACAAGTTTACAGTAATTTCCCTTGGTGCAAATTACTATGTATTTGATGGCTCATTGGCACCATTTTCCTTTTCTCCCTCGCTAGGGGTAAAAATACCCCCCTGTGCACAGTGCCAGAGAAGGGCTATGTGCCACTCAGATTTATCTACACTGCAATCACTGGGTACAGTTGCTGCATTTGTAGATGCACCCAAACTAGTTTTGATGTAGCTAACAATAACAGTGTATCTGGGGGAGCAGCAGCAGAGACAAGCCTGCAGCAAACAACCCCGTGCAGGACTCTCACTACATATTGTACTTGAGCGGCTTGCCTGAGCTGCCATGCTGCTCCATCCCATACAAATACTTAAAGCTGGGATTAAGAGGGACTTAAATAATGCATAAATCTTGTGTTGGAGTAGAGTCTTGATTCTGCCTGGAGCCGAAAGATTTCTGGGTGAAACAGAATTTTTGATTCCCATAGTCACAGAGCTGAGGATGCTCTGTACATTTCAGGATCAAGCTCAGGTCCCATCAGAGGCGGTTCAAGAGGGCCATTTGGCCTGGGCCTCAGGAGACAAAAGGGCCTCAAATTTTAACATTTTTCTACCAAGTCATTGGCTGTTTCAGGGAGGAAGGATGCTGATATTTCACATAAATTAGATTTTTCTTGCATTATAAACAAGTTTGCATGCAATAAAGCCAGTGGAAACTCACGATTAAAGTTACATTTTAAATATACATGCTGTTGGTATAATGACATGATTGTTAATAAATACATGTCACAAATGTTCACTTTCATATGTTCTTTTGGTTTTAGTATGACCCTGTGGATGAGAAGTTAGACATCTCAGAGGTCTGAGACTAAGGTTGGACTGGGGCCTCTAAGCTCAAAGGCTATGTCTACACAGCAGCATTATTTCGGAATAAACTGTCCCAGAAGAGATTTTCTGGAATAGTTTATTTTGAAATGGCACGTCTGCACACTGAGGCTATGTCTACACTACAGAGATGCTTTGAAAGAAGTTCTTCTAGAAGATATCTTCCGAAAAAACTCTTTTTGGAAGAATGCATCCACACACAAAAGAGCGGGTTGAAAGACAGATCTCTTCTTTCAGTAGAGAGCATCCATGTAGCCCTTGCACTTTCAAAAGAATGGGCCAAGGATTGAAAACTTGGTGCCATGAGGACTCCTCTTTCAAAAGAAGGGCCCCACAGAGTATCTATACACATTGTCTTTTGCAAGAATCTTTCAAAAGAAAACATTCTTCCTGATCCAGAAGGGAAAGAGCGCTTGTGGAAAAAGCAACATATTCTTTTGATTTACTTTTGAAGGAACCTTTTTTGTGTGTAGATACTCTCTGGGATCTTTCAAAAGTGCCCCCTTCTTTCAAAAAATGTTTCAAAACAACTTGCTAGTGTCGACACTGCCAAAATGTGTATCAAAAGAGCACTCAGCTATTTTGAAATACAGTGTCCACACACAATAGAGTCTATTTCAGGTTAGAAGCCCTGGAAGCACTTTAGCTTATTTTGAAAAAGCCCTATTCCTTGTCCATAGAGCTCCCATTCTGAAATATCTATTTCTGGGGAAGAAGAAAATTAGGGTTAGAGCACTGGGATATATCTATACATAGACAGATTAGATCGATAGATAGATAGATAAAAATAAATATATTATATTTCAAAATAGCAGATGGCTTATTTCAAATTCTGTAAACCTCATTTTATGAGGAATAGCACCTATTCCAAAATTTCTGTTTAGAAATAGGCACTATTCCTCATAGAATTAGGTTTACAGAATTCAAAATAAGCCACCCATTATTCTGAAATAATTTGCTGTGTAGACACTCACAAAGTTATCTCAGACTAGCGGCTATTATTGCAACATAACTGGCTGTGTAGAAACACCCAAAAGCCGTGTCTACACGTGCACGCTACCTCGAAGTAGCAGCACTAATTTCGAAATAGTGCCCGTCACGGCTACACTTGTTGGGCGCTATTTCGACGTGAACATCGACATTAAGCGGCGAGACGTCGAAGCCGCTAACCCCATGAGGGGATAGGAATAGCGCCCTACTTCGACGTTCAACGTCAAAGTAGGGACCATGTAGTCGTTGCGCGTCCCGCAACATCGAAATTGCGGGGTCCTCCATGGCGGCCATCAGCTGAGGGGTTGAGAGACGCTCTCTCCAGCCCCTGCGGGGCTCTATGGTCACCGTGTGCAGCAGCCCTTAGCCCAGGGCTTCTGGCTGCTGCTGCTGCAGCTGGGGATCCATGCTGCATGCACAGGGTCTGCAACCAGTTGTCAGCTCTGTGGATCTTGTGTTGTTTAGTGTTACTGTGTCTGGGAGGGGCCCTTTAAGGGAGTGGCTTGCTGTCGAGTCCGCCCTGTGACCCTGTCTGCAGCTGTTCCTGGCACCCTTATTTCGATGTGTGCTACTGTGGCGTGTAGACGTTCCCTCGCAGCGCCTATTTCGATGTGGTGCTGCGCAACGTCGATGTTGAACGTCAACGTTGCCAGCCCTGGAGGACGTGTAGACGTTATTCATCCAAATAGCCTATTTCGATGTAGTGTTCACGTGTAGACGTAGCCAAAGTGTCCCAGCCTGTCATTCCTGAGGGGGTCTGATCAAACTAATGATGACAATTCAGTGTAACTGCTGGCTTGACGTGTTAATTTCCATAGTATGAATTTCTGACAGCTCATTGATAGGATGTCCTGTTTATGGCTACCACCCTAGAAGCTCTAAGACAGAAACTAGGAGCCAAAGGAGCTGTGGATAGAGTGCATAGAGCACTATTATATATTTATTTTTATATATCATTATATTTATATATATAGATAGATAATATCTATATATCTATACAGATAGATAGATAAAAATAAATATATAATAGGTGGCTCAGAGCCCTCCCCATCCCCCAGAGCCAGGCATTCCCAGGTCCCCCATTCTAACCCAATCTCCCACCTCTCCCCCACAGCCAGGCACCCCCAACCCCCTGCTGTAACCCAGTCCCCCTCTCCCAGAGCCAGACACCCCCAGTCTCTCTACTCTACCCCTAACCCTGTCCTCCTGCACAGCCAGGCACATCCAGCCTCCTCCCCCACTCCACACTCTAACCCAATGCTCAATGACCCACCAGAGCTGCTGCCACCACCCACTTCTCCCTCTTGGTGCTGGAGTGCATGTGCAGTGGCCATAAGCAGTCCGAGAAACAGCCACATTTCATTGATCAGAGAGCCGCATGAAGCTCGAGAGCCTGGGGTTGGCCATCCCTGCTCAAAGAGCTAGAATAGCTTTATTGTCTTCCATCGAGAAAAGCTAACATGGTTGCAGCTGTGGTTTCAAGAGTCTCTGGAATCAAGACTAGTAAGACACATTTTGCATTCTGTATTAGAGTGTTGAAACAAGTAAACTGGAAAATATAATACTGTGCGTAACTGATCCATGTGTTACCAGAATCAAAAATAAAATGCTACTGTGAACAATATAAAAAGCCTTTCGACATACAAATGCAGACAGTTATAATGGCATTACATTTTCAATATTTTTTTTGAGGCCAGATATAGGCACTGGTACTGTTAAGGTTTCCATAGAATAGTGAGAACATGGGAAAGAGGTGAGGTATATATTTATTGGTGCCTTAACACTCACTATAAAATACTTGCGAAAATAAATTAATCCATATACCAAAGACAAAAGATTTTGATTAAGAAGCCAGTTACAGCTTGCGATGACAATGTACTTACCTGTTACATTATTTTTAGTACTCAAGCAGTTAAAGACAAGAGAATGATAAATAGGACAAATGACATGCTGTCTACATACTACACATTCTTACTTACCACAACACAAAAATCTTAGTTCTGAACTCTGGATTGTTGGGACTTCAAGGATTTTTTTTAAAAATTTGGTTCTCTTAATATATCTATTTTTTTCCTAAGGGATACTCTTAAATCAGAAATATCAATACAACACTCAACACAGGTGAAAGGCTTGCAGTTTCCTTGAAGGTAATGTGTGTGGTTTAACATGACAAGGGTAAAATATTAATTCATGAGTAAAATTATGTGCATGGATTTGCATTTCAGACGCATTGCAGAGACACATGGTGGGTGAAGTGATATCTTGTATTGGGTCAACTTCTGTTGATGAGAAAGGACCTGAAGAGCACTGTGTAAGCTTGAAAGCTTGTCTCTCTCACCAAAGGAAGTTAGTCCAGTAGGAGATTTCACCTCACCTCCCACCCTGTCTCTCTGATATCTGGGACCAATGTGGTTACAAGAACACTGCATACATTATGTTTTTCAGATGAATTTTGTGGTGTAAGTAAACACTGAAATTGAGACTGATGAAAGGATAGTATTTATTTTGAGTCAGACTGGTGTTATAACAAAATATACACCTCTCGCTACATGTTCAAAATAATGTTTGTTTATAATGTAGTTAGTGTAAGACTTGTGATGTTCTTACAGCTTCATTGTCTTGCTTTCCAGTGCATGACTTGTGCAAATGAGGTGATAAGTAGGTGCATTTCTGTCACCTAGCAACTGAAAGGCTGAAAGTTCAGAAATCTGAAGGTAGTATGTAAATGACTTAATCCTAATTTTCATATTTGACTATACATTGTCTTATTTACGAAAGCAGCAAATGTTCATACTCAGAGGGCCATGCGGTCAAGTCGGTAGCACACCAATTCTCTCCTCCTGGCAGACAGGCCTTTTAGTTCAGTTCCTCACTTGTACATTGACTCACCTCAGGTTCGCAATGTCCTTCCTCTCTTGCTATCAGAGGGGGAATGAGATCAGGAAAGAGTTTTTGCCCCTCCTGCAGCAGGGTCTGGGACAGTTGGTGGAGGAGCCTGGATCCACCCACTCCACTCACCTCTTATCTGGGTCCCTCAGATAGCCAACCAGCATCCATCCCTTGCCTTTAGCATTATCCTCCCATGGTCAGCTCTTACCATCCATCTTTCCTCACAGCTCCAAGTCCAAGATAAAACAGAAAAGGAAAAGACAATTGAACCTTTAGCACCAGCAAGTTGTCCTGTTCCTCACAGGGAGGCTTCTCCTGCACCGTTGAAGTCAAGGGCAGGGGAAGAATCCGGTAGCACTATCTTTTTACTCCAGCCCCCTCCTTGAAAGTTGGGTTGCTCCCTTTTAATCCTCCTCATCAGCTGGAGCATGTGCTGCACCTCTGGAAGGGTGGGAGGACCCATTCCCACTATTGTCCTTTAACCCCTTTGAGCCCAGGTGGGTTGGTACACTCCATCACAGTCCTGCTTACCAGAATTTGAAGACTGACAAGGCTGCAGCATGGAGCAAGCTTTAGGAACATAGGAATTGCCATGCTTTGACACCCCTTCAGGCTGGTGTCCAGGTAACAGGCAGCTCCCTGATGATCTGCTCCAGTTGTGTCTTGTCCTGAACTGGGTGGAAAGCTCTGCTTGTGTGGCTAAATTCTAAAACTGATTCACCATATCAGTAACCGTGGGCTCAGCGCCCATTGGTGTCTGATGCCTCTCTCACTATTTCCTTCCATCTTTCCCTATCCCGTGCAGAGTGGCTTAGTTTCTCTAGACTAGCTCCGCACCAATCTACTACATCATCTATCCATTCTCTGTGGGGTCTGCCTCTCCTATTCGAACCATCCATTATGCCGAATACTAGGGTCTTGATTTTTCGTTCATCATTCATTCTGAAAATATGTCCAAACAGTTGTAGCTTCTGTTTTATAACCTTCTGCAGCAGGTTCTCTTTCAGCTGTATCTTCCTATATAATTCCTCATTGGAGACCTTCTGCATCCATCCTATTCTCAGAATCTTTCTATAACAACTCCTTTTGAACGCCAATATTTTTCTTTTCAAATCTTTCGTTATCAACCATGTCTCACATCTGTACAACATGCTGCTGAATACACACGTTTTTGAGATGCCTGACTTCATTCTTAACCTAATCGCTTTTCCAGATCTTATCCATCGCCTTCAAACTCGCTCTTGCTTTCACTATTCTAGTCGCTATTTCCTTCTTACAGTCTAGATCATACGTTATGTTGCTCCCCAGATACGTGAACTTCTTTACATTTTCTAGTTCAATACCATCCACACTGATCTTCCTTCCCCTTTCCTTATTTCCAAATACCATTGTTTTTGTTTTATCAATGTTCATAACAAGTCCGTACCACTTCCCTTCTTCGTTTAACACCCGCACCGTTTTCGCTAGGTTCTCCTCATCTTCTTCAATAACTGTATCATCCGCGAACCTCAAGTTGTTAATTCTTTTCCTGTGCACAGATATCCCTCCTACCTCTTCCTTGATCTTGTCCATCGCTCTCTCCAGATGTGCGATGAAGATACTAGGTGATATTGGATCTCCTTGTCTCGTACCTCTACTTGTTTTAAACCAGCTTCCCAACTCCCCACATGTTCTCACCGCTGCCTCCGTATTATCATTGATATCTTTCAACAACTATATTAGTCTGCTATCCACTCCGTATGAGTCCAACACTGTTCAAGTCACTTTCTGATCTATACTGTCAAATGTCTTTTGAAAATTGATGAAGCAAGTTTATATGTTTTTGTTCTTTCGTCGAGCTATCAGTCTTAGTGACAATATCTGCTGTATGGTACTTCTATCTTTTCTGAACCCTGCTTGCTCATCTGCTATATGTTCTTCTATCTGCGATCTTAATCTCTCAGTCAGAATCATCATCAGTAACTAACCTAGACGACTCGTTAGGGCAATTGTTCTGTAGTTCTTGCACTCCAATGTACTTCCCTTCTTGGGTATTGTTACTAGCACAGAACTTGTCCATTCCTTGGGCGCCTTCCCTTCTTTCCATGCTATATTAGTCAGTGTATTTCCTGAATCATGCTTTCTCTGCCATATTTGATCATCTGTCCTGTGATCTTGTCATTTCCAGGGCTCTTGTTGTTCTTTAGTCATTTCACTGCTTTTTCTACTTCCTTCTTTGAAATATCGGTCTCACTCTCGATGCTCGGGGGAGATCAGATTTAATTCATATTGTTGTTTGATGGTCAGCACATGGACACACATCTGACCAACCCTCCTCCTTCATCCAGGCTTGGGACTGGCATGGAGCTCTCAGTGGCTCCATGGCAGAGTTTAAAGCTCATTACTGCTTGCTATGTTGTGCTTTGATGGGGATATGGTTGCTTCCTGCCATCAACTGGGGAATGCTCTAGTTAGACTGCTGGCACCTAGTTGGGTATCACCTAGTGCTGGCTATCCTTACCCATTCCTTTGTACTTTGGTGAGGGCTCTGTCTGCTCCTTGATCTCCAGCTAGGAGGGGCTGTGTCTCTGGCTGCTGGCCACTGCTCATAGGTCCCTGGTGGCCAGTCAGACCTGGCAAGAGCACGGTCCAGTGTCACTCCAGCCATTATGCTGAATCTATAGTTAGAGACTTCCTTGGACCATAAACTATAAAAACCCCACTTAGAACTGCACAAATATTTGCCCATGCAGAATTGGTGAGAAGCAGTGGAACCACCTTGGCAAACATGATGGCAACATCCACCAGAAGATGAGTTCTTGTTTGTCTTACATGCAACAAACTGATGTTTATGCAGAAAAGAATCCCAACCTGATGAAATCTAGTTCTTAGTTTGAGCTTTCCTTGCTATTTTCACCAGTGCCACAAAATTCCCATTGGTAACCTTCTTGTGACAATATTTTGGCTCAAAATAATCTCTGCATCCAATTTCATTTCCGTATGAAAATTCAAACTCATCAACTTCATACTACATTTGTGATGGAAAAAATTCCAAATGAGACTAAATGAGAATGTTAGTTTTGTTTCACACTGGAATTTTGCTTAGTTTGGTATGTGCTTAACACTGCATCATTTTGCTTTGTTTTCTAGATTTAAATTTTAAATCAATATAAAATTTCAGCCAAATCAACCGTTTTCATGAAACAGATTAAATGAAACTGCATTTTAACTAAATGTATATTTTTAGTAAAATCTTTGTCTAGTCTTAGTTAACCGTGTTTGACTACCTCCAATACAATACCATAATCTATAGGTGCTCAAACTTTATGGAGAGACAGGAGCCTTGGAGGTAAATCTAGTGAGCCTATAAATTGACATTAAAAAATACATACTTGCTTATTATGATGCACCCTACAGGAGCTCAGGATTGTGGCACCTTAGCATGAAGCAATCTGGTCAGATGCCTCTTGTAACTCATTTCCCTGAGTCCAACAGCCTGGATAAGTGCTATGAAAGTAGTGTGTTGGGCATTGCAAGCTGTCAGGTCTGATAGGAGTTGCTGGCACAGATTAGATCCTTTGCCAGCTGGAATTTATGGAGCTCTGTGTCACACTTGAATTCATAACTTCTTGATAAATGAATGGAAAAGCCTGCAGCTCATTAGCTTTAACCCCTCTGCTGTTAAAAGAGGATGGCTATATTTGATGACTGATTGGCTCATAAGATGCACATTTTGCATCTCTGTGATACTACAGGGACACTGAATCCGTTACAGTGTGTTTCAATTTTCACTATATTGAGAGCTCCTTGATCTACAAGCAAATTTTGAGAGGATTTTAGGCAATTAAAGATACAGCTGGGTATCTAATGAGATTTTTCAAAAACTCCTAAGAGCTTTAAAATCAGTAATAGTTATGCATGTAAGTGCTTTTGACAATACTGCTAAGCACCTATCTGCACCTTCAGGCTTCTTAAAAATCTGGCCTCTGCTGACTTAGATTAATTTAGCCCAGTATTGCGGTCAGAGAAATTAACATTCATTTGATAGGTTTGATCAATCTTCTATCCTTCTTTCAGAGATGGTAATCTATTTATGACATGCTGCCAGCCCAAAGGCCGATGCAGGGAAGTGATTTATAACATTAGCATAACTTCAAATGCCAACCACATAGGACTGATCATCCCAGTCCTGTCTATATTGAGTTGATCCTATACATTTCCACCTCTCCTAGCACACAGTGCTCTTCCATTACACAAACCACCAGCCAGCTTTTCCAAAATATTTTTTTCCACTAAACTGGGGCTTTGCACCAAAGAGGAAGAGCAAGGGATGTCTGTGCTCAACAGGTCTTAACAAAGTGTGGGACTGAGCTGGGACAGCCACTTGTGCCTGACAGAAAGGTGATTGTGGCCTGGTTTCTCAGACGTGTCCACCAGGTGATTTTCAAAGACAAATTCTTAAAGACCAGCAACAACTGCAGCCCCTAAAAGTTTGCATTAGAAGTTACATCCGTGATCGCCATGTAGCAGTCCTCCCTCTAGACTTTTTTCTGTGGGTCTGACGAAGAGTGCAGTACTACACTGGTAGACTTTCTGTGGCCAGTATTTGGCTTGGTGAGCACCTAACAAGAGAAGTTCCTAGCCAAGGAGAGTAAATCTCAACCTTCTGAAGTGAGTCACATATTCTGCAAGAACAGGCATTGTGCATGTGGATGTGTGCAATTCCAATTCCAATTATTTTTATTTTTTTTAAACTCTTGGTATGGGAACTGACACTGAGATACTAAATCTCAAGGGACCCCTCACTGAATTCTATAAAATGGCTGATTTCCATCTTCCAAAGCAGTTTGTTAATTTCTATGTCTTTCTAGCTTAGAGGTATTTAAACTCAGAAATTAGTAGCTTTGCATGCTTCCTTAGCTTGGCCTCTGACAAAATCTGTTTGCACAGCAGATGCAGTCATTAACATGTAAATCAAACCAAGCACTGTCAAAGAGACATGCTGAAAGCAGGATTGTGCACATGTATAAGGACTGCACGGATAAAGAAATTGCCTAAATGCCTGATTTATTAAATAGCAGGAATCAGAAGTGAAGATTTCAATTTAACAGAAGTACTACTGCTATTTACCACAATCGCTCATTAATCCAGTTCATTTGAATGACTGACAGCTGCTTAATGGTCTGAGCCAAATAGGGTCAAATATACCAAGCAGGTAAGCACTTTATGGAATTGTGATCTGTCAGTCATATCAAATGGTAGGTGAGAGCATGTGCAGCCACACAGCTATACTTCGTATAGTCAAAAAAAACCTCCCACCCAATAGCTGAGCCATTAAAAGCTGGAGAATGGTAAGCCTGAATCCTAACCACCATAGAACTTGGTGCTATGCTAAGCAAAAAGAACTCCCAGCCTTGCTTGCAGCCATTTTTTATCACTTCACCCTGATTCAGATGTTCTAGACTTCAGGGGGCAGCTCTAAACTACCGGGGAAGATCAAATTAAGGTATGCACGTCTAGCTGCATTAATTACGTAGCTACAGCTGACGTACCTTAATTCAGGCTTCCATACCATCTCTACTAAAGGAGGTTGACAGCAGCCTGAGTACCTGTCAACATCCTTTACTCCTCGTGGGGAGCTGGAGTACTGCAGCCGACAGGTATGCCCTGTAAGCTCAATTTAGCACATCCCTGCTAGGTGCGCTAAACCAGCTTCCCAAAGAGCAACATACCCCGAGTGACAGACAGAGTCACAATGTGAACTCTTATTACACAGATAATCAGAAATTCAGTCAATTTCTCAAAATACCAACTGATGTCATTTCTGGCTATTTATAAAATTTTCAGTTTGTTAAAAATAAGTTATTTATTTCCATCTCACAATCATCTCTATTACAAGTAAGGCAGACACAGTAGTACTTGAATAACCATTACACTGTGAATATAACTATTTGAACCTCTCTCTGGGTCACTATACAATACAGGGTAATTATTGCCACAAAATGTAATCTTAAGACAAGGGTCTGATTTGACTTTTCTCATAATTATGTTTGTTATTATGTGAAAACGATGCCTGATTTGTAGCTGTGTGTGTTAAAAGGCAGACTTGGAGCTAGCAGTACTAAAAACGCTCTCTCACTCATTGGCTACGTCTACACGTGAAGCCTATATCGAAATAGGCTATTTCGATGAATAACGTCTACACGTCCTCCAGGGCCGGCAACGTCGATGTTCAACTTCGACGTTGAGCAGCACCACATCAAAATAGGCGCAGCGAGGGAACGTCTACACGCCAAAGTAGCACACATCGAAATAGGGATGCCAGGCACAGCTGCAGACAGGGTCACAGGGCGGACTAGCGCTTCCGGGGCAACAGCTAGCCGCTCCCTTAAAGGGCCCCTCCCAGACACACTCAGCCTGCACAGCACGCGGTCTGAGGAGCCATAGGCACACAGACTCCAGGCACCGCAGTCATGGACCCCCAGCAGCAGCAGCAGCAGCAGCAGCAGCCAGAGGTCCACCCAGCCCTCCCGGCAGGAGCAGGGCTTGCCCTGATCCATGCCATGCGGGAGGCAGCTGAGCACCTCCTTGCTACACCGGAGGAGGAGCTGCCCCCAGGGCAGCAGGGCTCAACCCCCAACCCTGCAGCACCCCGCCCCCACCCCCGCCTCACATGCCGGCGGCTGTGGAGCTACCCCACCAGCACCGACTGGTGGGAGCAGCTGGTGCTTGGGGAGTGGGACGACGACCGCTGGCTCAGGAACTTCAGGATGAGCCGGCAGACATTTATGGAGCTGTGCCACTGGCTCACCCCCGCACTGAGGCACCAGGACACCGCCATGCGGCGTGCCCTCACAGTGGAGAAACGGGTCGGCATCGCTGTCTGGAAGCTGGCCACTCCCGACAGCTACCGATCCGTGGGGCAGCAGTTTGGTGTCGGCAAGGCCACCATCGGAGCTGTCCTCATGGAGGTAAGAGAACCCACGGGGGGAGGGCAGGGCAGGGTAGGGAGGCCCGGGCAGAGGAGGGCAGGGGAGGGGAGGGGAGGGCGGGGGAGGGGGGCCCGGGCAGAGGAGGGCAGGGCAGGGCAGAGGACGGCGGGGGAGGGGAGGGGAGGGCAGGGCAGGGCAGAGGAGGGCAGAGAAGGGCAGGGCAGGGGAGGGGAGGGGAGGGCAGGGCAGGGCCATGCACACCCTGCTCACCCCTCAATGGTGTTGTCCCATGTGCTTTCCCTGCAGGTTGTGCATGCCATCAATGCCATGCTCCTGCACAGGCTCGTGAGGCTGGGGGCCCAGATGCCACCATCGCGGCCTTTGCCACCCTGGGCTTCCCCAATTGCTTCGGGGCTCTGGATGGGACTCACATCCCCATCCGCACCCCGCATCACAGTGGAGGATGCTACATGAATCGCAAGGGCTACCATTCTGTGGTCCTCCAGGCCTTGGTGGACAGCCGGGGCCGTTTCCAGGACATTTATGTGGGCTGGCCTGGCAACACCCACGACGCCCGGGTTTTCCGGAACTCGGGCCTGTGCCGCCGGCTGGAGGCAGGGACCTACATCCCCCAGCGGGAGATCCCTGTGGGGGACACCACCATGCCCCTCTGCGTCATCGCAGATGCGGCATACCCCCTCCGGCCCTGGCTCATGCACCCGTACACGGGCCATCTCTCCGCTAGCCAGGAGCGCTTCAACCAGCGCCTGAACCACGCGCGCCAGGTGGTGGAGCGCTCATTTGGCCACCTGAAGGGACGCTGGAGATGTCTCCTGACCTGCCTGGATGCGGGTCCCAACAACATCCCCCTGATTGTGGGTGCCTGCTGCGCCCTGCACAATTTGGTGGAGAGCAAAGGGGAGGCCTTTTTCCAGGGCTGGGCTGTGGAGGCCGGCAGGGCCAACGTGCAGCCACCCGCTGCCCCCAGTCAGCAGGTGTACCCCGAAGGGACCCGGGTCTGGGAGGCCCTGCGGGCCCACTTCGATGATGAGGCTGCGGGGTGAACTCTCCCAGGCCCCCCACTGCCCGCCCCTTCCTCCACCACACTCCCTGCCCCAACGCCCACACCATGGAGCACCCAACCGCACCTCCCTCCCACTTTTCCTGGACAAATGACAGCATGCACTTGTGGCTGAACTTAAACTGCTTTTTCTTTTAGAACTTTTTTTTTTTAACTATAAATAAAACAAGAACAAACTATATACAACGTGTGGAACCAAAGTAATATGTACAAATAAAACAATAGTAATAAAAAAGTTTGTTCAGTAATAAAAAGAAAACCAGGGATGATAAAGGGGAGAACTATTTCCATGGGGGGGACGGGGCAAACGGGGGGCACAAATTAATAAGTCCCAACTATATACAAGGGGGGGGGCACGTCCCGGGCCCCTCGCCCCTAAAGTCCGGCACTGGGCGTGGGCGGCCGGGAGCCCTGCCACGGCCGCAGCCCTGTCCGGGGCTGGCTGGGGGCGGGGCGGACCGGAAGATATGCCCGGCGAGTCTCAGCTGGCTCCAGGGGTCCCTCGGCGCTCTGGCCCTCAGCGGTGGGTGGCGGGGAGACGGCAGACGGGACGGCGATGTGTGGAGCAGCTGGTGGTGCGGCGGGTGGAGCAGGTAGGGTGGACGCTGCGGCGGCCGGCGTGGCATGGGGGGCCAGGTAGTCCACCAGGCGGTTGAAAGTCTCCATGTAGGCCCCCCATGCCTCTTGGCGCCAGGCCAGCGCCCACTCCTGCAGCTCCAGGTGCTGCTCCGCTACCTCCAGCTGCCAACGGTGGATAGCCAGAAGCTGGGGGTCCGTCGCCGTCGGCTGGTGGTGGCGCAGGGTCTGCCGTCTAGCCCGCCGTGGGGCCGGTCGGTCCTCGGCCAAGGGGCTGCCCTGGAGCGATGGCCCCGGAGGGCTCTCCAGGACCACTGATGCCTCGCCGGCGCTTTCTTCCGGTCCTTCCGATGGTGCAGGTGCGGGACACGGGTGGGGGGGAAGAAGAATGGAGACAGGCGTTAGTGTGGGCCCCGAGCCGTGGCCTTTGTCCCCCCAGCCCTGTGCTGCAGGTTCCCCATCCCCGGGAGATGCTGCTGTGATGGATGGGGTTCAGGGGTCCCCCTGCACTGCACCCTGTCCCCTGGTGGGAGCGACTCTCACTTCACTCCGCAGGGTCTGACAGGAGAGGTTTCTTAGGCCACAGATGCTCAGTTTCTCCCAGGAGTGACAGCACCAGCTGTCAGAAGAGACAGTCCTTCCAACCGTCGTGGGGAGAAGACCCCAAGGGGTGCCCCTCTGGGATGCAGCTTTCCCCCTCCTCAGGCTGGCTGCCTTCCAGCTCTCCCTTCCCCTAGCCTCTACCTGTGGCCCCCACCCTCCCCCCCCAATTCAAAGCCAGCTCGGCTCCTCCCTATTTGTTCAGGGCAGAGGTGTCACCTGCCAGCTGTAGCCCCAGGATCATCCTTTGCCCCTGGGAGCTATTCGGCTCTTGTTGCTCATATCTAGCCTGAGTCTCCCTTTTGCACTCCCCCCACTCCATCACATGCTGCTGCTGCTGCTGTTGCTGCTGCTGCTGCTGCGGGGTGTCCCACCCCCTCCTCCCGGGGGCCCCTCAAGGTTCCGCTCCCCCCTGCCCCGGGGATGGGGCATGGCACTGTCGTGCGGGGGGGGGCGGGCAGGGGCTGATGCACAGCTGTGAGGGACATGGCCCTGCTGTCCTTGGGGCCATGGCCATGTGAGCATGTGGGGGGCCCTGGACACATATCTATTACCCCCCACCCCTCAAGCCCAGGGGTGTACACCAGAGGGGGGTAACTACCTGTCGGTCCACTCCCACGGTCCGGAGATCCCCGGGGTGCAGAGGCCCGGCTGCTGCTCTGGGATGGCAGGAGGAGGATCTGCAGCCCGGATTCTGCAGAGGAGGAGCCCCCCTCCTCCTCCTCCTCCTGCCGCGATGTCCCAGGGGTGGGCTCCTGGGGGGGCCCCCGGGGTGCGGGGCTTACGTCCAGGGTGGACTCCGGCTGCAGGGCCTGCTGGGGCTCGTCGACCGAGGTATCAAGGGTGGCCGGAGGGGAAGAGGTGTGCTGGGGGCCCAGGATGTCCCTGAGCTCCCTGTAAAAGGGGCAAGTGACGGGGGCGGCCCCAGATCGGCTGGCCACATCCCGGGCCCAGGAGTAACCCTGCCGCAGCTCCTTCACCTTACTCCTGACATGATCAGGAGTGCGGGCAGGGTGACCCCGGGCAGCCAGGCCGTCGGCCAGCCGAGCAAACGCATCCGCATTCCGCCTCTTGCTCCCCATTACCTGGAGCACCTCCTCCTCGCTCCAGAGCCCCAGCAGGTCCCGCAGCTCGGCCTCCGTCCAGGAGGGGCCCCGCTGCCGCTTGCCAGCCTGGCTGCCCCCCTGGCTGGGCTGGCTGCCCTGGCTCCCCTTGGGGGGGGTCCCCTGGGGGTGCTGGGGGGGCTGCCGGGCGGCCATTGAGGGTCCTGCGGCTGCTGAGGGACGTGCAGGCTGGCCGCGTGTCTGGGCTGCTGCCTGCACGCGCTGTCAGCTTCCTGCACAGGAAGGGAGGGGGAGGGGACCTTTAAGGGGCCGCTCCACGCGGCCACCATTGAGCTGAGGGGCTGGAGAGAGCGTCTCTCAACCCCTCAGCTGATGGCCGCCATGGAGGACCCCGCAATTTCGACGTTGCGGGACGCGCAGCGACTACACGGTCCCTACTTCAACGTTGAACGTCGAAGTAGGTTGCTACTCCTATCCCCTCATGGGGTGAGCGACTTCAACGTCTCGCCGCCTAACGTCGAAGTTAACTTCCAAATAGCGCCCGACGCGTGTAGCCGTGACGGGCACTATTTCAAAGTTAGTGCCGCTACTTCGAAGTAGCGTGCACGTGTAGACACGGCTATTAAGTGCAAAGATAAATTCAGTCTCCGATAGGGGCCAGCCAAATTCTACCCTTAGTTTTATATTCCTACCTCCAACCACACAAGGGCAGCATTTACCTCAATCTTTTCAGAGGTACAACTGGCTTAAATGCCACAATGCTTAGAAATGCCTCTATCACCATGGCATTTAGGCCAGTTGTACCTCTGGAAAGATTGAGATAAATGCTGCCATAGTATAGTCAGAGGAAGAAGAACAAAACTAACGGTAGAATTTGGCTCTAGAATCTTTGATACTAATCTAAAGACTAGTGTAACCCACACGTTGTCCCAGGTAGCAGCAGTTAGATCACTTCACGGAGAAAGAATGAATGTCCTCTACAACCTAAACTGAAAGGCAGCTGGCTTTTAGCTCAACCTGCAGGGGCACCTGCGCTAAACTGCAGAAGGCCCAGACTCAAGTCTGCCTGTGGGCAGTTACACTACACTAGACAGTGAACCGTGTGGGTTACATTTGCACTCATGGAAAAAAACAGAGTAGTCATCTCCTGGGAAATGGCGATATATTTGCATTTGTTTTCGTCTCAAATTACAATGAAAAGTCAAAATATCCAAGCATTTCACAGAACAAATAGCTTTCCAAAATGTCTATTTAGAAGTGTCAGAATGTTTTGTTTTAGCATTTTCCATCAGAAAGCATATTTAGACATTTCAGCATCAACGCATTTTCTTAAAATTTCCTGGCAGAAAATTCCACTGAAGCCAATTTTCTCTCAGAAAAGAATTAAATTTGAGGACACCCCATTTTCCAAAGGAAAGATGGTCTTGTTCAAAATATTTCCACATGCTGACTTTAGGATTTGGCCCAAATTTTATTAAGTGAAGCAAATTTCTCTATAATTTCTTCCTAGCTGCAGAGAAGCAATTGTAAGGGGGTATTTGTCATTTCTGTTAGCTCACACCATTGGCTAGGCTTATTTAAGAGGACACCTAGGTGAAATGCAGTCAAATATGAGGCTCCACCTACAAAAGAAAGTATGCTGCTCATGTCCTTTTCTCTCAAGACTTCATTAGCCTCTGCTCCACCACTAGAGTGAATAAATATAGGGAACTTCATGGCTTAAGATTAATCCGGACCAATAAGTCTCTTGGCCATTATATAACAGATACAACTATCCATCAGTGTTAAGTCGACCTAGGGTACATTGACTCCGGTTATGATATTCTTGTAGCTGGAGCTGCGTATCTTCAGCTGACTTTCTCCTCTACTGTAGAGCTGCCCAAAGCCTCCCTAGCTAAACTGCCACAAGCAGTCTTCAAAGTACACAGCCAGTGCCATTTCCCCAGTCACACAAAGGGGGGCCTAAGCTTGCCCTCTGCAGTGGTTTCCAAACTATAGGCCTTACAATCAGCAGCTACAGTACAGGCAATATAGTCCCACTCCAGCTGCTATTGTAGACATAGATAATGCAGACTTACAGTTTTGTAGATTTGTTATACTATTATAGACTCTGTTAAGACTTTCTGCTAGGTAAGTTATACATTCTTTATTACTCGGTTCACTCTGTTAAATTGTAAAACATATTCTTTGTTCTTGCTATGCTGCAGTTAAGTAAATGTGTGCCTGTGCATGTGAGTGAGGGAAAGAACAGACGTGAAAGGACCTTCAATACCCAGAGGATCAGAGGTGGAGACCAGGACTTGGGGCACACCAGAACAAGGCAGATTGACAACCTCAAAGTTGGAGGCAGGCGCGCCTCTTTGATGAAGAATGGATAAGGACTTTCTCAAGAGACCAACACCTTCGGGCCATCAGCATGCAAGGCAACACCCAGATGAGGTCGCACCCAGAAGGACTGCTGGAAATGCTGGGAACTGTTGGGCTGTTGGAAATGCTAATTGACTAAGGCCTTATAAAGTGAAACACATGGACTTGTATCAGGGACAAACCCTATGAGAATGGGGTGTCATGTCTTAGTCTTTGTGTTCCATCCTGCTACAACATGGAGCACCAGTCCTGACAGAAAGAGCTTGGCTGAACCCCCCAGTTCCTGGTCTATCTGGCCAGTAGATCAGGGTGGGCAACAGACTGGTAACTATAACATCAGCAGGATGGGGGTGGTGTCTGAAAGCATATGCTGCTTTGCTTATATTGTTTAATAAATGTGGCATGGTGCCTTATCCCACTGAAAAATAGCATAACGCTATGTTCCCTAGACTTTTTCCTCCTGCTTTGTCTCAAACCTGAAAGTAACTACCAATTCTGTCTCATATAACACTTTTTGCTTGCCATCTCTTTTACTCTATACAAGCCCAGCCTCTTCCTGTTCCCATGGGCTTCAGGTTCAGTTAGGGCCACGTATTCAGCCTACTGCTCACCCAAGTGCAGCCCATTCTGAGACATTTTAACCACTTCAGGGTGATCTGGGAGTGAGCAAGAGCTTCACTGATCAATAAGGATGGTCTTTCACTTCTCCTTAACAGTCCAACACCTGACAGAGCTGGAGCCACCTGTGTGTATGTTTCAGCACACTGGCATCTCAGTTGCCATTTGGCAGCTTTAAAATTGCTCTGTATATCTTTATTTTGTGGCTCAGCACCTATCTCAGTTCAGCGCTTCTTGGAGTTAATGAAAAGATAAGTAATTTTCCAGTCAGGGATCATGTTCAGGCAGGTCTAATAATGGATGAAAAAGCCTGAAAATGTTCTCTTCAGAGACAGGCTGTCAAATTCTTGCCTTTCTGGGCTACAGTTAAAAACTGCATTTAACTTTCTGCTGGTCTGTTCTGAACTATCACTTCCTCAGCCTGGTAGATCCACACTTTCATTCTTCTACAGTTGCGGGTGCTGCTCTGTGTCACATCCACTTCACCTCACCCTCGACCAACTTCAAATATTATGGGGTAAGTGCTGGAGGACTGGGAGTGCCTAGCTGTGGGGGAGGGGAGGGGGATTAGGTTAGAGCAGGCAGCTGGGAGTTCCTGGCTCTGGGGGAGGAGGAGGGCATTGAGCCACATATTTATCTATCTATAGACAGATAGATAGAATCCTAGAGCTGAAAGGGACTTCAGAAGGTCATCTAGTCCCGACCCCTGCTTTAAGCAGGATCAACCCCAACTAAATCATCCCAGCCAGGACCTTGTCAATTCGGGACTTAAAAACCTCTAGAGATGGAGAATCCACCACCTCTCTTTGCAACGCATTCCAGTGGTTCACCACCCTCCTGGTGAAGTGGGTGAAGTAGTTTTTCCTAATATTCAACCTACTCCTCTCCTTCCGTAACTTGGGACCATTGCTCTTTGTTCTGTCTTCTGTCACCACTGAGAACAGTTTATCTTCATCCTTTTTAAAGCACTCTTTCAGGAAGTTGAAGGCTGCTATTAAACCACCCTTCAGTCTTCTCTTCTGTAAACTAAATAAGCCCAAATCCCTCAGCCTCTCATCATCGGCCATGTGTTCAAGACCCTTAATCATTTTCGTTGCCCTCTGCTGAGCCTGCTCCAGCACATCCTCATCCTTTTTATACCAGGGCCCAAAACTGGACACAATATTACAGATGTGGCCTCACTTCTCTAGCTCTGCTCGCAATGCTCCTCCTAACGCACCCCAATATGCCTTTAGCCTTCTTGGCTACAAGGGCACACTGTTTACTCAGATCCAGCCTTTCATCCACCAAAACCCATCGGTCCCTTTCCATTGTACAGCTGCTTAGCCAGTTGGTTCCCAGCCTATAACAATGCTTGGGATTCTTCCGTTCCAGGTACAGGACTCTACATTTCTCCTTGTTGAACTCCATCAGATTTCTTTTGGCCCAATCGTCCAATTTATCCAGATCACTCTGGATCCTATCTCTACCTTCCAACATATCTACCTCTCCCACTAGCTTAGTGTCATCTGCAAACTTGCTGAGGGTGCAATCCAGTCCCTCATCCAAGTCATTAATAAAGATGTTGAACAACACGAGCCCCAGAACAGAGCCTTGGGGCACTCCACTTGAAACCAACTGCCATCCAGATATTGAGCCATTGGCCACCTTGACAGATAGATAGATAAAAAAATATATAATACTTGGCTCTTTGCACTCTATCCTCAGCTATTTTGTCTATTAGTATCTAACTGGTTGGTCACCCCTGTTTCAACGTGACAAATCTGCCCCACATTAATGTGTTAATAAAGGATGTTTTGGAACCAATTGTTAAATGAAACAATAATAAGTAATCATGAGTAGATGGTATTCACGTAAGAGTTCTGAGGGAACTCAGCTACGAAAATGCAGAACTACATATGTGGTGTGTTAGCTCTCTCTTACATCAGCTTCTGTGTAAGATGACTGGAGGACAGCTAATATGGCACTGACTCTTTTTAAAAGATTCCAGAGGCGATCCTTTAAATTACAGGCAGGTAAGCATCATTTCAGTACCAGGCAAATTGGTTGAAACTATGGAAAAGATTAAATTGTCAGAAAAATAGATAAACATGATTTAATGGAGAAGAACCAACATGGCTTTTGTAAAGGAAAATCATGCCTCACCAATCTACTACAATTTTTAAGAGGTCAACAAACAGCTGGAGAGGGTGATCCAGCAGATATAGCATACTAGGACTCTTGAAGAGCCTTGGACAAGGTCACTCAGCAAAGACTTTTTGGAAAAATAAGCAGTCATGGGACAAACGGAGAGGTCTTTTCACAGATCAATAACTAGTTAAAAGAAAGGAAACAAAGAATAGGAATTAATGATCACTTTTCAGAATGGAGAAAAATGGTGATATCCTCCATGGGTCTGTACTGGGATCAGTACCATTCAACATATTCATAACTGATTTAGAAAAATGTGTGAAGGGTGAGGTAGCAAAAATTGCAGACAATACATAATTACTCAGAATAGTGAAGCCCAAAGCAGACTGGGAGGAGTTCCAAAGGTATCTCACAAAACTGGGTGACTGGTCAACAAAATGGCAGGTAAAATTCCATGCTGATAAGCGCAGTGTAATGCACATTGGAAAGCATAATACCAAGTATATATTAGTGATTACTCAAGAAGGAGCTCTTTGAATCACTGGAACTAGTTCTCTGAAAACCTCAATGTGCAACAGTCAAAAAAGCAAACAGAATACTGGGAACCATTAGAAAAGAGACAGATAATAACCAGATCTGACAGGTTCCATTACAGAAATCCCCTTGTGACTGTCAGTTGATGTGCTGAACTATCACTGAACCAACTTTGCTGCCTTTTTGGGTACCCTTAGTCTCTCTCTCCTGCTGAGTCAGCACTGGAACAAAGATGAGGTCACAGCCCTCAGCAGTATAACAGAGATGTTGATGATGGATCCCCATATCATATGATCTAAACATATGTTCTTGTGGAGGACTCAGCCCCTTCTACAGACTGGGCCATATGAAAAACTAACCCCTTGAAAAGCCTTTGACGGAGTTGATAGAGACGTTTGTGGAAACTGCTGCAACACCCTGGCATCCCATCCAAAATTATTAACTTGATTTGTTCAACATAGGAACCCTGGACATGCCAAGTTATTCACAATGGTGAATAACAGAATTCTTGACAGAATTCTTTGGCATACTGTTGGGAGTGTGACAAGGGTGCCTAATGTCACCTTTCCTGTTCTTGATCACAATGGTCTGGATTGTGAACAGCACAACAGATGGCCACCACCAAGGCACTCAATGAACACTTTTCAAACAGCTAAAGGACATGCATTTTGCTCATGATGTCACCCTCCTTTCACACCAACATGAAAGCATGAAAGAAAAGCTCACAACACTATACAAAACTGCCTCAGTGACTGGACTAAGCATTAACAAGGGAAAGGCCAAGACAATGAGGATCAACCAGTCCAACAACACCATCATCACACTGGGAAGGGATGACCTGGAAGATGTGGAACAGTTCACCTACTTGGGGAATATTATGGGTATAGATGGAGGAACAGATAAGGATATCAGTGCCAGGATAGGGAAAACAACAGCTGCCGTCAAGACTCTCCATCTTACACGGAGTTCACAAATAATATCTGCAAAGACAAAACTGCGGATATTCAACACAAATGTGAAGAGTGTGGTCTTGTATGGATGCAAGACCTGCCATATCAAAAAGTCTTCAAATCATAAGCTACAAAGATCCATAAACAGATGCCTGAGGTACATCCTTCACATAAAATGGCAAAACTTTATCACAAATGAGGAGCTTTGGAACAGAGCAGGACAAGAACCACTTGACATTGAAATCAAAAGAAGAAGGTGGGGATGGCTAGGCATACTCTCAGAAAACCATCATCCAGCATAGTCCATCCAGCTCTCACATGGAACCTGCAAGGAAAATGAAAAAGAGGAAGACTTCAGACAATGTGGAGAAGGTCTACAGTAAATCTTCGAAATGTGCGATTTCGAGTTGCTCTTAACTTGCATTAACACCAGTTAAGCACAACTCAAAATCCTGCTCCCACTGGCCCTGGCTCAACACCCCCCAGCCCCTTATGGCCCTGGCTCAGCCCCTCCTCCAGCCCCACTCACTACCTGCGCATGGCTCCGTCTCACTCCACACCCCTGCACCCGGCTCTGGCTCCGTCTCACCACCCCTCACGCACAGCTCCAGTTCAACCCCCTGCCCCAGTTCAAACTCCCTGCATGCGGCTCCAGTTCAAACCCCCCTGCACTCCAGTTCAACCCCCCTGCATGTGCTTCCATTTCCATCTTACTGCTCCAGTTCAACCACCCCACGTGCAACTCTGGTTCCATCCTCCCACCCCGCTTCAAACCCCCCCAGCCCCAGTTCAAACCCTGCTGTGCACAGCCCTGGTTCAAGCCCCCTGGCCCCAGTTCAAACCCTCCCGACTGGATCAACACCTCCGCCCTGGTTTAACCACCCACCTTGCAGCTCCTGCTCAGCTCCATCCCCCGCTCCCCTGCAGCCCTAACCCACTCCAGGCTTAACCCCCCTGCCCACTTCCCGTGGCCCCAACCCACTGCCAGGCTTGACCCTCCCCAGCTGCCCTCCAACCCCAGGACTTACCTTTCAAAAGGACCTCCAGGTGCTCCTGCTGCTTCCCTGGATGCAGAACATGCAGTCTGCTGGGGAAAAACTGCTCCTGACTTATGTAAAATTCAGGTTACGCAAAGGTGCATGGAATCGGAGCCCTCGCGTAAATTGAGAGTCTACTGTACTGAGATTGAAGGACAACAACTGGGGTACTCCTGGAGCCACCTAGACAGAGTAAAGTGGAGGAGACTTGTAGATGACCTATGCTCCATGCAGAGTACAAGGGTTAAGTAGTAGTAGTTACAGATCATTGTCCTCAGGATCATTTATGCCTACTCTTTGTTCCCTGTCTTTAAACCAGTTTCTGAAAACCTTTATTGGCCCTCACTTAGCATGTTTATATTAGTAAAATAGGTTTATACATCACATTTCTAACTTCAAATACAGGACTGATATGCACACAAATGGGAAAATCATATTTAGTAGACTGCAACTTTCCCAATGATACCTCTCAAAAACAGGATTACCATGTTTAAACCTTGAAAAAAAGAGGACATCCCCAAGAGGGTGTATATCTGTATCAGTATCTACCAACTCATGGGCTATGTCTACACTACAAAAATAACTTTGAAGTTACACACACCCTACTTCGAAGCTAAACTTCTAAGTAGGGCACTACGTCATTCCCGGGAAAGGAGTAAGGACTTTGAAGTTGGGCTCCCTACTTTGGAGTTAACTTCAAAGGAAGGAAAAATGTGCGTGGACTCTGCTGACTACTCAATGTAGTACCTAACTTCCAAGTTAGTTCCTAGCGTAGATGCACCCATGGTGTAATAATGTACTATATGTACCATCTACAACATGAGTTGGTAGCCACTGAAACAGACACACTCCCTCTCAGGGGTGTCCTCTTTTTTGACAGTTCAAATATGCTAATCCTAACAGGACGTATTCTGCATAAAGTTTTTCCAGTTATACATACTCTTAGCTACACACATATTTCCATAAAGAATATAAACCCACTGTCACACCAGTAAGTATCAGAATACCATTATATAAAACCATGGTTCACCCACACCTTGAATACTCTGTGTAGTTCTGGTCACCCCATCTCAAGAAAGGAAAAGAAATGGAAATATTAGAAATGAAAAGGTACAGAGAAAGGTAACTAAAATTATTAGGAGTGTGGAACATGTTCCATCAAAGGAGAGAGTAAAAAGATGGGGAGTGTTCAGTTTGGAAAACAGACAATGAAGTGGGGATATGACAGAAGTCTACAAAATCACACGATTTGGAGAAGTGAAAAAGGAAGTGTTATTTCTTCCTTCAGATAACACAAGTACCAGGAAATCAAAAGGCAGAAAGTTTAAAATAAGTGTAAGGAACTACTTCTTCACATAACACAGTCAGCCTGTGGAATTCATTGTCAATGGATGTTGTGAAGGTCAGAACTATAACTGTGTTTAGAAAAGAATTAGGTAAGCTCCCGGAGAAGAGGTCCAGCAATGGCTATTAGCCAACATGGTTGGAGATGCAATCCCATCCTCTGGGTGTCTCAGAAGTTGGGAGTGGGTGATGGGATGAATCAGTTTGTAATTGCTCTGTTCTGCTCATTCTCTCTGAAATACCCGGCATAGGCCACTTGTGGAAGGTAGGATACTGGACTAGATGCATCACTGGTCTGAGCCACTATGTTCTTATGCTTCCAAAAAAGGTCTCACTGAAATGTAAAAGCAAAAGGAATGATCCTGGCCATCAATTGTAATTTTAGATGCATGCAAAATTAAAGTACTTTTATTATTGCCATTATGGTGCATCCTCATACCCTCACAAGTTTTATGCTTTAACCTCATAATACATGGGGGAAAGTTGCATTGATTTAGATGGTATATATGGACACAAAGAGTCAAAAGTATTAAAATGACCCTGTAATTGTCTACCATTAAACAGTTTTAAATAAGATTCACTGCTTGGAACAGAAAGACATCAGTTTGCTTAGTCCCATGGCAAAAACAACATTAAAAAACTCATAAGAACATAAGAACATAAGAATGGCCATACTGGGTCAGACCAAAGGTCCATCAAGCCCAGCATCCCATCTGCCGACGGTGGCCAATGCCAGGTGCCCCAGAGAAGGAGAAAAGAAGACAAGTGATTTATCTCCTGCCATCCATCTCCTGCCCTTGTTATGAAGGCTAGGGCACCATACTTTATCCCTGGCTAATAGCCATTTATGGACCTGACCTGCAAAAATTTATCAAGCTCTTTTTTAAACCCTAATAGAGTCCTGGCCTTCACAGCCTCCTCGGGCAAGGAGTTCCACAGGTTGACTGTGCGCTGTGTGAAGAAAAATTTCCTTTTATTAGTTTTGAACCTACTACCCATCAATTTCATTTGGTGTCCCCTAGTTCTTGTATTATGGGAAAAGGTAAATAATTTTTCTATATTCACTTTCTCCACACCATTCATGATTTTATATACCTCTATCATATCGCCCCTCAATCGCCTCTTTTCCAAACTGAAAAGTCCCAGTCTCTCTAGCCTCTCCCCATATGGGACCCTTTCCAAGCCCCTAATCATCTTAGTCGCCCTTTTCTGAACCTTTTCTAATGCCAATATATCTTTTTTGAGGTGAGGAGACCACATCTGCACGCAGTACTCGAGATGTGGGCGTACCATAGTTTTATATAGGGGAAGTATGATATCTTTTGTCTTATTATCGATCCCTTTTTTAATAATTCCTAACATCCTATTTGCCTTACTAACTGCCGCTGCACACTGCGTGGATGTCTTCAGAGAACTATCCACTATAACTCCAAGATCCCTTTCCTGATCTGTCGTAGCTAAATTTGACCCCATCATGTAGTACGTGTACTACTACGTGTACTCCTTAGCCTTTCTTCAAAGATACAGAAAAGAAGTGGGTAAATGGCTTAAAGCATTTGAAATTTAAAGAATTAAGTGAGGCTTTCATTGTAGCAATACCCCTGTTCCCTTTCCCTTTAGCTCACTGGTTCCCAAACTTTTTGTCATAATGCTCCCCTTTTGATTTTTGAGAAACCCTCGCATCCCCCTGCCTCTTCTTGACCATCATCCCACCCCCCCTTAACAAAAAATTCAATTCCTAATTTAAAATAAACACAAAAACTTGATATAAAAACGTTATTTAAAATTAAAAATAAGCATAGTTTTTCTTGATCCCTTGAAGGTGCCTGGTGCAGCCCCAGCTCGCCAGCTACCTGAGCCCCATGCCAGCCACCAGAATTGACCGCTACAGCCACCAGCCTGCCTGAGACCAGAGCTTCAAAGCCTGCTGCTCGAGCCCTGCACTGCCGGAGCCAGCCATCCACCTGCCTTCCAGCCGCCTGCCCACCCGCCACCTGCCTGAGCCCCTCTCCGCTGGGACCAGCCACCCACCTGCCATCCCAAGCAGCTCAAGCTCCACGCTGCCAGGGCCAGCCACCCAAGTCCCATGTTGCTGGGGCCAGCCACCTACCTGCCAGCCCAAGCCACACAAGCCTTGCACTGCTGAGGCCAGCTGCCCACCCAACAGCCTGAGCTACCCAAGCCCTGCGATGCCGGGGCCAGCTGCTCAAGCACTGCGAGTCCCACAAGCCGGCTGGCCACCCGAGCCCCTCCCATCCCACAAAGCCAAGCACCAGCCCCACTTTCTTACCCCATCCCCATCTCCCTCACCTGAGTCAGGCACCCCCAGCCCCCCATCCAACCCCATTCTCCTCCTCCCCACCACTCGCTCCCCTTTGCAGAAGGCAGCTAGCTCCATGTGGCTCTTCACCAGCTGCCTGCTTTTTATAGCAGCTGCGCCAGGTCGCCCACATAACATGCCAGGGGCTGAGAGCTGGAAGCAATGGCTGGCTCTTTCTTCAGGTGGGGGGAATGGGGGTGGGGCTGGGTCACTTCACACACCCCCCCCCGGAATTTCTTCACGCACACCCCCAGGGGGGTACGCCCCCCAGTTTGGGAAACCATGGTCTAGCTGAACAGATCTTTTAGAAAAAGCCATTGCTTAGATTGCTTTAAAAATGGAAACAACTATTCATTTTAGGGTACAGAGAAGAGCCCGTTGAAATGGGCTGGAGCTGCTGCTGTTATTTAAGTCTAATCCTGTTTCTTAAAAGACAAAACACGCACAAACACACGCACTAGAAGAGAGAAAATTAAACGGCAAAAAGCTGCAGCATCTGTGTCTGGGGTTGTTGACATTAACTGCTAGAGACACACAGACATAGCACGTAGCCTAATAAGCCACTACAAGGCCTGGCAAACTTGGACCAGTGTCAGGCTGTTCAAGGCATTGCTTTTAACTGCCCTTTCCGGTCTCATGGCCACAGCAGTGTTGCAAAATATACAGTCTTGGCAGACTCTAACTGAAGAGAAGGAAAAAGGAGAGAAGAAGAGAGGAAAGAGAAGAAACAAGATAGACAAGGGAAAAGATTGTGTGTGTGTGTGTGTGTGTGTGTGTGCGCACGCGCACTTGTTCCTGAACTTGCAAAATCTCACATCCCAGGAGTGAGTGGGATTTAGGTACAGAAGGTGGAGGTAGTGATGTTATCTGAGTCCTTGTCTCTTGCCCATTCAGATTAGGACAGTTCTCAGGATCAGGACATTGAAAGCCAAACAGCGTTGTGGTAGATCCTGGTGTTCTGGAAGACAGTTAAAATGGCAGGTCACTACTTCCGGTACACCTGTCTCTGAGTTAGTGCTCGGTGACAGACAGGTTTCACTCCTGTTTTCTCTTTTTTTTTTTTTTTTTTTTGGGTGCGGGGAGGGCTACATCCACACTAGACACTGCTTTCAGCAGCCGGTATTTATCTAGCTCCATGTCACAGTGAAAAATAAACTGCAGCCCTTGTGTGTGTCAGTGAAAGGCTTGGCAGAGTGAGGCAGAGGCAAATGGTTTCAGCAGCTCACTGCTTTCCCTGTGGTGAAGAAAGCTCCAGCTGAGTCTTTCCCAACAGAAAATTTTCCAAAAGAGTTTACAGTATATAGTGAAAGTATTTCTTGTAATTTGAAGAAACCAATATTTCTCAAACATGGTGTGTCTATTATTCTGCGTTTGTCTTTATTCTTGAGCTCAGTCCTAACCAGAGAAAAAGTTAAACCATAACTCAATAATAATAATAATGAAACTGAAATAAATGTTTAACTAAAGAATGTTGGATTCTTGCATAAGGCAAGAGAAACACAGGAATGTGCAGTTGTTTGCTTTGTACACCCAATCAACTCCCATCATTATGCAGAAACACAGTAGAAAATGTGACAAAAAAAAGAAGCTACAGAACAAACTCTATTGAGGCAGATAATTTATTGAGTCCAAATCAAAAACACCACATAAGGCAAATTCTCTCCTTAGTTACTCTGGGGTGACTGTATTGAAGCTGATGAAATTGTACCAGTGTAAATGTGAGAAGGAATTTTTCTTATGTGCTTTGACTTTAAGACAAAAAATCTAGAGTAAAGAAAGATTTTAAGCATTTTTTGTTTACCTGTCAAAACCTGAGCTCAGGATCCTATGTTCTCTGGTGAAATTGATGTCTTCACAAATCAAGCAGTGTAGGAATCTCAGTTAGCTTTCGGAAGGGTGAAACACTGGCTTTCATTCCCTGGAGGATGGCTGAGTAATCGGAGTATCAAGTATGAAATATCAAGATTGCATGGAATCAAAAGTTCATTAACTCTTATAAACCTGTCTATCTGCTACCTCTCATCTGTAGCAACCCAGGCACTTTAAAAAGACATCTATTATTTGCAAATGAGAAAAGTGAGGCACAGAAAGAGTTAAGGACAAATTTTTAAAACTCAGATGCTTAAAGTTGGGCATTTAAATAATTCAGGCTCATGCATAAAATGACCTGCCTTTCAGATTTCAATGAAAGCTTTAGTTGTTCAGGAGCTCTGAAAGTCAGGCCACTTTTATATGAGCCTAAAGATGAGCTGAGTGCCTAACTTAAGCAACCACTTTTGAAAATGTTGACTCAGGTGACTTGCCTAAGACCATACAACAACTGAGTGGCAAAAAAGCCAGAAACAGCATTTGAGGCTCTGTCTATACCGCCCTGAAGGCTGAACTGAAGGCTGAAGCTCTAGTAATCACCAACAGCTTCAGCTTCAATATACCTCATTTGCATCCTCTGAAAACCTGAAGTTCCTGCAAATGTGGGCAGATCACTCAGAGTCTGGGCTATTTTTCTACAGAGCAGCAGGAAATATCCCATCTTTTCAGATATCATCGTCAACTGGATTGGCATGAAGCTCTGTAGACGACCCATTGACCTGAATAGGGGCTTTAGGTGGTTTCCAGGGCCCATCTGTATGTTGCTTCGTCTTGGGCAGGAGCCATTGTCTGAATCAACCCAAAATGAAAGCATGTCCTTTTAGGCTATGTCTAAATTACAGGGTTTTGTCGGCTGAAGTTTGTGTCAGAAAATATCTTGTGAAAAAACTTCTGCCAACAGATTGCGTCCAGACTGCAAAGTGGATCGAAAGAGAGGTCTGCTCTGGTGACAGAGGGTGGCCAGACTGCCTGGCCACTCTGCCACCAAAGTGGCTACCCAGAACCACAACAGAAAGGGTTGCAGGTCACCATTTCCTTCTGAGAGCCCCAGCGAGATATGCCCTTAAAGGTCCCCCTGCCTGGGCACTGATTCCCTGCCTGTGCTGCAGGTGTGCCTACCTCCTTGAAAGACAGCACAGCTTGAGCAGGGCTTTGCATCTTTCTGGGAGACACAGCTTGTTCCAGGGAGCCATGTCCCCAGAGCAGCCCCTGGGTTTGTGCTGGCCTCACACAGAGATGCTGAAACAGCTGCTGCACCTTCTAAGGGCCGTCCTCCTCCTCCTCAAGGAGAGCAAGCCTGAGACCACCTGCAAGGACCTCGCTGTAGCTGCAGGATTGTTACTCCTGTGCCTACCCCATCTCAGGTGCACAGGCAGCTCTGGACACACTGCACCAGTTCCGACTTCGGACCAGCTGGTCATGGGGCAGTGGAATGACCAGCAGTGGCACCAGGCCTTCTGAATGCAGAAGGTCACCTTCCTGCAGCTCTGTGCCTGACCCACCCCCACCATCCAGAGAGACAACACCCAGATCTGGCCTCACAATCCCCATAGAGAAGCAGGTCACAGTCACCCTCTGGAAGCTCGCCACCTCTGACAGCTATGACTCAGTGGGCTTGGGAAAGTCCACAATTGGGGCCCTCCTCATGCAGGTAAGGCACTCTCGGGCTGTCGTCCCAGCATGGGGAGTAGGGGGGATGTCCCACCCAAGGGGGAACCTTAGGAAGTGGGGTCAAGGGTGTGAGGGGTGGGGTTGGGATGGGGGGAAGCTCCATCCCTGGGGAACCATACCATCCCACTCTCACCCAACCTTGCTGCTGGTGGGTGGCCTCACAGGAGGCCCCTGGAGAGCTCAGGGGAAGGAAGGGGGCCAGGGGACACCCACCCAGGGGCCTAAGGACTCCCTCCCTTAGTCCCTGGCCTGTGTTCAGTCCTTTCCCTCTGCAGGTCATGACAGCCATCAACACAATTTTACTGTGGACAATCATCCCATATGAGAGACGTAGACAAAACCATGGCTGGATTTGCCACCGTGGGGTTCCTGATCTGTGTTGGGGCTCTCAATGAGACCCACATCCCAGTCCATGCCCCAGAGCATAGCACAGCCAAGCACATCCACCAGAAGGGACACTTTTTGATGGTGCTGCAGGCCCTGGTTGACCACTGTGGACAGTTCACAGATACTGACATCGGGTGTTCAGGCTGGGCACACGATGCTCACGTGTTCCACAACTCTGGAAGTGGGTATGTTCATCCCCTGCCATGAGCTGGCAGTTGGGGATGTTCAAATGCCACTCTGCATTGAGGAGAACACAGCCTACTTGCTCGTGTCCTGGCTGATGAAACCGTACACCAGCCAGCTGGACCCCAGCTGGGAACTGTTCAATGCCTGCCTCAACTGGGCCAGGATGCAGGCTGAGTGAACCTTCAGCCACCTCAAGGAACGTGTTAGGTGCCTGCTCATCTGTCTGGATGTGGGGGAAGTACAATGTACACCAGGTTGTGGCAGTGCGTTGTGCCCTGCACAGCATTGTGGAGGGGAAGAAGGATGCCATGCTGGGAGGGCCATGTGTATGAGTAGCCAGGCACAGCTGCCATTCACCAGGCCCATCAGGATGGGGTGCAGATCCGCAAGGCCCTGAGGGACAGCTTCTCCCACAGCCCCCAGTAACCTTCCCCAGGGCACGCCCAATGGGGGCCTTGGGGCCACAGCCCTACTCCATTCCCCCAAAACGACCCCCCCTTCACCCTCTCACCCCTCCACCACTGCAGAATGAAGAAGGATGTGGGTGTGGTGAACAAATAACTATTTTAATGAAATAAGGAAAAAGGGGGTTGAAAAGAAATGGTGTTATAAAAAAACTATTTACAAACAGTTTTGTGCAAGAAACTATTTACATTGGAGGGGCTTGGGAAGGGGGATGTCTCATAACATGGAGGAGATGGGGGGGGCCATAAACCCAAGGGGGAGCAGGTACTGAAACTTCATTGTCCTCGGGTTCCCCTCCTGCTGTGGGTTCAGGGCCTCCATCAGAGCTGAGATGGAACCAGGACCAGGGGGAGGTGTGTAGGGGAAGGAGCTGCAGTGGGGTCAGGGTTGGCAGGAGGAGTGAGGGGCCTGGGGAGCAGGAGGGTGGCCCTGCCTATTGTCCATGGGGGCAGGTCCAGAACACCCTTCAGGGTGACCGGTGGAGGCATGGTGCTGGGGCGGGAGGTGGTGGCTGGGCTGTCATGTCCTGCCAGGCATCAGTGACAGTGCCAAAGCGGGACATGAGCTGGTCCCAGGCCTGCTACCACCACTCGATGGCAGCCCACAGCTGCCACTCCATGATGCATATCATGATCCAGAGGGCAGCACTGTCACCCTGCTGGAAGTCCTGCTGGACACACCAATGACCCCTCCAGCTGCAGCCTCAGCCTGGTGGTGAGATGAGGGGGGCTAGGCACTCGGTCGGTGTAGGTCCAGCTGTAGGAAAGACCAGGAGGGAAGACAGTGAGTCATTCATGCAACACAGGCCCTGAGGCCATGCCACCCTCCATGAGTACTAACCAACACACTCTGGGCCAAAGGACAGGGATGTCCCATGATCAAAGCCGTGTGCGGCCTGCATAGCAGACCCTTCTGCATGGGGGCTCTGCAGTGCTTGCAGGACCATGCTGACCACCGCACCACCACCCCCACTCAACAGGCTAGCAGCCGAGGGGGGCGCCCGGCCATGGAGGGGTTCACTCATGGGAGGTGGGTTATCTGGGAGCAGCCTTGACCTCCCCAGGGGCCCACACACACACCTGCAGCTTGCAGTGCTGTGTACAGGAACAGATGCTGCCTCTCGTCATGCCCACGTGCCAGGAGCTGCACTCCTAGATGTGTCTGAGGTCAGGCCAGCAGCTTGCCCAATTCCATCCACAGCACATGCTGTGCGGCCCATTCCCCAGGCCTGGGGCTTGTCCAGCATCCCATGAGGCTGGCAGCAGGAAGCCACCTGTGCCCAGGGGCTGTCTGCTGGGTTCCGGTGGTGCAACCTACCTTGCACATGGTTCCACATGCCAGGACCACAGCACGAGGTTCCACCTGAACCAGCTAGGTGATGTGCCCAGCACACCCCATTTGTGCCTGCCTCCCACAGCCTAGGGTGCGTGATGTGTGGGGTACTCCCTGGAGGGACCCTCAGCCAGCTCCGATGACACCCTGGACGTGGCCTTGCTGGCGGGGACCTGATCCAGGATGATGTACAGGCGCTGCTGGCCTCCTGCGCTAGCTTGGCTCTGCCTCTGGCAGGGATTGAGGCTCTGAGGCCACCTCCTCCTCCTCTTGAGGGTGTTTCTGCTGCAGTGGGGGTCCTCGAGCACCATATCTATGCTGCAGCGTGGCAGGAATGTGTACCCCGCCCCCAGGATGGCATTGAGCTCCACCTACTTGGGGTAGGTGGCAGGTCCTGCCCCAGAGCATTGAGCAACATCCAAGGCCTGGACATAGCCCTGGCACTGCTTCTTCAGTTTTGCCCAAACCTTTTCCATGCTTCAGGGGGAGGGGGTTGCCCCATTTGGCCAGGACATTGGTCATTCTCATATATATCGAGGCATTGTGGTGCTTGGTCTTGGGCATTGCAGTGCTTGGTCTCCTCCCAATCCCCTCGCCTACACAGGTCCAACAGGGCCTGGACCTTGGCCCCAGTCCAGGAGGGGGCCCACCTCTTGCTGCCTGGGGTGGCTCCTGGGACCCCTCAGTCTGGTCACTTGAGTGCCCAGGGGGGTTGTAGGCTCCCTGTTGGTCTGCCATAGGGGAATGCTGGCTAGTAAGGAGTGGTTGGGAGGGTGTTTGCACAACAGCATGTTGCTCTGCTGCTCACACACTTTCACTTTAAGAATAGTCAGAGTCAGGAACCATATGCACTGCTTTCTGTGGACAGGGAGTCCCCTGAGGGCCTTTTCTGTTGACAGGGGGTGTAATAGGACAGGGTTGCTGGGCACAGCTAGAGAAATCAATCCAGGGTAACTTTGTGTAAAATCCCGGCAACTTACAGCCCCAGGCTGGGACTTCCGTCTCACTAAGGCAAATCCAACCAGCCACAACAACACCTCTGCCAGCCCCACTGGCCATCCAGAAGCCACACAAGCAAACCCACAGACTTCCAGCTGCTGTACCAGCTCAGACCGACAAACCCCAACTTACGGTGAGAGGCTCTTAAGCCTGTTTCACCCAACACCACACAGATTCTTCTAGACCGCAAAGGGCTCAGCCCCAGACCCTGGTCAATATATACTTGGAACTTACCCAAACAACACACTCATCAATTCTTTAGATCTAAATAACTAAAGATTTATTAATAACAAAGAAAGACCAGGGTGAGAGAGAAGAATTGTTAAAGCAATACTTTACATGCATTAGTCATAACTACTCATGCAGGCCAGCAATGTTATTTGCTGATTCTTGAAAGTCTCTGAAAGTTCATTTCAGGTTACATAGATTCAGTTATTAAAGCACTGTAGACCTGTCCCACTGAAGCCCACATGTTGACACATGGACCCATGGAGACCAAAAGACAAAGGACCCAACACTGCTAACTCCACAACATGGCTCTCTCCTGTAGCTGTCTCTTGAGTTCTGGGACAAAGCTCCTTCTTCTTCCCATAGTCCCTTGAGGGTCCACCCCCACCTGACTCAGGTGGGCTGTTGTGGTAAATTGGATGAATCCCAGGAGACAGTCTCAGACTTCTGAAATGGACCTGTTCTTTGTTTCTGTTCAGGTCACTTGACCATTGGAAGTCCCAAGCATCTGGGATGTGGATTTGGGCCCAACGGGTAGTGGTCAATGGCTCGATAGCTGGATGGTGGTCAGTTTCAAGTGGAGTGCCCCAAGGCTGGGGCTGGTGTTGTTCAACATCCTTATTAATGACCTGGATGAAGGACTGGATTGCACCCTCAGCAAGTTTGCAGACAACACTAAGCTAGGGGGACAAGCAGATACGCTGGAAGGTAGAGATAGGATCCAGAGTGACCTGCATAAATTGGAGGATTGGGCCAAAAGAAATCTGATGCAGTTCAACAAAGGCTGTGTCTACACTAGCTCCTAACTTCGAAGGGAGCATTATAAGTAGGGTGTCGGGAGATTACTAATGAAGTGCAGCGGTGCATATACAGCATTTCATTAAGCTAATTCTGCCCCTCAGCAACTTTGAAGTGGCAAACTTTGAACTCCAGGCTTGTGTGTAGCCACGGCTAACCCGTGGGTACTTTAAAGCCCTAAATACTGTACCAGGGGTGTGTGTGAGGTGTCTACTGAAAGCTGATGACTTCCTGAATCTGTGAATGCTACTTATATGACTCTATCGTGTATGTAGGTAAAGTTACAGATTTTAGTTATGTAGCTGTATAAGAAAATGTTTCGGTGCTAAGCTTCACAATAGAAGGTGTGAACTCAGCCTCAGCCAAGATGAATGGACTATAAACATAGGCTCAGACAGTCATAGAATCATAGAATCATTGGACTGGTAAGGACCTCAGGAGATCATCTTGTCCAGCCCCCTGCTTCAAGCAGGATCAGTCCCAACTAAGTCATCCCAGCCAGGACCTTGTCAAGCTGGGACTTAAAAACCTCTAGGGATGGAGAATCCACCACCTCTCTAGGCAACACATTCCAATGCTTCACCATCCTCCTGGTGAAGTAGTTTTTCCTAATATTCAACCTGTTCCTCTCCTTCTGAAACTTCAGACCATTGCTCCTTGTTCTGCCATCACCACTGAGAACTATTTTTCTCCATCCTCTTTCGCGCTCCCCTTCAGGAAGTTGAAGGCTGCTGTTAAATCACTCCTCAGTCTTCTCTTCTGTAAACTATATAAGCCCAAATCCCTCAGGCTCTCCTCTTAGGTCATGTGCTCCAGCCCCTTAATCATTTTTGTTGCCCTCTGCTGAACCTGCTCCAGCACAGCCACATCCTTTTTATACTGGGAGACTCAAAACTGGACACAGTATTCCAGATGTGGCCTCACCAAGTGCTGAATAGAGGGGAACAACCACTTCTCTAAATCGGCTCGCAGTGCTCCTCCTAATGCACCTTAATATGCCATTAGCCTTCTTGGCTACAAGAGCACAGTGTTTACTCACATCCAGCCTTTCATCCACCTTAACCCTTAGGTCCCTTTCCACCATACTGCTGCTTAACCAGTCGGTCCCCAGCCTATAACACTGCTTGGGATTCTTCCGTTGCAAGTGCAGGACTCTGCACTTCTCCTTGGCTGTGTATACACTAGCTCCCAAGTTCGAAGGGAGCATGGTAAGTAGGGCGTTGGGAGATTACTAATGAAGTGCTGTGGTGCATATGCAGCACTTTATTAAGCTAATTCTGCCCCACGGCAACTTCAAAGTGGCAAACCTTGAAGTGCTGGCTTGAGTGTAGCTGCTGCTAACTTGCGGGCACTTCGAAGTGCCCCGGCCACTTCAAAATGCCTTTACTCCTCAAAATTTTGCATTTCTATAGGTGGTAAAAGCAATTACAATATTTACTTCCATATCAACATAATAAGTGCAGCTCTTTTATTTTCTATCTTTAGTGCAAAGAAGTGGATACTTGCTTTTGCAGTTCCTCAAGTTACTGGTAAAGTGTTATGAAAGAGTAAATAATATTTAGAGCTGTAATTAGACTCGCTCATTGCTCGAGGCCCCAGGAAAAGCTGAAATACAGAACTTCTAGGGGCTGCATTATCTGATCTTGAAGACGCTATATTTAATTCTATATTACAGAAGCTAGTAATGTTTGCAGCACTAACACTACTGGTAAGAAATAGATGAGGTCTTCATTAGAATATGATATACATCTCCCTAGTTGGGGACTAGACTTTGCAAAATAAATACTGCACTCCTTTTACATGGTTTTTCAGATTCTGTATAATTTAATTCAATTGCACATTTATTTTTATTCCATAAGATTTATATTTCAGAGTTCTCTTTAAAGGTGCCATCATTTTCATGCACAGTCTTTCCATTTTTATAGACTCTGGTACTGCAATTATTTTTAAAACTTTTAATATGTTCTTTTTTATAGTACTGCCAATCTACAGTGTGTTCTTGTACCGTGATGCTGGCTAAGAACATGTCAAGAGTGCCATCCAGTGGAGTCACAGTATATTGTCAGAGGCAACGCTATAATACTAAATCAGGGCCCATCATTAGGACATGGCCTTGGAGAGAAATAGAGAGAGAGACAGAAATAAAAGATGGGAAAAAAACAATGAGGTCATCCATTCCAGCTCCATGTTGGTGTAGTTTAAATGCTTTAAATGTTACATGCTTTCCACTACAGTCTTCCCCTGCCTTACGAGGGTAATTCGTTCCTGAAAAACCCCTCTTAGGGCGAATTCTAGTAAGTCAAAAATGTAATTACCATTAATTTCAATGGGAAAAATTTTATGTGTTCCTGAGCCCCAAAATGTACACCCATTTATCTTAAAACAACACCAAATCCCATTAAATCAGGTGCAAGGGGGCGGGCAGGGCAGAGCAGGGCACAGGGAGGCAGTCCAGCCGGAGCGCAGCTTAGGTTAAGTGGGGAGGGGACGTTGCCAAGGGCTGGCTGGGTTCGGAATTAGGCAGGCACAGGGGGCCCCGGCTGGCGAGGGGCAATGCCTCTCTCGTGGGGGGCTGCGCAGCAGAGAGGCCCTGCTGGCGGCAGCGGCAAGCAAGCTGGGCCCTAAATGGGAGGGAGCGCTACAGACGGTGAATGGCACCCGAGGCACAGCTGCACAGGGTGGGCAGCGGCGGCCCCCTAACCACCCAGGGGGGTGAGCAGCGTGGCGGGGCTGGGATGGGCTGCGCACCCAGCACCCACATCTCGCAGAGTGGCGTGATCTACTGCCGGGACTCAGATGAGTCTACCTCCCCGCACCAGACTGCCACCCTCTTGCAGGGTGCTGCCACCTCCCTGCATGGCCTCTTCGTCAAGACCAACACAGCCAACTCCATCCCGTCAGTGCTTGCCTACCAGAGCTGCCAGCCTCCAAATCGGTCCTCATAAATGCGAAGAAATGCCTCATAAGCTGAAGTAGGGGTATTAAATGAAACTCCTCGTAAAGTCGAATTCTCGTAACTCGAATGGGCGTATCTTGGGGCATGACTGTATTTCCTTTGGAGACTATTCCACAAGCTAAGAGTCTCATCTGGATGTCTTCCACTTTCTACAGGTTAAATGGGCCCTTTCTTAATTTCATCCCATCTTTCATACTTGTGTGACACTAAATAATTCCTCAGCCACCTTGGTGTTGCATGCCCTGTGGAGATCTGTAAGCTGTTTTCATTTGTCTCCTCTCTAATTTGTTATTGTTTGTCACTGAGGCAAGCTATACAAGAACCAGGCCTGACAGTGGAGGGGGAAGAGAAAGGGGGCCCGTTGCCCCAGGGCCAGTGATTCAAAAGGGCATGGGACTCCTCACGGCTGCCACAACTACTATGGCACCAGCAGCAGCCAAAGCTTCAGGACCCTTAAATTACCACTGGCGCCCTGGGCAGTGCATTCTGCGCGGCACTGAAGGACTGTCAGGGGGATGCTAGCCTCCAGCCCTGCCCCTTCCAACCGAGGCCCAACCCCTTCTGACCAAAGTCCCACCTCTTTGAGGATCATGCAGCCAGAACCCCCCACATTGCCCAAGGGCTTAGCAATTTTGTTGGCCCCAATGACAAGAATATACTTACGTCTCCTAAATCTTTCTTCCCAAAATGTATCCATTTTTGGTGCTCTTCTCCAAAATCCCTTAAATGTACAGGCATTTGCTGGCAAGACAAAATCTAGAACTGAATGCATATGGTAAGTGCATCACAACCTTGAACGGTAGGTCAAAGTAGGTAGCCCAAATTGTATTCATCTCTTTGCTGACCCTTAGCTTTGCAAACTCATGTCTTATTTGCTGTCCACTGTACCACTTAGGGTGACATCCTTGCTCTGCTGAACTGTATGGGAGTTTTGCCATTCATGTCATTGAAGCCAGGATCTTACCCCTCATATCCTTCTACTTTACTGGTGTCTAGAAACCAGAAGTTTCAAAGTACACGCGTCTGCCCTTATGCTAATGAGGTGCTGCATATTCATGATAACACCTCATTAGCATATCCTGAAGTGCCACATTACCCTAGCCCCTCCAAAAGGAGGGGCTAGTGTGGCCACAGTCTGTGAGTATGATCAAGCTAAGACCTATTGGCTACGTCTACACTAGCCAAAAACTTCGAAATGGCCATTTGTATGGCCATTTCGAAGTTCACTAATGAAGCACTGAAATACATATTCAGCGCTTCATTAGCATGCGGGTGCCCACAGCACTTCGAAATTGACGCGGCTCGCTGCTGCATGGCTCATCCAGATGGGGCTCCTTTTCGAAAGGACCCCGCCTACTTCAAAGTCCCCTTATTCCTATGAGCAGATGGGAATAAGGGGACTTCAGAGCAGCCGGGATCCTTTTGAAAAGGAGTCCCGCTGGATGAGCCACGCGGTGGCAAGCCACGTCAATTTTGAAGTGCCATGGCCGCCCGCATGCTAATGAGGCGCTGAATATGTATTTCAGCGCTTCATTAGTAAACTTCGAAATGGCCATTTGCATGGCCATTTCGAAGTTTTTGGCTAGTGTAGACACGGCCATTTAGGAGTATTTCACTTTTCAAAATCAACTCCACTGTGGCTTGTTATTTTTGCTTGTTTTTCTGTTTGCTTGTTATTTTTTATTGTAAAACTATTCTCTAACTCGTCATTCTCAACCACCATTGTTGATTTACACCTAGCAAAATTAGTTATGTAACAGACAGAAACCATCAAAGAACCAGAGAGTGAGACTATACAGATAAACAATAGATAGGGGGAGGACCTTAAAAACAAAACAAAGCACTTTGGGATATGCTAATGAGGCTCTGCAATGAATATGTAGCAACTTATTAGCATAATGACAGCTGTGGCACTTCGAAAGTGCTGCTTTCGATCGTTTGCAGCTCGTCTACATGGAGTCCTGTTCGAAAGAACCCTGTACACTTTGAAAACCCCTTATTCCTGTAACCAAATAGGAATAAGGGGATTTCGAAGTGTGCTGGGTCCTTTCGAAAAGGACCCCGTGTAGACGAGCCGCGAACGATCGAAAGCAGCACTTTTGAAGTGCCACAGCCGCAATTATGCTAATGAGGTGCTGCATATTCATTGTAGTGCCTCATTAGCATACCCCAAAGTGTCTCATTAGCATCCCCCTTTTGAAAGGGGGGGGTGCTAGTGTAGACATAGCAAAAGAAAGAAAGAAATGGGGATTTCACTGCCACAACTGTTGTTAAGTGATTATTTTTGCCGAACAGAATGCTACCAAAGGTTTCTTCATGCTCTGTAAGATCTGGTTTTCATTGGGTGATGCTGGGTACTGTTATGATAGGATCAACTTCCTAACAACCTGCTGTTACGCTGTTTTAATGTAATTCAGATGGAATGCAAGGATATGACTTTCTGCTTCTTAGCTCATGGTTGTTGCTTTCCTATTATGGCTGCAGACACAGGCCATAGACCTTAAAATAGTACTACCAGAAAAGGTTTATCCTTACCAACTGCTAATGGATTTGTACGTCTATTTTGTGATGGCCGCAGGGAGGGAATGTTAAAGCTCCTGGATGCATATGAGGTCATTTGAGAGCCAATATGGAAAACACAGCAGGTCGATTGCAGTGCTAGACCACAGCACAGTGTAGACCTTCCCACAGGGATGTTTTGGAAGGCCCCACGCCTCCTCTTATATTCAACAAGATCTATTTTTGGCAACAAGTCAGTAAATTAAGTCAGTAATATGCTGGATCATGCTGCTATTTGGTCTCAGGTCCCCTTTTCCTGCACCAAACCCTCTTCTCTCCCCCCACCCCTGCCAGATTCTGACAGGGCTGTCAGAATTGCTGCAAAATCTTAGCTCTGGCCCCTGGATCCAGCCCCCAAGTTCAAATGCATAAATCAAGGACAACTTCGGGCTCTTCAATTGCATCAAAAAATATTCTGGGCTCTGATACACCCTGTCACATGAAAACTGTGAAAATTTGGATCCCCCACCTGCATCTAGGTGCCTCTTGGCAAACTTAGGCCCTAAACTGTTAAATGTACAGTAAACTCTTTCCTATCCGGCAGCCCTAGGACCAGGAGGCTGCCGGATATTCCAATATGCTCACGGGTGAGGTGCTGTGCAGGGAACCACTTTGGAAACTCACTCATGGCTGCACCGCAAGCCCCTCTAGGTGGGGCATGGCACTGCGAGCTGCTCTGGATGGGGCACCATGCCATGCAGGGAACTGCTCAGGGCAGTTTGCACATGACCGCACCATGTGCCCCTCTGGGCAGGGCAGTGTGTGGGCCGCCGTTCTAGGCAGCTTGCACACAGCTGTGCAGTAAGATGCTCTGGACAGGCACCGTGCCGTGCAGTGAGCTGCTCTGGCCAGATCATCCATGGCTACGTCGCACACCTCTCTTGAGAGGGTGTCGTCTGGGGAGCTGTTCTGGCTGCCTCGTGCCAGGCTGCATTGCAAGCGGCTCTGGGTGGGGTGCCGTGCCATGTGGTGAGTTGCTCTGGGTGGCAGACACTGGGCAGAAAAGCAGAGGAGCTGCCAGTCGCTCGCACATGCCAGTTAATTGAGAAGTCTGGTTATTTGAATACCAGGTAAAGCAGAGTTACTGTAAATGGAAAAGCAGAGTAGCCGATCCTCCCTTACTGTGTAAATCTGTATCCCATTCTAATAGCATTGAAAACATACTTACGTGCTACCAGTTGCATAATCCGAGTTTTTACTGGGCTCATGGAGTTTAGGGTCTAGAAGTTTTTGAGGCACTAGGATTTGCTGGATTACCCCTTTAGCCCATAGAATATGGGGACTTTGATTCAGAACTTGGCTGAAAACTGCAAGATCCACATGTCAGCTTCTGGTTTTTGCAGTGCTCATGCTTGAGGATATGCTGAGGTGAGGATTTTTGGTGCAGTAAGAGTGTCTGGTCTTGTTTTCAATTTTGATGGAACAATGGGCCCAAAGACATGCAGAATTCACAGAGATCCAGCTTTTAGTTTTTTCCTGCCATTGGTAACTTAGTGCCCACAAATAATGCTGTTGGTGCTACTAATATCTGGCTGTCAGCAGTGCTACATTGTAGCACCATAGTGAAAATGACACCCAGACAGTATTGCCCCAAGTTATCTCAGAAATGGGGAAGAACATGGGAAAGTGGCACAAGGTATTAAGCAGTCATGACCAGCATGGCCATGGACTGCAGAAAGATCACAGCATCTTTATCTGAATAGCTATAAAGAGATGCCACCTGGAGAGCTGAGAGGGCGCAGCCTGTGATGGTCCGCATTTCTAACATAAAACACTGCAGATTTAGACCTGTCACCTCTGCTAGCAGCTTTTCTGCATAAAAGACAAAAGGTGGTTGCTGTCTGTTCATTGTATGTGAGTTATGTGCAGTCCACAACAGCAAGTATAGTGCCAACACACCTCGTGTGAGAACAGTGCCCTCGTTTGAAGACACAAACAAAAGGAAAGCGTAATTAATATATAAATAAACAGGACTTGCTGTCAAGAATTTAATACATCCTTTCAATTGTTCCGAAGAGGAGTTGAGGGTCAGGGTGCCTGTAGTGTTGTGCCAGCATTCAAAGAGGGCAAACAGATATAATTATAGGCTGGTTAACCTGACATCAAACCCAAACGAAACCAGAAAACTACTATGAAAACCAAACAATAAAGAATTAAAGAATGGATGCATGGAAAACAGTCTTGGCAAACCAACCAGATTCTATTTTTTATAAGTTTGATTAATCAAAATAAATGTGTAGATGTAGCAGACATTTACAAGGTATCTGAATACTGAGCAACATTCTGATTTTAAAAAATAGCATTACACAACATCATTTAAGAAATATTAAATGGGTGGAGAACTGGCTAGCTGACAGATCTCAAAAAGCAGTTGGCAATGTGGAATCATCACCAAATAGGGACGCTTCTGATGGGGTTTCACAGGATTCAGTACTAGGCTCAATGCTATTCCACATTTTCATCAATGATCTGGAATATAATATCATTGCTGATAAAATTTTCAGATGACACAAAGATTGGCAGAAAGATAATAGATGAGGATTGGACAGTCACATAGACCCATCTGGATTGCTTGGTAAGCTGGCCCCATTCAAACAAAAAGGCCATGCCTACACTTGGCCACAATTTTGAAAGGGCCATGCTAATGGCCAAATCGGAGAATACTAATGAGGCACTGAAATGAATATTCAGCACCTCATTAGCATGCTGCCAGGCGCGGCACTTCACACGTGCTGTGTTTCGATCGCATGCGGTTCACCTACACAGGGCCCTTTTTGAAAGGACGCCACAAACGTCAAAATCCCCTTATTCAGTGCAGTGGGAGGTGGGTTGTGTAAATTTGGATTCAAGGTGTGTCACAGCATATGGTCAAACATGGGAAAACTGTGTGTCAATGAGCAGTGATTTCACAGTGCACAAGCAACACTTAGTCCTGTGAAGAACTTGGAAACAATTGTATCCCCAGATACAGCACATCCCATGTGCTGCTCATCTTTTTCATATGTAGCACCCAGAGGTACTGAGACCTTGTCTAGGGTGGGTGAAGTCTCTGCTCTACAGCCTTGGCTGCTAGCCAGCTGGCTTTTAGCTCCTGTGGTAGAGTACAGGGCTTTAGATCCTATGCTTGCAGGTTCTATCCCTGGTTTCTATCCCCAGGTTGCTGGCACCAGGGATAGAACCTGCAAGCATAGGGTCTAAAGCCCTGCACCCTACTACAGGAGTTAAAGGTCAGCTGACTATCAAGCAGAGACTTCACCCACCCTACCTGAGCTCTCAGTACCTCTGGGTACTACATGCTTCCCTGAGCTGAGGAAGCACATCCTGAGCTTCTGAGACCTTCCAGCAGTTCTTCCCAGCCAATGCATCAATTGTAACGCTGACAGACCTGGGTTGCCAGCACCAGAGATAGAACTTGCAAGCGTAGGGTCTAAGCTAAAGGCCAGCTGGCTCTTAGCTGAGGCTGTAGGGCAGAGACTTCACTCACCCTAGATGAGGTCTCAGTACCTCTGGGTACTACACATAGATAACAGCCACCGACCACAGAATAAAAACTGATGCACTCTGCAACATCAACAAATCAGTGATGACTTTCACAGCAATATTTAAACATGCTAACAAGCAATGGCAAGCTTTTAAAAAACTCTGTATGAGCAAAAACAGGAGCCCTTTGTGTTTGCATGTGCCCCTTCATGCTGCGCCATTACACTGGTTTGCTTGGCATGACTTAACATTATTCATTCATATGCACTGGGACAGTGATCCAGAGAGACACCTCAAAGAGGCAGTGCCACTGTGCCAGATGGTACACAGTAATGGAAATCAGTGAGAACTGTATTGCAACTTTCTTGTCTTCATGTATTTTGGGGGAAAATCCAGGGAGTTCATTAGCAAATGGAAACAAATGCACCCCCGATACAGTGCATTGATACACTGTTTAAATTTGACTTACAAGATGGTGATGTACATAATGCTATAAAAGAAGTGGAACTCAAGTCAATGGGCTCCAAAAGTAATTTCTTTCCAACTGCAAGGCATAATGCTTTTTTTGGTGCCAGAACTTGTATTGACTCAGGAGAAGGGGCAGGGAGCTAGGTGAGTATTGGAACCTCCCTTTTTTTTTCCCCCCAACAAAAAAAAGGCACTGTCAATGAATGCTTTCAGTTCAGGATGTCCAAGCAAACTGAAGGCAACCATATCCTGCAAGGCACCTGGCAGACTCTTGGACCCCTGTAAAGCGTCTGATGCATTTGTCAAGACTTAGATATCACACGATTTAAAAGTCCATGAAAATATTCTCTGTATTGTCCCCTGCAACATAGAACAGTCTGGGCACGATTTCGACTTGTACATGGCACATGAAGTGCTTTGTGATGTCAGGATAGCAGCCCTTGAATACTGGAGAAACGAAACCTGGTCATTTCCAGATATATCCAGTGCAGCATTACGTCCATTCGCGGTTCCAGTAACTTCAATATGTGTGACCAGTCTTCCAAAGAAAAGAGCCTTGAGCCGACACTGAACAAAACCACACATATGTTGAATTCACCAAACTATGGATTGCTGGATTTGTAAACAACTTCATAAAACCAGCAAGGAGGGAAATTGTAGCATGAGATTTTGCTTTAGCTGTTTTGAAAAACTTTGCAGTACTTTAACAGAGATGTGCAGAAAAATTTTGGAAATGATTTAAAAATACTAAAAAGTCACTTATCCCAATTAACACAATTAAGATGGTGACAGTACTGGGACATTTTGATTTGCATAAAACAGTAATTAGTTTTAAGATTAATGTTCTAATTAAGTAGGAATTAATGACAATTTAAATTTAGAAAATCCAATATGGCTGACCAAAATGGAAGAGACAGAGATTATGCAGTCTAAGGCCGTATCTACACTAGCCCATATCTTCGAAATGGCCATGCAAATGGCCATTTCAAAGATTACGAATAAGGTGTTCAAAATTCCTGTGGTCCTTTAGAAAAGGAGCCCCATCTGGAGGAACCATGCAGCAGCAACTTCAAAGAGCTGTGGCCTCCAGCATGCTAATGAGGCGCTGAATATGTATTTATATGTAATTAATAATTAGTAATTTGCATGGCCATTTCGAAGACTTGGGCTTGTGTAGACATAGCCTAAATGTAGGTAATGGAAATTTCTAGCAAACGAGAAGACTTCAGGGGAAGAAGCTTAGAAAAGCTAGAATCCACTGTGGCATCAGAGTAGAAGCTTTTCTACCTAAACATAGGCAGGAGCTGGAAAACTAGCTTCTGATTGGCTGAGAGAAGCTGACCTTCAGAGAACATCCAGTATAAAAGACTGAGAGCCAGTAGTGCTAAGAGTCCAGTTTTGGAGGTTTGTGAAAATCAGAAAGTCTCAAGGAGCAGCAGATGAAGGTCAGCATAGCAATGGCTTCCATAGCAACTACTCGAAAAAGCCACCAGTTAGAGGAGGCAGCAGCTCCTGAGGAAGCAGCCAGATGCTCCTGGAGGCCTCATTACTCTAAACCTCCAGTGCAGATAGTCTGAGATAAACAGCAATAACAGCTGTAATCACCAGTGCAGCTGGAGCTTCCTCAAGATTAAGCAGCCACTTCAGCTCCAAGGAGACAATATCAGCCTCCATCTCCAATGTCAGAATGTCCATCAGACAGAGCAGAAGGACCTTCTGGGCATGAGTCCAAGTCCAATTTTCCTATTTTTGGCCAAGGAGTGTCTGGGTGTGGCAAATTCAAATACATTTTGACTGTGCTAATTGGTAATGAGTGTAATTAATATCTAATAATGCATCTGCTCTCTCAATTTCTTTATAACTTTCCTCTAAACAGTCTCTAGCTTTTCTTGTGGATATGTTGCCAATAGGTGTTTTCTAGGGTTAATGACAAGTTCATGGTACTTGTTTAACTGTGTGTGAATCCAAAGTTGGTACTGGAACTCAGTGCCTACCTATCCTATTTATTTGAGTGAAGTGTTTACCATATAAGCCTTTTCAACTTTTCTTCTGAACTAATTCTGAAAGGGTCATTGTAGGTTTCACCTGCTGCTGTTATTCCCCCATCCAAACTTTTCCCTTGTAGCAAATCTCAACTAGACAATCCCTTTAAGAAAGCCCAATTGTAAACACTTTTGAAACATCAATCTTACACTAACAGCCATTAGTCTTTGATCAAAACTGACATGACTTCATTTATCTCACCAACTTCTTTTCCTCCTAAAGTAGTATGTGATTTCCCCCACTCAAAGCTGTAGGGTGTGTCTACACTAGCCAGCTATTCAAAGTAGCTGGAGCAACATCGAAATAGTACGTGTCATGTCTACACGTGTTGTGCGCTACTTCGACGTTGAAATCGATGTTAGGTGGTGAGATGTTGAAATTGCTATTCCTATCCGAAGATGGGAATAGTGCCCTACTTTGATGTTCAACATTGAAGTAGGGCGTGTGTAGACAATCTGTGTCCCACTACATCGAAATAGCGGGGTCCTCCATGGCGGCCATCAGCTGAGGGGTTGAGAGACACTCTGTCCAGCCCCTGCAGGGCTCTATGGTCGCCACCTGCAGCAGCCCTTAGCCCAGGGCTTCTGGCTGCTGCTGCTGCTGCAGCTGGGGGTCCATGCTGTGTGCACGGGGTCTGCAACTGGTTGTCGGCTCTGTGGACCTTGTGCTGTGCAGGCTGAGTGTGTCTGGGAGAGGCCCTTTAAGGGAGCAGCTTGCTCTTGCCCCAGAAGGGCTAGTCCAGCCTGTGACCCTGTCCGCAGGCTTTGCTGGCCCCTTATTTCAACGGAGAGTGCTTGTGTGTGTGGACACTCCGCACTTCCTTCCAGGGCAGCTCCTTTTGACATTCCCCATCACTACTTCGACGCTGAACGTCAACAGTACCAGCCCTTGAGGACGTGTAGACGATACGTGTCGAAGTAGCCTATTTCTATGTTCTTACTTCGAAATAGGCTACTTCGACGTAGTGTGCTAGTGTAGACATAGCTGTAACGTTTGTGCAGTGTTTTGGTTCTATAGTCTAACAGTAGAAAAGCATGTAGACTGAAGATGTCAGCATTGTCTCAACTCTTCCCATTGCTGTTTTCAGGCTACAGAATAGCCTAAACTGGATAAAAAATAAGCCACGCATTGAAGGGCCAGGATCCTGATATTGTATTATGTAGTTACATAAAGCAGGCCCCAATAAAAACTTTCGTTCTAAGTGAACAAGACACAGCAGATTGATAGACAAAGGCTACTTGTGGCTACTCAGCATCAAACAAGTGCTAATTCAGCATAAACCTTGAGTGTGAAAACAGTAATTGGGTCTTATCTTGAATTATAGCATTCTAATTCATTGGATAGGTGCCCAAACATCTGCTTTCTAGTGGAGACAGAAAGATAATGAATCTTTCTCAGCCCAGTTCAAGAAAAGGTTTAACATGCCAGCATGAGTGATGGTGTCTACCCTTCCCAGGTGCCAATCTGAGCCCAGAAGGGGGGTAGCATTTATAATTGTACCAATATATGTATTGGTTATTTGTTCCTTTGCCTCAAGACCATATAGGAATGTATCTACAGGAACACCTACAAGAAGGTGCCTCCTGACATACCTAAAGACTAGGAATTGGAATTTAACTTATCTTCTACAAGAGTAAACTTAAGGGATAATATGTTTGTATTCACATGTAAACCAGAGCCATAGGCAGAACACTTATGTAATCTTTTAGATGATTGGCTTATTTGTGCTGATTATGTCTTGCTGCTAGCATCTGTCCAGGGGTCTTGGGGAACACCCAGCCCCTTTGCTTCCCTCCAACCTTTGGCACCTCATATAATTCATTGTGATCAGCTGTTTGTCAGTTTCACTGAGCCTAACAAGCAAAGTGACACTCCGGCAGCTGTGCGTAATAAAGGCCTTGCACTTAAATCAACACAATTTCAAACTTTTGCTCCTTCACACACAATGCAAAAGAAGAATCATTTTGGATATAAATTTACAGCACAAGCAGTGCAGATGGTCAAAAGATTCTCTAACCAACAAGATTTGGGAAAGACATCATCACACTCTACACCTTTATAGATAGGATGAACATATTTCTTATAGTAAAAACTGGACAGTCTGAGTATAGTGAGGAGGCATGGCCCTCTCAACTGCAGATGCCAGGGAATGTGCCCCAAACATAAAAGGCCCACTTTGCTGCTCAGTCGGTGGAGAGAAACTGGAGATAAAAGACACTTTGGCTCCCTGGCCTCAAAGCAGAACGGGACAATTAATAACCAGAAGCTCTGCTCCCACAGTCAGGGAGAGACAGTTCAATACAAATCAGGGTTCCCTGGCCTCTAAAGCAGGATGTGGGCAACCACCCCTGCCGCAGAGGGGGACTCTACTTCTTGTCACCCAAAAACCCATGATGGAATCACATAAACTGGCCAAATGCAGCAAGAGCAGTACGCAGCACAGCTCCAGCAGCAGCTGCTGGAGGGAAAAAAGCTGGGGGACCCAGAAGTGGATGGGGTAAATGAGCTTCTTTATTACCTACACTCTTTCCACCTCTGACCCCAAACCTGAGTGAGCCCTGAAGTAACCATACATACATTCTTTCATCCATGTTAGTATGTAAATATACTTAACTATTACAACTCCCTCCAAACCCTTATTTAGTAAAACAACCAACCATACAATAAATTTTAATAGCCAAGTGATGGATATAGTATTATACCTGCCCTGTTTACAGTGTTTTTAGCTGAAGCATACAGTTTTTACAGCATGAAATCCTTGGGTCAGTAGTTGACAAGGGCAGGAGTTAATAGCTATGACCCTGAATAAATACTTTTAAGTGGATGGGAAGGCAAAGGGAGAAGCAAAAATCACAATTCTTAACACAGGGGTATACATTAGAAGTGACATTCTTGGTGCAGCTGTGGCTTATCTATCTAGGCTTACAGGAAAGAGTTAGCCAAAGCACATCTATAAATCAATAGCGACGGCGTCTGTTCCTGCACTCTCCCTATTGCCATAGAATGGTTACCCTGACTTTTGCTCTTACGTACCACAAAAGTAGCAACAACTACTACAACAGTGGGAGGCCCAGCACCCAAAATAGCAGTACCAATATGCCCAACAGCTAGCTGCCCTACAGCCCACACTGGCAAATCCACCAACTGATGGCCCAATACCGGTGGCCGATGGTGGACCGTTCATAAGGACAGGTGTGTGCCAGGGAAGACCAGGCCAGAGGGCATTTGGCAATGAAGGTTAAGATTCCAGCATGTTGTGGACTGGTTGGTGACAGCCCTCCTTGATTCAGGGTGCAGTCCGACTCTAGTAGGCCAACAAGTGGCGCCAACCCTCAACAGAATTCAAAGCCAGGTATAACTGTGCTGTATCCACGGAGATATCCAGACCTGCCCCATTGCCCAGTGACCCTGACCACGACAGGGTAACCTGAGAGATGTCTGTTTCAGTTGCCAGGAACTTACCCTATGCAGTTATCCTGGAGAAGGACTGGCCAGAGTTCTCCCAGCTACTTCAGAACCTGGACCTCATGGGCTAAACCCAAGTGGCGGTCCTGGAGGACAAGGAACCCGCTGATGAAAGCGCCAAAGCTGAAGAGGCATAAGAACCCTGAGAGGCACAACACCCATCAGAGAAACAAAGGGACCAGCTTGGACTGAACCCTGTGCAGACTGGGTGGGGGGAGCCACAGGAGGAGTCCACCACTAGACTTTTGCTGAGACCAATATGAGGCCACCACACTAAAACATGCCTACAAGCAGCTAGCCTGTGCAAATGGGGTCATTATCAATGTGCAGAGGGCCTGCCATGACCTTGACTCAAGCTCTTCCAGGACTAACTGTATTGCACTGACCTAGACCCCCAAGCTCCCAAACTCTGATACCATGCTGCACCTAGCCCACCATGTCCTGGCAGCCAGCCACCCTGAGCTGGAGATAATGCTACCTCAGGTCCTGTTCCAGTTCTGTTGGCCCAGAGTGCACTGGGACACCAACGGTTTTTGTGCATTGTGTCCAGGTGCCAATTAACCACCCCTGGGGGTATACCCAAGGATCCTCTGGCTCACTCTAATTGGTGGGAACCCCATTTAAAAGGACAGCTGTAGACCTTATGGGACCTCTGCAAGGAACACAGTGGAGTTTCAGTACATTTTAATCATGCTGCATTATGCCACCTGATTCCCCAGGCAATCCCTTTGAGGAACGACACCGCTCATATGCTAGTAGCCGAACCGTGAAAATATTTTCTCAAGTTGGCCTCCTGAGTTACTCTCAGACCCAGGGACAAATTTCATCTCTTGACTCTTCCAGGAAGTCTGTGCCATCCTTGGAATTCGCAAGCTCCAGACTTCCATCTACCACCCAGACAGACATATCAGTGGAGAAGTTAGTTGGATACTAAAGGCCATGCTCTGGGTTCCCTCCTAAGGAATTCCATCACTGGGACAATTCATGCCACCACCCCTGCTGCTCACTATCCTGTCTTCACTACCGCCCATTGGCTTTATCAGTTCACCCAGATGCCCTTTGGCCTGCATGGTGCCCACACAAACATTCCAGACATTAATGGACCCATTCCTTTGACCACACCTTGAATACACAGTCACTTACCAGGATTATGCAGTAATTTACAGCCATCTCTGGGATGACCATTGAACTTCATCTGCCATTTTGTCGCTTAGTTACCCGCTTTGTGCAACCTCTTTGTAAACTTTCCAATCTGCCTTTGACTTAACTATTTTAATTTTGAATCATCTCCTAATTTTGCCACCTCATTGTTTACCTCTTTGTCCAGATCATTTGTCAATATACTGAACAGCATCAATGCCACTTTAGAGCCCTACGGGACACCGCTATTTATCTATTTGTAAAACTTGACTGTTCATTCCTATCCTTGGTTTCATATCATTTAACCAGTTACTGATTCATGAGATGACCTTCCCTCTTGTCCCATGACCGCTTACTTATCAAAAGTCAATTTAAAGTAAATACTTTGTAAATTTGATATTTTTTGTTTTAGAAATCTAGAGCTAAAAAGATGGGATACACCTGGTCAGAACTGGAAGAGATTGCCCAGGATCAGAGGATGCTGGCAAATGTACATCAATGAGCTATGCTCCAAGATGTAGGACTGGAAGAGGCTTACTTTTTTTTATGCAGGGTAGAATGATTTAAATCAAGGTAATTTTAATCATTATTTAAATCGCCCCCAAAAAAATCACTTATTTACATGGAGCTACCGAAAAAGCTAAGACTGACTGTGCTTAGAGTGAACATAATTTTGGAGTGAGCATCATTGCACTTACAGGCAGTTGTTTTTTGAGGGGGGGAAAAAAGTACAGAATGGTGTCTCCTTGGAAATGTTGAGTTATGCGGAAGTAAAACAGAGAATAGACTTGTGGTATCACCATCATGGTCTGTGCCTAGGATGTTCGAAGATAAGGGATGTGTATTATGTTATAAAATGAGAAAACAGCAATTCTAGATTTCTCTTACTGCAGCTTTTTGTATTGTATACTTGATAGATTCTAAAACTAACAAGAAGTCCTGTGGGCACCTTATAGACTAACGGAAATTTTGGAGCATAAACTTTTGTGGGCAAAGACCCGCTTCGTTACCTGATACCAAAGGACATATAGAGAATTTTGAAGAATGATGTATAGCAGAGTGAATTATTTAAGTTACTAAACATTTGGTCCGCTCAGCCATGTCCCTATCATTTTCTCCCAGTAAGCAGTTTTCATTACGATGTTTCATTCTTGCAATTAGGCCCTGCATCTTCTCCTTATATTGCTTATATTTGCCATATTTTTGGTTTTTTAACCCATTGAACAAATTTCTCAAATATTCCCATATAGGATTTTAGAATTCATGAGCTCAGAACAAAACCAATCCTATCCAGCTTGTGTCTTTCTTTTCACGTCACTTTTCGTCTGCTGAGAAACATAAACTGAAAGCCCAGAACTTGGAAGAAGCCAGAGCTGGTACAATGGCTGTATCTGTGACAACTCACATCTTAACAAAAGTTAAACATTTGAAAACTGAACTCCAAACAGAGGGCTGCTTGTGCATTTGATGGAGCTGCAAACTTCTCTGGAAGACACAGTGGAGTACAAGCTTGGCTCAAATAAAAGTAAATCTAATCTCTCTTATACAGGCTGCAGAGGTTATCTGTTTCAACTAATATGAATTTCATATTCTTCAAAAAGAAGTTTAAAAAGCCACTAATTTGTCTTCAATATGCTCTTTATTCAGCAACAGTCCAAAAAAAGACTGAACCTCTTAGAAAAGATAAACACACTTGGACTGAAGTTCCAATTAGTCCAGGCAGGGAAAAACTGATGGCTTTCTCATGAGTGATTCTTGGTTGTGGTGTTAAAATTATTACAGCTGCTATTACTGGCTTTGGAAAGTATCTACCAAGGTGGAACAGGCCTAAGTAGTGACATTGATGGACTACTTTTGCTAACACATTGATAGAAGAGTATTATTCTCTTTTTTGTAAGTTTATTGTTGAAACCACTTAGCTCATTAATGTCATCGAGGCATCTGCTATGACAATATCACAAGGTCTGCTATCAAGATCTTTGTCCAGCAATACAAGCTACATTTGTATCAGAGAGCTATCCATTGACAATATACTGAAATAAGCAAAGGCTTCACAAGTTGACTAATTAAGACACTTATATTGAATCCTTACATGAAGAGGACAGGAAGTGTTTGTTAAGAACACTGTAAAAGTCCAAATCTTCAGTGACTTTGGGTATTCTACTCCACCTATACACAGCTTTTACTGATGCTTGTCCTATAAAACAGTGGAGTGAGGTGCTGCTAGCAAAGGGACAGACGTGATCAGGACAGAATAAGAATTTGAACACAGAATGGAATATCATTGAATGAATGAACATTTGACTTCAAGATCTTTTTTATCATCACAAGTGACTCAACCTGATCTTTCTACTGTGCTTCCCGGAATGAAATTAATCTCTTGCTACTCCCAGTCACAACACCTACAGATTTTTTTTCTTAAATCATTGAATAGAAATTTTTGTTATGAAAGAAGTTGCTTTCTGTCTGGCCACATGAATAAACTCATGAGGCCACCAACTGAAGAAACGGAAGTCCCGGACACATGAGATGCCACTAAAGATGAAGGTGCTGTATTTGAGTTCATTAATAGCAGAGGTGACTAATGTACAGATTCCAGGGGGGATACTTGTCACACACCCCTACCCTTCCCATGGCTCCACCTCTACCCACAAATCCCCATCCCCTCCTGCACCCCAACCTGCCTCTTCCTGTGGAAGTGCTGCACTTCTTCTTTTGAGTGCAGGAGCAAGCTTCCCCTTCCTCGGAATGGCACAGCCGAAGAGCCAGAGCTCATGCTGCTCTCAGGCCACACAAGCCGTGTCTACACGTGCACGCTACTTCGAAGTAGTGGCACTAACTTCGAAATAGCGCCCGTCACAGCTACACGCGTCGGGCGCTATTTCGAAGTTAACTTCGACGTTAGGTGGTGAGACGTCGAAGTCGCTAACCCCATGAGGGGATAGGAATAGCGCCCTACTTCGACGTTCAACGTCGAAGTAGGGACCGTGTAGTCATTGCGCATCCCACAACTTCGAAATAGCGGGGTCCGCCATGGCGGCCATCAGCTGAGGGGTGGAGAGACGCTCTCTCTCCAGCCCCTGCAGGGCTCTATGGTCACCGTGGGCAGCAGCCCTTAGCCCAGGGCTTCTGGCTGCTGCTGCTGCAGCTGGGGATCCATGCTGCAGGCACAGGGTCTGCAACCAGTTGTCAGCTCTGTGGATCTTGTGTTGTTTAGTGCAACTGTGTCTGGGATGGGCCCTTTAAGGGAGCAGCTTGCTGTTGAGTCCGCCCTGTGACCCTGTCTGCAGCTGTGCCTGACACCCTTATTTCGATGTGTGCTACTTTGGCGTGTAGACGTTCCCTCGCAGCGCCTATTTCGATGTGGTGCTGTGCAACGTCGAAGTTGAACATCGACGTTGCCAGCCCTGGAGGACGTGTAGACGTTATTCATCGAAATAAGCTACTTCGATGTAGGCTTCACGTGTAGATGTAGCCACAATGAGCAGGACTACCCCCACACTTGCTGTTGTCACCACCACACTGCTTTGGGTGAAAGTAGGGGAGGGTGATCCTGCAGGGGGTGCACATGGCCCCAGGTGCAAACCTCCCCCGCACCACCTCTGCTTAGCAGAGTTTTACAAAATCGTAACAAGAAACCAAGGAGGATGCAGATGTGCTTTGCTAACTTTACCTGATCGTTTTAAAACACACACTACTTCTATCGATGGACTACCATTAATTAATTACTTCTGAAGAAAGGGCCACGAAGCATTTCTCAGCTTTTTATTGTGGTGTCATACAACCCACCTTCACCCTCGGGCTCTACCCCTCTACATTCAACACACCTCCATTGCACGGGGTAGGGGTGGAGGGTAGAAGTTCCGGAGGAGACAACGAGCAGGCCCCCGGCAGCCAGCAGCACGGGGGCAGCTCCAGGGTGGAGAGAGCAGCAGGGCCGGTTCAGGAGAGAGAGAGAGACCGGGCCCCGGCAGGCAGCAGCGGAGGCACCTCGGAGGGAAAAAAGCGGCGCAGGGCCCACGCAGGCAGCGAGGGGGGCAGCAGTTAGAGGGGGGGGGGAGTGGAGCATGCGGCACGGGGGCAATTCGAAGGGGGGAGCGGGGCGGGGCCCTGCAGACGGCACACGGGCTGTTCGGGGAAAGCGGGGCAAGGCCCCTGCAGGCGCATGGGGGCAGTTCGGTGGGGTGAGCGGGATAGGGCGCTTGCAGGCGGTATCAGGGCAGTTCGAGGGGGGAGCGGTGCGGGGCCCTGCAGATGGCACGGGGGCAGTTCGGGGGAGGGGGCAGGGCCCCTGCAGGCAGCACACGGTCTGTTCGGGGAGAGCAGGGCGGGGCCGGTTCCGGAGGAGAGGAACCGGCCCCGGCCGCAGAGAACACTTCGCCGGTCGCGCTCCCGGTAAGGCGGCGATGAACGCGGAGCGGAGGGCAGGGGCCCCCCACGCGCTCCTCCCGGGTGGAAAAACCGCAGGCGCAGCCACGATCACGCCAGCCATAGGCTCCGGCAGGGCCGCCGCGCTCCTCCTTCCCACCGCGCTCGCGCCTCAGCAGGGAATGACCCGGCCGCCATCTATTGGCTATGCAAATGAGAGAACGGCGGCAGCACCAATGAGCAGCGGCCACGGCTTGGAACGCGGGGCCGTGTGGGCGGGGTGGCGGAGGGAAGCGGAGTAGCTGGCCTGACCGCCGGCAACTAGATTAGCAGGAGCCATGGGGATGTTCCGAGCCCGCCGCCTCTTGCTCGGTAGGCGCCCTGCGGGCTGTGCACGGGCGCCGGTGGTAGGGGGCCTGCGTGGGCCGCGGTCGGGAGGCTGTGGGGGGTGCGGGTCGGGGGCTCGGCCTGGAGGCTGGGCGTGGGCCTTGCGGTGTGTGAGCGCTTCCGCGGCCGAGGCTCCCCACCCGCAGTGGGGTCGGGTTATACTTAGCTCGGCACGAGCCAGGCGTGCTTAGTGCTGCTGGGCGCGGGGTGATGGGCGCGTCTTGCGGCGCTCTGCGTCTCCGCGACTGGGAGGCGTCTGGCCTTCCCGCTGCTGGCCGCGCACGGGAGGGTCCGTAGGGGCCCACCTAGCCGCCTAGTCCCATTGGGGTTGCGGTGCGCTCTGTGTGTGCGTGTGAGCCGGTGTGAAGGTGCGTAACTAGGATACGAAACTGTTTGAAAAAGAGCAGAGTCTCCAGGAAGACACCATCTCGAAGGGGCTTTGTTCGGCTGCGGGATGGTCTTTCACGGGACGCGGGAGCCCTGTTCCTGAAGCTATTTGAAAATTAGCCCGGACGGATGGCTAGAGCGATGCCTGCGCTTGCTCCTGGGGAAATGGGCTAGAAGAGCCAGTGGTGAGCCACCGCTGTTGTTCGCTTGTAGGATCCCAGTTCTGGTGTAGTTTGGGCTAAGGTCCCATTGGGCACCCCTGGAATTCATGGGGTTCTGATTCTGAGGACTTTACTTCTCTGTGTGTGTGTTTAACCCGATCGAGGTAATCCATCCGTACCAAACTGCATTTCTCCTGCATTTGACCAACCTGGTAACTGTGCCTGTTAAACGCTATGCTCCAAAATATGTTAGTCAATAAAGTGCCACAAGACTTCTTGTTTTTTGAAGATACAGGCTAACTCAGCTACTCCTCTGATACTTGTATTTCTAGTTGAGTTGCACTTTCCTGTGGAGGTGTAGGAGAATAATTATTGTTCTCTGTGGAAATTTTTTGGAGGTAGGCTATCAATTATGTGATGTGACTTGATTGGCATGCAAAGGCCAAATCATAAGTATTAATATGCTTCCGGCTTATGCAACTGGAGTCCTGAATTTAAAAAAAGTTGTTGACTGCCTTAATTTGGGGGGAGATCAAAAAGGCAACTAAATCTAATTCAAGTGTGGTTATGGAGAATTATCTGTGCTTAAAAACATCATGCTGGAATAATGTTGATAAATTGTATCTCTGAACGTCTGAAATGATTGCTTGTAGGTGGTAGCTCCAGAGCATGTGAACAGAGATTATAGCCTAAGTAACACACAGGAGAAGAATTAATGATGGTGGGACTACTGAGTACAAATGGTCACTATGAATTTTAGGATCCTCAGGGAAGGAGGTAGAATCATTGTGACACACAATTTTAGAAAGTATTTTTTAAGGAAGACAGTCAAAAAAGAGAACTTAACTATTTAAATTGGTTTAGAGGCTATTAAATATATCATAAGGCACAAGGCATGTATAATACCCCAGGCACTAACCTCAGCCTTACCCTCCCCACCCCGCCTCCAAGTACAGGAAGACAACCAGTATGAATGGTTAATTGGGAAGGTTCAATATATGATTTCAGGTATGATACTGGAAAATGGAAATACATATTGAAACCAATGGAAATGTGCAGAAACAGTAGTAGATGAAATGCAAAGTGAATACGGGAATGATCAAAGAGAGACAACCTAATGCAACATAAATTTATCGGAAGACAAAATAAGTGCTAAGATGATGGCTCTCAAGATAGAAAGCAAAGCTTTCAGCAGTTGCAAAATAATTAATTGTTTACTGTAGGAAACGGTGGTAGCTCAATGAACATTACCTGTTTGTTTTTTTGTAATACAGCCCCACATTATGTATTTTACCTCTAATCCAGGTCTAATTTAAATGAATTCTGCTTTACATTTCTAGTGAGTGTCATGGTGCTTTATTTACATGGCTGTGCATAACTACAGTCCAGCGCCTCAGCATCAAAATTGATTTTTATCAGAAAGTGTAAAGTGTTGATGGGGGTTGGGGAAGGAAGAATGAAGGGTAGAGACTTAATACTCTCTCCGCTGCAAGGGAATATTCCTCTGTAAAAATCACTGAAAACAGAACCTTTGTGGCCATTTTTTCACCTCCATTTCTCAACATGTCCCTCTGAAATCTTGGGGGAGTATGGATCCTTTAGCATTTCTCACTACCTGTGAAAGATGAAAAAACTGCCTCATGCATGGCCAGGGTGGAGTGCCTTGCCTGTCTTGGTGTAGTCTGCCCCAAGCTGCAGAGTAATCAGGCTACTCCACATGTCCTTTACTAACAATTTTTATAATCTGCCCTTGGGGGAAATTTCTTCTTTAGCCTGGTCAGTGGTTGGCTTTTGTCATGACAGTGAAAGTTTCTAGCCTTTATGCTTCTTGTAATTGTTTTTATTTGTTACATAATTAATTCAGATTTTAAAGCAAATTCTGATTTGACAGCTTCAGGGGGTCCTTTACTTTGTAATATACCCTTTGAGCTTTGCAGGCTTGATTACTGTTGTGTGAACGTGAGTTTTAATCTTTGAATCTTTGCTGACAGCAAATTTGGAATTGTACATGTGGTTGTAGAAATTTCACATCCTGCTTTTGGTTAGTTCGATGTCTTCCAGTCGGGGAACAGAAAGTGACTGGACAGAATTCGTAATGAACTGTTAACAAATTGTTGATTAATAAAAGTGTCAGGTAAAAGGAAAGATCTGTTTATGAAAAGGGGAAAATGGCATACATTATTGAACAAAATTAATTGATCTCTGGTTATTAACTCTTGCCACAAATCTTTTAGGTGATGGAGAGTTATTTCCTGAAAAAGTCTTGCTGCGATTGGAAATGCAGTGTATTCAACTTGCTTGTCTTGCATGGGGGAGAAAAGTTTTCCCTTTCTTTCAAGAGCAGCTGTACCATGCAGCTCAAGCTCTTCTACCTTCTTAGTGCCTTACCTCAAGTCCAATGTCAACTGTTGCAGTGTGTCAGGCTGACCTACAGTAAGAGCAGTTGTTTGTGGGCTGCATGTTGCTCCTGAAGTACTGTGGCATGAGTTGATCAGGTATGCTGAGGGAAGAACTGCCTTTGGAGGAAGGGAATGGTGCCCAGATTGAGGAGGGAAGGTGCTAGCACATGAATAAACATGCTTACATTGGTCTAGAATAATGCCAAAGAAACTTTAGAATTGAAGGCTAGAAAGAGCACTTATAAGTCAATGTGGTGTGATGGAATTCATTGGAATAAAAAAGTCTTGTGGCACCTTCTAGACTAACAGGTATTTTGGAGCATAAGCTTTTGTGGGCAAAGACCCACTTCATCAGATGCATGATTCTGATGAAGCAGGTGTTTGCCCATGAACGCTTATGCTCCAAAATATGTTAGTCTATAAGGTGCCACAAGACTTCTTGTTGCTCTCAAAGCTACAGGCTAACACAGCTACCTCTCTGATACTTGTCACCATTCATTGGAATGTGACTCGAGAGATGTGCTAAATTCCCAGCATTGCCACTGTTTTGCTGAGCTTGGGAGGGCATTTTTTTTCCAGGCCAGATTGTTTCATATCTTTGGCAGGAGGAGGTGGTGGTGGCGCCTTCCTCTGGAAGGCGCAGCATGTGATGGTCGCTTACTGGTTTGAAGCACAGTAAAAAAGGTGGATTCTCTGTAACTTGAAGTCTGTAAATCAAGATATGAGGATTTAAGTAACTTAGCCAGAGGTTATTGGCCTGTTGGAGTGGATGAGTCATAGAACAATAGAGCTGGAAGAGACCTACAAATGCCATCGAGTCCAGCTCCCTGCTCTAAGCAGGACCAGACCCATCAGATTAGCCCAGCCATGGCTTTGTCGAGGTGAGACTTAAACACCTCCAGGGATGGAGACTCCACTACTTCCCTGGGTGGACCATTTCAATGCTTCACCACCCTCCTAGTGAAAAAGTTTTTCCTAATGTTCAATGTGGATGAGGTTCTGTGGCTGTGATGTAGGAGATCAGACTAGAAGAAGATTGCAGTGGTCCCTTTGGTCTCAAGGTCTGAGTCTGAGATGTTGGGCAAGTCACTTTACAACTAGACACAAGTCACAAATTTGTATCTGGCTTTAACTTTCTGCCACTGGGTCTTACGTTTTTCTCCCCTTGTTTAAAGAACTTTTTACTACTTCTCCATGATGGTACTTCATATGTTGTAGTCACATCACCTCTTGATCTGGAGGGGCTACCCCTGGAGCCACCATGTGCTCCTCCCAGCCAGGGGTGGGGCGCATTCATGAGTGCCAGTCTGCCTGTTTACACACCCCACCGCTGGTGGGAGGAGCACATGGCAGCGTTGTGGGAGGAGGTGGCGGCTCTTCCAGGCTGCAACAGCAGTAAATCTTTTGAGGGGAGGGGTGTGGGGAGATGATTTTTTTGGACTCCAGCGGACTGTGGGAACAATGTGGGGGGTGTCCATTGTTCCCGAAATCTGCTAAATTGGGTTCTGTAGAATCAAGGACTTCATGTAATTGAACTAACACATCTCCTGTTAACCTGTGGGGGAAAGATCTGAGAACTTTCGTCTGTGCTGTCCTTGAATTGTGCTTGCAAAGGAGTGTGGCCAGCCAGCCCTCCATTTTTACTGAGATGTATGAGGCTATTCTGCAGATCTCGAGGGCTACATCTACATTACAGTGATCTTTTGTTAGGAGTCCTTCCAGAAGATATCTTCTGAACGAACTTCTTTAGGAAGAGTGCACAAACAAACAGAAAAAGCGAATCAAAAGAGTGACCTGTTCTTTGAAAAGAGAGCATCCACGCAGCCCCTGCTCTTTCGAAAGAACGGGCCAGAGAGAGAGAATTCAGGCTCCATGAGGACTGTTTTTAAAGGGCGGGGCACCACAGAGCATCTACACGTTTTCTTCTGAGAAATGCTTTCAAAAGAGAGCGCTCTTCCTGAAACGAGAGTGAAAGAGTGCTTTTGAAAGGAGTGCTGCCTTCTAGTTAATTTCAAAAGAACGCTTTTTGTGTGTGGACACTCTACTGGATATTGTGAAAGAGCCCCTTCTTTCTAAAAATATTTCCAAAGAACTTGCTAGTATGGATGTGGCCTAGGTTATGCACATTGAGGTCTAGAGATTGTCTGTAGTATTCAAGGCTTTTAGGTAGTTAGTACACCTCCAAACGTAAACCAAAATATTTGAGGGGTTTGAAGAGGCAGCATAAATTCCAGAAGGCAAGTATCTGCCACATAAACCTAGGGAGTCCTTATCTTTGCATGGGAAGGTTTCTGTCAGATAGTGATGAGAGACAGATGTTGCTGTAATTTCCCCTCTCCCTCTTACAGATTTAATTCCTCCCTCCCCCCAGCTGCTAAAAGAAAAAAGGTGATGGGTGAAGGGGGGGTTATTCAGCCATGAATCTATTGACATTGATATTTTTCAGGGGAAATATAGTTTTGGTTTGCCTTTTTTTGTTCTAGGATTTGTGAGCTGCACACTCTTCCTGGTAGCTAAGAGCCTGTATTCATCCAGTGATGATGTGATAGAGCTAACACCATCAAACTTCAACAAGGAAGTAATTGAAAGTGACAGTTTATGGCTGGTAGAATTCTATGCCCCATGGTAAGTATCATAGCTGGTTGGAGAACCCTGGCACATGCTATCCTGGCAAGTGTACTTGTAAGAGAGTTGACTAACTTCTGTAAAGAAAGGACTTCCTCCTCACCCTTGTATCTTGGAGCAATATGAAGGGTGATTAACTAGAAATCCAGGACCAACCATTCCCTATCTAGTACAAATCTTACTTAGGTTTAAATGTATTTAATAGCCTCATGGCCAGCAAAATAAACCTGAGTTTATAGAACAATGTGGGGAAGAATAATTAGTCTGGTTTGGTAAGAAGTGCACTACATGCAAGCCTAGAATCTCAAATCTCTTTATATCTGTAACTTTAACTTCAGTAAAGAGAGAAGAATAATTAGGGCTGTCCATTAATTGCAGGGAAGTGATTAAATCAGAACAAATTAACTTGTTTAAAAAGTAGTCAGTTTTAATGGCACTACAGTAATAGAATACTGGCTGAAATTTATTATAAATATTTTGAATATTTTTCTGTATTTTAAAATATGTTGTACCAGCTTGGTGATAAAACATTATTTTTCCAAAAGGTGTGGTCACTGTCAAAGACTAGCTCCTGAATGGAAGAAAGCAGCAACTGCATTAAAGGTAAGTTTAAACCTCCCCTACCTGTGTGGTACTTTTTTGGCTGTTTTGCCTGGTCTGCACTAGTGGGGTTATTTCAAAATAACATAGTCCTGATTTTGAGAGGAGTAAGTCCCTATTTCAGAATAGTTTTTTCAATCACCTCAGAAACACAGTTTATTCTGGGGCTTCTCTGTAGTGTAGATGTGTTATTCCAGAATAATTTATGTAACTGCAGAATAAGCTATTCTGGAATCAGTCTGTAATGTAGACAGTGCTCTTAGAAATTACACCTAAACTTTAGGTCAGCCTTGTGAAATTCTACTAGTTCTGAAACAGTACAATTCTTCAACAGGCAAAATGTCCCCCGTCCCCCCCACAAGATATTCTACCAAGGTTTTTTCTTTTTTGGAGTAGACTTCCATGACTGCTTTGTAAGGTTGCTATAGAATCAAGAATCTACAGTGTTATGTATTTATAATTCATGTTTATGACTGAGCAGTTCCCCCCCTCCCCCCCCCCCCCCCAAAAAAAAAAAAAAGAATCCTCTGGATACCTTTGGATCCCAGAACTAGCACAAGTTAGGTATATGGCAATACCTCTGTATGCAGCTGCATATTTGTTTTAGTGTGGAAAATGTGACAATACAGTGATTAAACTAATTTTGAATTTGCTGTTTATGCTTTCTATGCCCTTTTTTTAAACAGATGCATTGATTGATGGCATTGTCTCTCTCTTCCCAACAACTAGGTTGCCATAACCCCATACTGTCCCAGTAAATTACTTACTAGTTCTTTCCATCTGACTATTACAACTCCTGTCTTGTCAAATGCATTAACTTACAATAAAAACTTAACATTCAAATAGGGGGTTGTGAAAGTCGGTGCAGTTGATGCAGACAAGCATCAGTCCTTAGGTGGTCAGTATGGTGTTCGAGGATTTCCAACCATCAAAATATTTGGCGCCAACAAGAACAAACCAGAAGATTACCAGGGTAAATGTTGTATGGTACTCCTTCTTGTGTTGTGTGTCTCTGTCATGTCTCGTGTGATCGATTGACAGGATAGATCTTAAAAATTGTAAAATTTGCCTATTCCATATATTCTGCTCTCTGAAATCAGGTACCTTCATGCAGATTTCTGTTATTTTAGGAAACAAACAGAAAAGGACTCAGCTGCACTTAGTTGCACTTAAATTATTTATCTTTTGTGATGTCATAATATTAGCTTCCCCAGTAAACCACATTGCAGAGTTCAGGTTTGGAAGGTCCAAAGAATTACAGTAAGATATTGCTGATCTTTTTATGTTCATGGATTGAAAATGAAGGTTTATTAAACAGGAGATCCATGTGCTGTCATGGTCGTAATGACCTAATCCTTATGGACCGTGTTCGATGTCAATATTGCCCTCCAAGTAACTTTCTTGTTTTTGTGTTTCATAGAATCCTTGAGCTGGAAGGGACCTTTAAAGGTCATCTAGTCCAGCCCCCTGCCAAAAAACCAGGATCAACCCTAAGTAACTATTTGAGGAGAAACACTTGAGCAAACTTAATGGCCAAGCTGATTGAATCTGACCCCACACACAGTGTCAGTAAGAGCCAACCCTGTGCTTGGCTGGAGCAGAATTGGGCACTGAATCTAGGTTGTTAAATAGGGTGCTAATTTGATTTTACAGTTCAGCCCTTTACTTTGTTCTTCTGCTCTGTCACAGGTGGCAGAACAAGTGAAGCTATTGTTGATGCTGCTTTAAGTGCTGTTCGATCGCTGGTAAAGGATCGTCTTAGTGGCAGAAGTGGAGGGCGTAGTTCTGGAAAGCAGGTAATTATCAAGCAATGGATAATGCATTATTTTTTTTATTGATGAGGCTTCACATCTTCTGCAGCAAATCAAAGACTTGTGCTCCAAGAGCTGTGTGCAAGTAATCACTTTGTGTTCAGGCTGGTATGCCACTAGCAAAGTGTGGGGAAGAATTAGGAGTACTCATTATGCTGACTGACAGAAGATGATCTCTTTGGGCTTTTGTCAGCACATCTCAGGAACGTTACGAGTCTCACTTTTAGGATATGTCTGCATGGCAACCAGAAAACCTAGGAAGGGAAATGAGCTTCAGAGCCGAAGCTGCAGACCAGGCCTGAATGTTTGCACAAGTATTTTTAGTGCTGTAATAGGAGTCCAAGTCTGTGAAGTGGGGGTGTAAAAGGTTACCCAGTGAACAACTAGGTTTACCCAAATGCTTACCGAATAGCCTCTTAACCTGACCACTAGCCAGGCCAAGTCATAGCAGCCATGGCTGTGTTCGGGCAGCCTGCAGGAATCCAGCCATGCCAGGGCGGCAGCTAGGGAACTGGGCATACCGCTGTGCCCCCAGCGGGCAGCTAGGCTGGAGCAGCACCCACCAGTGCCATGCCTGCTCATAGCCCCAGTGAAAACACAGCCCTGACTGCCCTGCACTGGCACACCAACAGTTAACCGGTTGCATCATTTAACTTTAATAGTTCAGCTGGTTAACTGTAGTGGTCGATATTGATACTCCTGCTTTCGACCCAGGTTCTAAGACTTGCTTTTGCAAGTTTCTACCTGCTGTGTATATGTGCCCATAAGATAAAGTGAATTCCCTGGTTTAAAAAACAGCCAGTTTGTATGATCCTCGTGGCATACTAACAGCAGTACAGTAAACCTTTGGAGTGCACGATTTTGAGTTGCGCCTAACTCGCATTAATATAAGTTAAGCGCAACTCAAAATCCTGCTTCCTGCCCCCCCACCCCTTGCTCAACCCCCACCACCTGCGCATGGCCATGGCTCAATCCCACGGGGCGGGGGAGGGGTAGCTCCTCCCAGCTGCACCCGAGCCCTGGGAAAGCAGCAGCCATGGACGCTTCTGACCCTGGTTCAAACCCTCTGCATGCGACTCCTGTTCAGCCTTCCCCCAGCCCCCCTGCAGCCTTAACCCTGCCCAACTGCGCCCCAGACCCAGAACTTACCTTTGAGAAAGAGCTCCAGGTGCTCCTGCTGCTTCCCCAGCTGCAGAATGTGTGTTCCACTGGGGAAAAAGCTGTCCCCCCGCCCCGCCCCTGCGAAATTCAGTTTACGCAAGGGCTCATGGGAGCAGAACCCTCATGTAAATCAAGGGTCTACTGTACAACTTCTTGCTAGCCAGAGTGGTTTATATGTGTATGTTTGTCTCAATCATCCGGAGTGGTTACTATATGCTTTTTAGAGGTTCAGTAATTCATGTTGAAGGAACTTTTCCTGACTGTAAAAAAAATCATTTCAGCTGTTGAGTTACATAAAGTGGAATTTCCGGCTAAGAACTGACTTTGTACATCTCCATGACATTTTGAGGATAAGTGTTACAAGCATTACTAATAACGAGAGCCAGTGAAATGTTGATGTGAGTCATCAAAAATATAATCAATATTTTAAAAGCTGCCTGGTTCTATAGCTTGACATATCTACTGCTGTCAATGGGAATAATTTGGCTAAAGCACTGCAGATGATCTGAATATAGACCTCAGTGGTGGACTAAAATCTTTCTTTAAAAAAAAAAAATAACCTCAGACATGTGGAGGTTCTGAATTTTTAATGGAACGTGCATGAATTAAAGGGACATGGTGAGGAAACTTAAATTTTTACATGTATCTGCCTGAAGAGTTGCAGAACCTAATCAGAACATACCTGTTTCATAAAACTGTCTTCACTTACATCAATACCTCTTTGTGCAACTCAGCTTCACTAGTGCCCTGGTGAGGGAGTTGAGGCTCTTGTGGCACAGGGTGTGGGAGCTCTAGGTTCTGAGCTTGGCTACCTCACCTAGAACCAAACCATTCTGTCAGGATGCATGGTCAGAAGGGAGGAAACTTGTGCAAATATCAGCCCAAACTGGCTAACAAAAAGGTTGGAATGGTGGGGGCTATGGGGGAAGAGGGCATTAAGCAACCGGTGTTGCTGTAAATCCTTTTGTGGGATTCATACTCTTTGGGTTCTGAGAGGACTTACTTGAGCAGGTGAGGGGAGAAGCTGGGTCTGAACCATTCTGGAGCAGCTGCTGACTGGAAATGTCCCATGTAATGTGATGCTGATCCTGCTGGTATTTCCTTTCATGGAGCCTCCAGAGTGTCCCTAAACTCAGCCATCTTCTAAAAGCACCCATGCCTTCCTTTGCGGCTGGCTGTGCCAGCATACAGAGGGCAGCTCCATGCTGTGCTGGAGCAGTGCATCTGTTGTTGCCTGCAGTAGTGATCAGTATACTGATGTGCAAAATGGCCTCATGAAACCAGGACCAGCATTCCCCTGAAGTAGAGGGTCTGCTCTCCCAAAGAGACAAGAGACTGCATGTGGAGGCTGTTTCCGAGCGCTAGTGCAAAAGATATCCTTGGAAAGGACAACTTAACCTTCCGTCTTTGTCTGTTTCTGCATGTGTTAAATGGGGTTCCTTCATCCCTTCCTCACGGCTGTATTATAGCTGAGTGTGTTAGTGTTTGTGCTTCTCTGGTACCTTCCAAAATAATTAATTCAACATAAGAGTCAGAAAGCAAAACATAAATAACCAGGAGTGAGAACAGCGGGTAAGCATTAAGTGCTGCAGAATGAGTGAGATTATTTCATAGTCCAAGCCCAAAAGTAGAAAATAAAAACAGAAAAGTGAAAAATAAAAATCTTCTGAAAGTCACAGAAGTAACATTGTCAAAAGTGATTGGTAGCCAGCTCCCATTTTCAAAAGTTATTAAATACCATCAGCTTTCGTCAGAGTTTGGGCTTCTGTGATGCCTGAGTCACTTCACACCTACTGGATTTAGGGACCTCCTGTAAATTATACATGTGCCTTTAATGCATTTAGACATTATGACCAAAGTGGATAAGATTTCTTTAATGGAACTGGTTTTTAATTTGACAGTGTCCCTCTGTAGTCTGCCTGTGCAAAACTTCTGTCTAAATCATGGGTGTCCAACCTTTTGGCTTGCCTGGGCCACATTGAGTGAAGAGAAATTGTCTTGGGCTGCATATAAAATAGTTAATGTGTATAAATCACATAATAACGTTAAAAGTTTACGATCTTGTGGGGCTGCATTACTAGCTGTCCAGGGCCGCATGCAGGCCGCAGGCTGGACATGCCTGGTCTAAATGAACCAAAATGTATTGAGCCATTGAGGTACTAGTTCTGGTCTTTCCAGAGACAATAGTGTTGCTCCCAGTAGATCTTTGAGTTAGGTGCATTCTGTATGTTCGGTGATCTGGATAGCCCTGGCATGGGAAACTAATTGTCTGAATTTGGATATTTTTGATAAAGATGTGTTTAATTTAGCAAAGCAGTGTGTAGGAACACCCATGACAGCAATCACTTCTGGAGCTACTATGGCTGGATTGTCTGAGGGAGGAATGCATAAATTTACCTAGCTCATGGTTTCCCAAACGGGGGGGGTGTGAAAAAATTCTGGGGGGTGGGGCCACAAGCCCCTATGCTCCCAGGTCATTCCTCTAACCACAAGAAAGAGCCAGCCTTTGCTTCTGGCTCTCAGCCCCTGCCATGTTACGTGGGTGACCCCGCACAACCGCTATAAAAAGCAGGCAGTTGGCAAAGACCTACATGGAGCTAGCTGCCAGCTGGGAAGGGGAGGAGAAGGATGGGGTTAGATGGGGGCTGGGGGTGCTTGGCTTGAGGGAGGGAAGGGGCTTGGGCGGCTGATTTGTGGGGTTTGGGTGGCTGTCCCCAGCATTGCAGGGCTTGGGTGGCTTGGGGTGGTGGGCGGATGTCTGGCCCCAAAAGCATGGGGCTCCGTCAGCTTGGATGGGCGATTCTGGCAGCATAGGGCTTGGGTGGGCAGGTAGCTGGTGTGGGCAGCTTTGGCAGCTGGCTGGCTGGTGCTACACCAGGCACCCCCAAGGGGCCAAAGACAAATAGTTTTTCTTATTTTTAATTTGAAATAACATGTTTGTATCAAGTGTTTGTGTTTCAAATTACTAATGGAATGTTTTGTTAAAGGTGGGTTGGATGATGGTAAAGAAGAGGTTGGGGGGCGTGCAGGTTTCTCAAAAATCTAAAGGGGGGCATGATGTGAAAAGTTTGAGAACCACTGCTCTAGCTCAACTGAAGTTTTATTGTTGACCTACAGAGTGGTGGAGAAAGTGGAGGTGCAGATAAGAAGGATGTAATTGAACTGACTGATGACACCTTTGAGAAGAACGTTGTGAATAGTGATGATGTTTGGCTGGTAGAGTTTTATGCCCCATGGTGTGGACACTGCAAAAAGTAAGTGAAGCTGCTGGCAGTCATTTAAAATTGGTACTCATTTGCCATCTGTAATGTATGTAAGCAGCTTTTTTTTGAATTGGGATCCTCTGTCTCTCCTTCTATTGGAAGTGGGTCTTTAAAGTGCCATGAGTTACACTTGGCTGTTCCAGAATTTACAAGGGAAGGCGTGGTTTTTTTTCTCCTCCTCCATAGTTTTTAATGTAGCATTTGTTGCTTCACTTGAAATCACTGGCAAAACTCCCTCTGCCAGCAATGGGAACAGATTGAGGTCCTTTGAAAGCTCCCTGTATCAAAAGCATCCAGACGTTCTTCTGATTCCGGAAGTCAAGACAAGCTGGGTATTTCTGATAGTCCTTGTGTCATTTTCCAGACCTGCTCCTGCTCTGGAGAGTGTACTCCACTAGGTACAGGTTTCATTAGTTTGCCTCAAAAATGCCATGGTTTTACTGCTACTCATTGGCCTTACGTTGTTTTCCAGTCTGGAGCCAGAATGGGCAGCTGCTGCTACAGAAGTGAAAGAACAAACCAAAGGAAAAGTAAAGCTGGCAGCTGTAGATGCTACAGTGAATCAAATGTTAACCAGCCGATATGGGGTGAGTATGCTCTCTACAGGCTTGAGAATTCCCTTTCCTCTTGTTGGGAGTATCTTCAATGGGTTAAGTTCTCCAGTAGTACCTAAAACTTTTTACCTTGGTACGTACTTATTTTTAATGCTTAGTACTAAGAAATATGAGTATTATAAAGGTGACTCCCACGGTTTATGGAGAAATTAGAGCTTTTCTCGAATGCTGAGACTTTGAAGTGGAGAAGTAGGAATAAATGTGGATGTTGCTATAGAAAAAGTGTCCTAATGATTCCTGCAATTTACAGCTATAAGGTCTGCCATAATTACACCCAGCAGCAATTTACTGAGTGCCATCCTAAATTACCTACCACACCTCTGAGACTGGCATTTTTTGTGTGTAGCTTGTATCTTCAATTGAAAGAATTCCCAAATTGTCAGGTTAGCTATATGGATGTGATGATAATGCAGGCTCAGAACATGGTGCTGCTTTGGACTCTTTCTCTCAGAAAAGTTTGGGTTGACTGTTTACAGATAGTGAGGCACCTAATGAACTTTTCAGAAGCACCTAGGCACCTAAAACTCTTTTTCATTTCAATGGGTGTGGGGTGTCTTGTTGTTTTGGAACACCCCCCTGCTCAAGCTCATAAGGGCCTGATTTTTAACGGTATTGAGTGTCCTTCCATATGTTGTTTAATTGTAAAATAATTTACAATGGTGGAAAGAGAAACCTGCACACTATTCGATGGTGGTGAAAGCTGAATAGACGCTCACTGAAATTCAGCAGTAACTGGTTGTCAGATTACACCCAATGGAGATACAAATGGAACAAACTATTAAAAATGAATTGTTGGTTTTGTGTACTGGGTTTTTTAAAAGGCTGTGTGCAGGAGAGGGGGCCACAGTTCCAAACAGTCTTTCTCCTCTTCTCTAATAAACTCCATGGAGATTAATCTTTGCCTTCAGAGGCATGAATGGGGAAGCTGGGTCTGCTGGTGTTTAAATCCAAGGTTCTGAGGAGATCTGGTGTCAAAACTTGCACCACTGGTGCACTGCAGAAGCTGTGTCTCTGCTATAACAGCTGATAGTGTTTTTCATGTGTATTGATCAAAACAGTTATAAATTGTAACATAGACAAGGAATAACTAATTTGTCTTTTTAAGGTTTAGGCCTAACGTGTAGCCCTGTGATGTAGTATGAAAATACTCTATCTTGACACACAACTCTGCTTTACGTTGTACTGGCAGTCCATTGTAATCACTGGCCCTTATGTTAATTTAAACTAAACTTCAGTGTTTTATTGCAGATCCATGGCTTTCCCACAATCAAGATCTTTCAGAAAGGGGAGGATCCTGTTGATTATGATGGTGGAAGAACAAAATCTGATATAGTTGCTCGAGCACTGGATCTATTTTCTGAAAGTGCCCCACCACCAGAGCTGCTAGAGGTAACCCTGCTCTCCATGCCTCACTTCTGAGTGCTCTTCCACCCTCTCTCTGGCCCTGCAGTTAGTTTTAAGAAAAGCAGTGGTAGTAAAGTAAATGGCCCAAGTGGTGTATGAGCAGAATTTCTTCTGGGTCAGAAGTACCCAAAGATCGTATTCTGGTGCTGTCGTAGCTTTGTTTTCATTGTCATTAGTATTGCTTGTCAAAGAAGCAGGAGTCTCAGTCCTGAATATAGAAGACCTTGATATGGGCTTGAAGGAAGGTCTCCTCCCAGTATGAACAGTCTTGCCATTGTGTTCTAAATCCTCCTTTACAGGGAGGGGTAAGATGAACATTCAGCTTTCATTCCCACTAAAACCTTGGCCATTTTGAGGACACTCTGGTTGTGGCTTTGTCATGTGGCCCGCTTGTCCCCTAGAAGCTCGGTGGAAACCACACTCACTTCTCTTAGTCCCACTGGCAGCCTACAATTGGTAATTTCTAGATTTGATTGACATAGGCAGGATTTGAACCACTGACTTAAAAGCAAAAACTCACTCCTGTAATGTGGTGTGTTGTGCTGGTAATATTTTAAGGAGGAGCTCTTACAACTCTTAGCCATTGGCCTGTGATAAAAATCTATGTGCTAAGATAAGGGACTGGCCAGTTAATTAACTTTCCCATTTAATCAGAATTGCTCTCCTGACTGACATCACGGAGGCTGATGAGTATATGGGTAAATATGTGCTAACCTGCACTTTGTAGCAAGGTATCTGTTACACACGGAGAATATGAACATTATGGCACCATTAACAGTCTGTGTAATCTGACACACATGACCCCGTTGCCAAGGGCCTGGTGCCTGGACCTCTTGGGTGCAATTTGATCCATTTCACAGGTAATAACTTTCACTTCTGAAGAACAGTTTATCTAGCCTGCCATCGTACCAACTTTTATCCCCACCATGGTATCCTTGTGGCTGACAACACTATCAAGTGCATGTGCATGTGCATGCAGGTATTCCTGTAGCCTCTGGGCTTTGGCAAGGTTTTTTGTGGCCTTTCTTGCTGTTGGCAAACCACATATCTGTTCAATGAGCCTCAATACTAGAGCTCTTTCTTGGCAGGGAAGATTTAGCAACATCTTGAGCAGGTTGGCTCCATCAGAGACACTGAAATCACCCAAACTGTTCCATGTTCAGGTGAATTTTTGCCATGGAGATTTTGTTTGTTCCCCTCTGTCCCTCCCTGTCTCCTTATGTATTGCTCTTAAACCAGTTTCGCCAGCTTTTGTTGTTAGCCTTTTCTCAGGCTATTTAAAATTTCATTCCCTATCGGCTGAGTCTCCATATGATCTTCCCTTGTATCTGAATATGCTGCATCACCAATATCGCAAGGATAGGCATAGGTTTTGGTTTGGTATTTCAGATGAGTATCTTGCTAATGGCACACCCCCGGGGGAAAAGTAATGTTCTTTTTCAAACAGAGTAGTTATGTCTGCAGGTAATGCAAAGTTTGGGACTATGAAACCAAACTTACCTGGGTGGTTTTAAAATCTATGGCTTCCTGTTCTTTTCTCCCCAGATCATTGACGAAAGTGTTCTGAAGAGTACCTGTGATGAGCATCAGCTCTGTGTCATTTCTGTCTTGCCCCATATTCTTGATACAGGTAGAATAAAAGGAAGCATTTTTCTTTGAGGTCAATTTAGACAAAAAGGGGACTTGCCTTAACTTGTTAAATTCTGTCTGGCAAACAGGAGCTGCAGGTAGAAATTCCTACCTGGAAGTCGTGTTAAAAATGGCAGACAAATACAAAAAGAAAATGTGGGGGTAAGTACCTTTGTTGGCTTCGACACTTCAGCTGGAAAAGGGGGTGTTGTGGAGGACACCAGATGTGTGTTAAATTAGGAAATTATTATGTAAGCTCCTGCACCTGGCTTTCTGTAGAAAGATGCTTTGCAGAGATGGGCACAGCCTTGCATCTGAGGGTGCTAAGAATATGGTAAAGCAGTAAGTCACTGGATAACGCTTGTCAGCATGATTGGTTTTGGTGGCTCTGGTTAAAGAACTCCCCCCAAAAACAGATTTCACCGTTTGTTTCCTCTCGCTTTTTAATGTGCGTTTTGACTTCTTAAGGCTAATGCCATCTAAACATTAATGAGATTAAATCAAGCGTAGCTGTCAGGTCTGAACAGTGAAAGTGATTATCTGAGCTGTAAAAATGCTTGGATTCTTTGGAGACTTTCTTTGGTAAGGTAGTTTCTCTCTTGTGTCTCATAATATTTGAGAAGTCAAGATTCTATTGATGTCATGCTGCTTATTTCCTCTGTGGGCCAGCTGGCATTTTCTTTCTCCTTCTGTCCCTTCTCCATGCTGGGTTGAACCAGTGTGTCTCCTTTTCCGACAAGCCAGGGAGTGGTCTGCTAAGGGGGGCAATGTTGTGTTGGGGTCAGCATGTGGACTCCAGGTTGCTGGGCCTCAGAAGTTTGTGGGAGTATCCTAGCATTGCAGCTGCTGGGAAGGAGGCCAGGAGGGAGAGAAGGTGGCATGACATACTGGATGGTTGGGGCTGCTGAGACCATCAACTCCTGACTGGTGTAATGTGTGAGTTTCCCTGGAGGGCTTGTTAGCAGCAGGAATTGAATTAGCCGAGTGGGAATGGGAAACATGACGCATTCTGTTCAGCAACCTGTCCCCAGTGTGATTCAGGGTCACAGTTTAAACACTGATTGACTTACGTGGCTCCTGTATTGTAGGAGCATTTGTGTATAGCCATTTCTGTGGGGCAGATGTCAGCCTTTCGTTAGAAGTCATTGTTGCAAATTGAAAGGTTTTCTTCACAAAGAGCAGAGATGAGCAATATATGGCCCACTAGCTATATCCATGTCTTTCCTGCTGCTTCCCCACACACTGCTCACTGCAGCGGGCTGCTCGGGTCAGTATGTGTCTGTGCTTCCCAGGGAGGGTGAGTCTGTGTATGCTTCCCCAGTCCGACGGCACATTGTTCACAGCTCCCATTGACCAGAAGCTGAAGGGATACGCAGAGTTGCACATATGGGCCCCAGCAGCCAGCCACGGCGAGCAGCACGTGGAGGCATGGTGAGCTGGGAGCCGCACAAGGTGCTGCGGGGTGGGGGGCTGCCTGGAGTAAGTGTCTCCTATCCAGAGTGTCACCTGACACCTCACCCCCTCCCACCCATTAGTGCCTTGGTCACAACTCCCTCCCAGACTCTGCACTCACTCCTGCATGCCATCCCCAGGTCAGAATCCTCTCCTACACCTAACCCCCCGCCAGATTGTTCTGCCACTCCTGCACCCTATTTCCCTACCTGGGGCTTCCTCCTGTATCCAGCTTCTGTCCCAGGCTCTTGCACCTCCTTGTTAATATCACAGAAGAGAGCATTCCATGACCACTTACCAAATTCCAGGCGTGTGCTTCCCCCCTGCCGTGCATTAGAAGTTACTGTTCACCCTTGACATAGAGCGTGATTCCACATCACTACTCATCTTGCTGTCTTGAGATGAGGGTCTCTGTGATAGTGCAGACTTGGATGCTATGGTGCTGGACTGGTCTAAAGCCTTGGCATCTTCCTCGAATGTCTGTTTTACTGGCGGGGAAACTGTGCAGCATTGTGAGTAGCACTACAAAGGATGAGGGTGGATTTGCTAATGAAGAAGCAGATGTGTCCATAACTGGTGCAAAAGCAGTAATACAGCAGTGCCTTATCAAGACTCTTTTTTTAAAAAAGGTGGCTGTGGACAGAGGCTGGCGCTCAGTCTGAGCTTGAAAACTCGTTGGGAATTGGAGGCTTTGGGTACCCAGCAATGGCAGCAGTTAATGCCCGGAAAATGAAATTTGCCCTCTTGAAAGGATCTTTCAGTGAACAGGGGATTAATGAATTTCTCAGGTATGAAATGTCTATTTTTTTTTTTCCCAATTGAGATTTAAACCTTTCAGTTTTCTCTGATCTATGGAGACGGAGTATGTTGTACAGTGTTCATTGGCACGCAGCATAGTTCATTTGCGAATACTGAAGTCAGAATACCTGTTGCAGCAGGAATTTTATTTGCAGCTTTTTGTGTTTGGTGGGCAGTGCCAGGAAATGTAGGCCCCAGATCCTGTAGAGGAGTTGCCAGATCAGACTGAGCCCTTACTCTGTAAGTTGCCAAATACTCAAAGTAATAAACATGGCCGTAGTATCAGGAGGTGCAGAGGTGGGTAGGGATAGGCGGTCTATCCCAGCAGTTTGATTTCAGTAGGCTGAGATGGTGCACACAGTTAAGCCCAGTGCAAAGTTGCCCTTTACCCAGTGATTGAAGTTTAGTTGTGAACCATCGCCGTTCGTCCTGAGATTTAAAGTTTCCTTGTAAAGTGAAAACGCTAGTGCAGATTTCTGTGCTCCATGTCTTTCCCAGCTACCACTCTTCCTCTCTCACCTGCACCAGAATGTGAGTGCGTGACACATGGAAAGCACTAACTACCACTTCAGAAAACATTGGTTTTTCACCAGTGCCATGCTGGTCCACTGACTCCCCAGACAGGAGCTTCATGAATACTAGACAGTCCTCCGGGGTGCTTCACATCATGATTATGCATTTTGGGTTGCTTCAGTGAATCGGGAAGCATCGTGAACTTTACCAGTGTGACTCCATGGATTGAGAGCAGCTGAGTAAAGGGATTTGTTGACATAACTTGTTGGCAAGTCCCACAACTACCAACATAGAGGGTGTATTTTCAGAACCAATTGAAGCACCTTTAGCTCTGGTGCTCTTCTGTGTAGTGGCACAGAACAGAATGTGCAGCGTAACATACATACTTACAAGGATGGAAGAAGTCCATTGTGGAAGCATCAACCTAAACCAGGCTGTGACCACAGTAGCTCCTCCTTTTGGAGGGGGCATGGTAATGAGCCACTTCAGCAGATGCTAATGAGGTGCTTACATGAATATGCAGCGCCTCATTAGCATAATGGCAGCAACATGCACTTCAAAGGTGCTGCTTTCGAAATGCACGCCACCTGTGTAGTTGGGGGCTTTTCAAAACGACCCCAATTTCAAAAGTCCCTTCTTCCCAAAACCATTAGCATCTGCCAAAGTACCTCAATACCATGTCCTCCCCAAAAGGAGGGGGCCTGTGTGGCCACAGCCCCAATGTTTGTTAGACTGATTAAGTGAGTTTCCCATTTAATTTTGGATTGAGATTGAAAACCACCAGAATTTTTTTCCTCTAACAGAAAGTTTATCCCATGAAACTTAAGGCCTGCTAAATATAGAAGAAATAATCTCAAAAAGCAGATCAGAAACTATCCACATGCTGCTAATAGTCGGCAGTGCTCTGAGAAGTGTCTGTCACTTCTCAAACTTTGTAAGTTCCTGTACATTTTAAAGTGACTTTAGTGGGACCTCTAGAGTTGCTGTGATAGTGATGCCTGAGAGTGCTCTTCCTAAGGCAGATATCCCGCAGGAACCACCATATTGATAGGCTGTATAATTAAAGTAGGTGTTACCTTACCAAAGAGCAGGACTTGCAAAGTAGAAGACGACATTAACACTTCAGCTCAGGTGTGCTGTGTATACAGAAGGTAGCACAGTCATACTAGCCCTAGTTAGCTTTCTTAGTGCAAGCTAAGAGTGGTGCTGTAACTCTTCCGATGTTGTTGGAATGTGATAGGAAGTGTTCAGCTAAAATCAGGAAAACGTAAGCCTCTGAGGAGAGCACTAAGAAGACACTAGGTTTTAATGAGATGCTGAATGCCAACTTTGACAAAAGTGTGAATTTACCACTGAAAGGAATAAGACTTCTGTTCATAAAGGTCTTGCGTTCTGCACACTGAGCTAGCGGAGGGGATGAGATGAAAGCAGAGGCTGTTTGCCCTCTGAGTCACTCTTAAGGTGGTAAAGATTTAGGCTTCTGACTCGAAGATGAACTTCTGCAGTTATCACCGAAGTGCCTACTTCTAGATGAGCAAATAACATTGTTGCCCATCTGGAAGGAAAAAACATCATTGCCATAAGATAAAATATGTAAACCAACTATTGACTTTGGGCATGTCCCACCTTTTACTGTGTGTGACACAACTAAATAACCCCTTTTTCTAGAAACAGTGCTTAGAAGCCAATCGGACAAATGCAGCAGCTTGACAGCTTGTGATGCTTGTGGATCTGGAAATAGATTGTTTTTAAAAATAGCCTCCCCTATTTGAGTGGAATGGTTTCAGATTTGTTTATTTCTCTTTAGAGCCCCCTTGGCAGAAGAAGGAATGTCTTTTCACCTTCAAAATGTTTATCGTTCTCTAATGATCTATGAATGTTGAAAATTAGGACTATTAGGAATTTTGAAACTGTGAGATCAGCTTAAACTAAACATCCAGTCGTCATGCCTAGGCTATGCCTATACTTCAGAAGGGTCATGTAAATGAAGCAGGACAAAATACTAATGAGGCACCCAGAGTGTTGAAAGTGCTGCTTTCAAGTTGCAGAGTAGCCATATAGATGGGGTTTATTTGAAAGGAAACCCCGATTTTGAAAGCACCCTTCCCCCCGCCCCCCAAAAAAAAAAAAAGCTGGGAAAAGGTGCTTTTGAAATTGAGGTTTCCTCTCCATGGTCTGGGTGGCAGTCATTATGCAAATGAGGCACTGAATATTCATACATGCATCTTATTAGCATTTTTGACCCATTTCATTTACATGCCCCAACTGAAGGGAAGGGGCATGTGTAGATGTAGCCTTCAAGGGTTACCAATTTTGGAATAACACACCTGCTACTTCAAAATTATTTTGAAATTGTGGGGCTGGTGGGGTGTCTAGATGACAGCTCAGTTTTTTCAAAATAACTGCTGTTATTTTGGAATACAGTAGGGTCTCAACGTTTGTGAGGGTTCTTGGTTCAGAACCCTCACAAATGTTGATTTTCATGAGTGGGGGGGCAGCTCGGAGCACCGGGGAAGTGAGGCCACTTGTGAGTAACTGAATTTGCAAATATGGCACTCGTGAACAGTGACATCCTACAGTAACTAGGTAGTGTAGCCATAGCCCCTGAGACCTAATTATCCTATTCAGTGTATGCAAAACAATGCAGTGTGTTTTGAGGTGGGTGAGATGGAAAACTTCTTTAAATCTTCCTTTTTTTAAAAATTTTTTCCCCCCTTCTACCTTCTTCCCCCAGGGAGCTCTCCTTTGGTCGTGGATCTACTGCACCAGTAGGTGGTGGGGCTTTCCCTAAAATTAACACAGTTGAACCATGGGATGGCAAAGATGGTGAGGTAAGAGGTTTTTTTTGCTGAATGCATGAACTCCTTGTTTAAAAGAAATACTGGGCAGAGGAACTGAAACAGGGTGTACTGTGTTTTCTCCAAATGACCATTTGCAGAGTAACTGAAACACTTTGTAGCTTCCCTCACAAAGTACAGTGGTGATTGCCTTTTAAACTTCCTTCCATAGCCATTTGGTAATAAAGAATAGCTAAGTAAGACAGTAATGCACATTCTCAAAACTAAAACTGCGTTGACTTCCTCATGTTAGAGACAACAGAACTTAAACCATTGGAATCCTCACCCAGGTCCACCAGATAGCTACTTATCTGAAGTCATGGACAGTTACTCTGCCTTTTATTCCTTATTGATTAGGATGTAAGACCTTAACGAGGCAAACTGCTGAGGTTGAAATTCAGTTTACTGAGGGTGTCAGATAATAAGGGAACTTGAGTGTGTGAACTTAAAGGAATAGCTACAAAATAACTGAAATTTTATATGGGATTTGAGTCTGCAGTACAATGACCTGAAATTCAAAAATTTCATCTGGATGGCGCTTAACTGCACAGTTTTCATTGATAAAGAAGTTGTGAGAATTGAATCATGCCATAAATCTTTGGTTATATATGGTTTGGGGGCCAAAAGTCTGAATTTATTTTTTTATACCAAGAAAAGGGGGTGAGGGACAGCCACAGAATCACCGATCTGAGTTTGTTTTAATAAAATTAGGCAATGTTCACAGAAGGTATCCCAAGAAACAGTTACTGTACTGGTCCCAGACTCAGTTAAGTGGCCACTTGGTCTATGCCAGGGGTCTGCAACCTGTGGCTCCAGAGCCACAGGTGGCTCTTTAAGGACTTTTTGTGGCTCTCAATGCTATAATTACAAAGTGGGGGGGAAAAAAAAATCCTCCTGATTATTTTCAATAAACAGTGAATGTCTAAAAGCCCCAAGATGAACAACTCCTATCTAAATATCAAATGTGATCTTGAAATGTAATTGGCTTAATCTAATTCTTCTCTCTTTCATGCACACGCGCCCGCCCCCCTGTCTGATTTTTCTCACCTTGATAATTTTTTTCTGATTTTTTTTTTGTCAACCTTGATTGCCATTCTTGGTTCTCTGTGTCTTAAATATTGAGTCTGTTCTGGTACGGCTATGGTCTGAAGAAGTGGGTCTGTCCCACGAAAGCTCATCACCTAACTATTTTGTTAGTCTTTAAAGTGCTACTTTACTGCTTTTTTGTTGTGATCTTGAAATGTTAGAGAACACCCTCTCCTGTATTCCAGAGAGAGAGAAGGGGCAGGAGTGTAAATCAGGAAGACAGTGGTACAAACACACATGTAAAGTGTGAGGAAACAGAACCTGTAAAAAGTTTTGTGAACATCCTGCAGTAAACATGTATGACATCATTGTGTGTGGGCTGCCCTTATAATAGGGGTTACAAAAAGTATGGTTTGACATTATTTATTATGGACCATCTCATAGTCACACGCACTGATTGCGGCTCTTGAAAGATTGTATTTTACTAAATTAGCAAGAAGAGCCATTTTTTCCCGTTTTGGTTGCCAACCCCGGTCCATGCTGAAATGCTCTTGGTGTCTTTCATTTGTGTGAGCTTAAAGTTTTTTCAAGTAGAATGCCAACTCGGTCACTCTGCACATCCAGCCTTAGTTGTATTTTGGAAGACTGCTCTGCAGCATAGTATTGCTTTTCCAAGTCACGTATTAGACCAGCATTACAATCACTGGTGTTAAAAACTTCATTTATGGTTCTGTAGCTTCCAGTTGAAGATGACATTGATCTCAGTGATGTGGATCTTGAAGACTGGGATAAAGACGAATTGTGAGATCTTCAGGAAGTTTCCTTTCTTGGGAGAGTTTGTGTGGCAGGTTGGAACATTGTTCAACCAGATGGATATTCCAGCAGCCTTTTCACAGAGAAGTAACACCTGGCCACCTATCTGGAACATTGTGGGTAGTGAACTGTATGCCTCTCAAGAAAACATTGCAAAAATTCTATGAATTGTTGTAACCAGTAAATTTGATTGTATTCTGTGTAACAAATATTTTGAGGACAACTTTGATTACAACAACTTGGTTTTTATTTTGTCCATGGAGAATGTGCTCTCTGAATGTTTGCGGGGAACGTTACTGTAAACCGTTTTAAATGTGATGGGGTTTTTTTTCCATTCAGATGGAGCTTGACCAGCTTCTGCTTCAATTAAAGAATAAAACAAGGTATTTTTGACAGAGTTATTAGTCTTGTACCAACTGGAAAAAGTCCAGGTTCATGCAATTGTTGCAAAGTGAGCGGTATATCATAAAGAATGGTGCTGGAAAGCTTTTAAATTACTGCAACACTACAAAACTTTTTGACAAGCTTTTCTTGAAGATAAGACAAGGCAGCCCTGCTTTAAATTGCTCTTCCTTGTCTTCCCTTTCTTCTGATTTTTAGGGACTTCAGTTTTTTTTGGAAACATCGTACCACCTCAAATGGGAGACCATGTCATCTGTTAGCTGGGTCAGTGCTTGATTTCTAGGGAAAGGCAGGATGGTGAAAAGTGCTGGAGAGTGTAGAAAGTGGAAGTTTTCCTCTGCATTCATGATTAACCAGTGCCCCGCACCAAAGTATGTAGGATCGATGTGCTGCTGTAGCTCTCTCTCTCCTCAGCCCCACCCTCCCGAAGGCCTGAAACTGATACTTGTCTTTTCAGTGGAGCCCAAGTGTTATCTCCAGCCTCCTGGCCAAATTCCAACTTGGGTGATTATGTTCTACCTTCTTAGATTTCCTCTGCATTTTCCAGTGGGTCTGGTATTCTTTGCTTTCCATCGTACACCGTTTAAAATACGGTTTCACCCCAAGGGTGGCTACCCTTTGGTGCTGGGTATAGTTTTACTATGTTTGTGAGATCACTGTTATAAACATTTAAGGCCAAAGGTACTAAATAAATGATTGTTCTACTCCTGGCCACCTGTTGTATCATTGTCTAGCAAAGTGGCTGTACATGGAACTAACCTATTTATGAGAGAGAATAACTGAGCTCCTTTTCACAACAGTATCTACAACTCTACCCCCCAACCCAATGTTGTCTTTAAAGTGTCTTTCACACTGACAAGTTGATGAAATGTAGCAGCTATGGATGATGTAGGTACCTGCAAGAACTTGGCAGTTGGCTTTTTTGCTTAGGCTTGTAAGATTTCAAATAGGCTTTCCGTAAAGGATCTGGGATAAAATTTTCAAAAGTGTCAAAGTGAGTCCTACTATGGCATGGGTGGCCTACCAGTTAGGGACTAAGAGCCACCTACTGTACATTTATTGTTATAGATAATATGTGGCTCAATGTCATTCCCCAGAGCCAGGCACCCCCAAGCCTCCCTGCTATAGCCTGGTACCCCCAGCCTGCACCCTCTCCCCACTCCACTCTAACTTGATGCCAGCAACTCACTGGAGCTTCCAACGCACAGTTTTCCTACCAAGTGGTGGGGCGTGCGTGCAGAGTAGTGGAGAACACTCCCAGCACATGGCTTCAAGGAGGAGCCAAACTCTCATGCGGCTCTAGTTGGCCACCACTGTATTATAGTCTGAGTAGGATCTTGTACTTTCACAGGAGAAGCTGTCCTATCAGTATAGACAGCATGTCCACTAAGTGTTACCGTGGCACAGCTGTATTAGAATAGCTGTGCTACTGCACTTCACGTGCCTTTGGGCTCCGAAGTTGTATTCAGAAGTGATTGAGACGTGGGGCCTCAGAGAATTTTCCCCTGTGGTTTTAAGATTGTTCGAAGAACGAGATTTCCTCACTTTCCATTGAATTAAAGACATCAAGCTATAGCGGCAAAAACAAATATTACAAAAAAAAATTGTATTGCTAGTTAACCCATTAGCCACCAGACTATTTATTTTAACTTTTTTTATTTGACATTCCAATAAAGATGATCCCTCTAACATACAAAATAAATAAAAAATATCTGCTTATGAAACATTTTTTCTAACCATGTGAACTGAAGAGACAGTATAAAATAAAACTTTCAAAGTAGGGTAGATTGACGATTTTAAGTTACTATGCTACAGAGGTAGAATAATTCTTATCAGATTATCCAGCTAAACGGGTTGCCTGCCTTTTAATTGTTCATAGCTGAAGAGCATAACTACAGGAACATGGGTGTGCACGAGAGTAAATCAGGCTTGATTTTTTTTTCTTTTTTTTCCTTAATTAATCAAGAAGACTGAGGTCAATCTTGAAACAGACATAAGGATAATATTCTTGATTGCTCAGTTGTAAGCCAGGAATGTCCATGCTGTTCTGCAAAAGGAGACAAAGTAACTTAGGTGTGAGAAATGAACTTTGTTCGGAGAAGTGTTTTTTACATTCCCATCAGTAAAGCGTGTATTCTTATGTTTGCTTTAACTGAAGCATTTGAAGAAATCATGCCTAGTTCTGACCTTGTGAGTTCCTTCTGAAATATTTATAACTTAACTAATTTTTAATTGTTCAAAACAAACTCTTCACCTTCTCCCCCTCCACCCTAGAGGGTGGATAGCTACGAGCCACTTGTCTGTAAGTAGCTCCTTACCATGGGATTGTGCTCATTTACAAATAAAGTCAGGCTTTTGTAAATTGTTACTTTTTTTTGGTCTTGTCCCCACTACACTGGGGATGTACATTGCAGCAATCAATCTACCAGCTGTTGATTTATCATATCTGCTTAGACATAATAAATTGATCTCAGCATGCTCTCCCACGGATGCCAGCACTTCACCAGGATGAGAAGAGTAGCTGCTATCAACAGGAGAGCTGACCATGCTGGCCTTAGTGTCTTGCATACAGTGTGGTAAGCATGGTAAGCTATTTGCATAGCTGACGTCATGTAGAGTGATGGTGGGGGTTAGTGTAGACAAGGACTTAGGAATTGCTAACATGGATTCTGGGGAGAAATTAGGGATCACAGGAATTGCTGCCCTGGATCTAATGTCTCTTATGGTTGCCAGATGCATCAGAAGGTGGGGTCTGAAATGTCCCCCTCAATAGATTTCCTAGTCCCTTTATGGAGAGGCCTAAACCCTGGAGCATGAGGTGTTTTGTTCCCTGCACACAGAGCATTGATTTTAATTGAATTGTTGCAAATAGAAAGCCTTGTTCAGAACTAAGGGCTGCAGTCTCTCATGCTGTAGACTGAACACATACATCCATTATACTTGCTGCTGCTACTTCATCCAGATGTTTGAAGACTGCATTAAGAACATCTCTCAAGCGTTTTGCAGACTTCTTGGTGGGCTGCAACAGCATGGCCTGGAAATTCACGGGTAGTCCGTACCTTTAAATACACAGAAGGACACTTTGTGCTCCTGGTGCAGTGCATTCATTGCAAACCTCTCTGAGGACTCCTCCTCCTGTCTCTCTAATCTCTTACCAGTCTCTTCATCAGCTCACTCTTCAGCACCAGCACAAAGCATCTTTCTTTGTGCTTTCTCATCACCCTCTACTATTGCAAGGGAGCACCCTTTTTCTTGTGAAGCTGAAAGAAGATTAAACTGTGTTCTCTCCTGATTCCAGCCTTCACGTTGCCCCTTCCCTACAAATAAACTTGAATAGTTATTCAGCCTTTTGCAGCCTCCAAGCATCAGTGCTGTTCTTTTTAGTTTTCTAAATTTTCCTGGCGCTGGTCAGTATTGCTAAAGCCAGTTCTGTCAAGGGGCGAGTCTTTCCCTCTAAAGGTATGTCTGAAAACCCCAGCAGAATAAACCACTAGTTTTCATTCATGCATGTTCACCCACTTACCTCAGGACAGATTCAACAAAAACTCTCAGGGCTTTAACATGAATCCAAGCCACAAATACTTCACTGAAGTTCACTTTCAGCCAGCGCAAAAGTGGCCCCTGTGGCAATAAACAGAGGGACCGTGCTATTTCTCACCTTGCCTTGGAAGTATTGATACTGGTGCTGTTGCCATTTGTGACCAGGGGCCTGCCAGGTAGGGTAGCATGATTTAGTGGATGGGGCAGTAGACGGGGTTCCAGGCACATCCACAAGCTTGAATGACCTTGAAGTCAGTACTGGTAGCTTGTGCCTGTTTTCCTCCATGCAGAAGATTCTTCTACAATACAGGGATGCTGGGAGCTAAAAATCTTTGAGAGAGAGCTGCTGCTACCACAGTGATATGGGCCGTATCAGTTACTAGAAGGTCAAATCAAAGTGTTACTTACATACTGTTGCTTCTTATCAGAAGCTAATTTCATCATTTCTTCCTTTTCACATTTCAGTTCCTTCTCATCAAAATAAAATTCTCGGACCATGAACCTTAAAACAAATAATACATTGGCTTGTGATAGCTGCCGCTTCTGTAACTTGCCTTGCGGTTTGTCCAATGCTTCTGTGGTAATAGACATTCTAAATTGCCAGCTATTGCCAGACAGCAAACCCAGGACTATGAAGAGTCACTGCAGCATAGCAAGCACATTGTGCCTCAGGCGAGCAGTAAGACTGCCCCAGGAGCAGTGGATGGGGACAGCTGCAGTGCCACACTTGTGGAATGCAGTGTATGTCCACCCCTGCTCCCCAGAGGCCAGGCCTCTTTTTCCCTGTTCTCAGGCCTGGGCCAGCAGCCACACTAGAAGTGAACACTCCTTGCTGTTAGATGAGTACGCAGGCTAGTGCTGTGCTTGGCTCCTTCTCCATGCGGGGGCGGGGCTCCCTGTGTCCTCTCCTCACCCACGTGAACCTGGCCCACTGCGTGACCTGTTCAGGAACTACAGTACCTGTTTTCTCTGGCTTTGGCTTTGAAATCCTCCATCACTTTTCTGAACAGTGTCACAGTGAAGAGTCCCCCTTCTGCATCCTCAGCTATCAGTCTGCAGGAAGGAAATGCACTGCAGTGACCTAGCATGGAGAATGCTCTGTGCTTTAATTACCTGGTTTCTGTTGCAACTCTTTCCATATACACAACTACTAGGATGAACTTTCTAGGTCTGCTGCTGCTACTGGAAGCAAGGGCAAAATGTTTATTGATTTCAGATGGAGCAGGCCTGGGCCTTCAGTTCTAGACCCTCTAGGATCCAGCTCCTGAACCCTGCTAGCTAGTTGGGTGTCTGCTTGCGTCTCTGCTGCTGTTTCTCCTTTTTGGCTCCTGATTGCCCACCCTCTTCCCTTCTGTGCCCCTATATTTTGGAGAGGAAAGTAGCAGAAAAGGCCCCTTCCCACCCACTTCCTAACATGCCTTTCTCCACTTTTTTCTGCTCCCATTGGTTCCTTCTCTCCTGATCTTCCATTTCCAAGCTAGACATGTCTGAACTGGATTTTCTCTCCTGCCATGATCTACACCAGAGGCTGTCAAAATTCATGTCACTTCATCCCCTCTCTGACAAAAAAAAAAAAAAAAGGTACTGACAACCCCCAGAGGCAAGGACTAAAATCTGAGCCTACCTGAGCTCCGCTGCCACAGGCGAGGAGGTGGGGTGACAAGTGGGGACAGCCAGAGTCTCAGGGAGGGAACCTATAACTTGAGCACCTCAGCTCAGGACTGAAGTCCTCTAGCTTCAGTCCTGGGGAAGCTGGGGCTCAGGCTTTGGCTTCAGTCTGGCTCCAGCAAGTCTCATGCCAGAGCTGGTGACCCTCTTAAAATGGGGGTCATGACAATAGGTGGCAGGTGAAGGCCCAGCTAAGGAAGGCAAGCCCCAGCACTGCCCTTTCAGCAACGACCCTGCCTGACCCCAGCCTACTCCTGGCTACCTGGAGGGATGGGGCTGCCCTGCCATAGTCCCAGCCTTCCCTGCCAGTCATGGAGCATAGGTAGTTTTGGGAAGGCAATGCCTTTTCTTGCCTACAGTACCCAGCACCCCAGGTGGTGATTCACTTTGGACTCCTGGCCCACTGCTGCTGGCTACTTCCTGATAAGTCTAACAGGATAAGCGTTAACTAAGTTTTTTCCTGCTACAAGAGTCATCTTGGAAATTAAAACAGCCCATTCCCAACTGGAAATAATTAAATGGCAGCACTTGCATAAGTGTAACTTGCCTGGCTTTAACGATGCACCTATTTACAGCAGACCAGAACCTGACCCATATGATTGTGACAACATGTTCCTCTATTTTCATAACAATGGCTACGTCTACACGTGAAGCCAACATCGAAATAGGCTATTTCGATGAATAACGTCTACACGTCCTCCAGGGCTGGCAACGTCGATGTTCAACTTCGACGTTGCGCGGCACCACATCGAAATAGGCACTGCGAGGGTACGTCTACACGCCAAAGTAGCACACATCGAAATAAGGGTGCCAGGCACAGCTGCAGACAGGGTCACAGGGCGGACTCAACAGCAAGCCGCTCCCTTAAAGGGCCCCTCCCAGACACAGTTGCACTAAACAACACAAGATCCACAGAGCCGACAACTGGTTGCAGACCCTGTGCCTGCAGCATGGATCCCCAGCTGCCGCAGCAGCAGCCAGAAGCCCTGGGCTAAGGGCTGCTGCCCACGGTGACCATAGAGCCCCGCAGGGGCTGGAGAGAGAGCATCTCTCAACCCCCCAGCTGATGGCCGCCATGGAGGACCCGGCAATTTCGACGTTGTGGGACACGGATCGTCTACACGGTCCCTACTTCGACGTTGAACGTCGAAGTAGGGCGCTATTCCGATCCCTTCATGGGGTTAGCGACTTCGACGTCTCGCCGCCTAACGTCGAAGTTAACTTCGAAATAGCGCCCGACGCGTGTAGCCGCGACGGGCGCTATTTCGAAGTTAGTGCCCCTACTTCGAAGTAGCATGCACGTGTAGACACAGCTAATAGCAGGTAAAACAAGGTTTGAGAAGGTGGGTGTCGAGGTAAAAGCATCAGAGAGGTGGCCGTGTTAGTCTGTATCTTTGAGAACAGCAAGAAGTCCTTTGGCACCTTATAGACTAACAGATATTTTGGAACATAAGCTTTCGTGGGCAAAGACCCGCTTCGTCAGATGCAACTGGAGAAGATGCATCTGATGAAGTGGGTCTTTGCGCATAAAAGGTAAAAGCAGAGAGACCTGAATCACTGGATATTTAAAAGGAAAAGTGAGTTTATTGTAAAATAGCTCACGTAAGCAGCCGTGCTTTCCCATAGCCAGCCAGCCTTCATTTTAATCAGGGATTGAAGTAACAACAATGAGATTGGGAGGACAGTTTAGCTCTATACAGTCTCATGGCTTTCCATTGTTACAGGTACCGTTCCCTCTACAAACCAGGACTATGGAGGATTATGATGAAAACAATACTCAGCTCTCAGAAGCAAACAGGGAGGTGGTTCAGGAATTTCACTCACTTTGTGGATCGAGGCACTACCATATCAGAGAGGGATTCATATGTTTTTTGCCATTGTGTGTAGCTTGACCTTCAGGCAACACAAAAAAAGTGCATTATGTAACTAAAAGGCACAAACATTTGTACTCAGTATACACATCTGTATGTGACAACCCTATGCTGACGTGCACGGGGCATATTATAAACTGACTTAAATTACCACATCAATTACCCATGAAGCTCTTTCACTGGGGTTTATTCTAACAGTTCAAAAACTAGAGCAGTGTCAAACTGCAGCCATTAAAAAAAGAGAGAAAAAGAAATCAGCCCTCCCACTATTTTTCCTCTCTCTCACAAGTGGAATTCCTCTGCTCAGTTATTCTAACAGGAGGCCCAACAGGACCAAGGTTTCTGGTGATGGCTTTTCTAGATGTCAAAATAGCACAACTCAAAATCTGACATTGCACATTCTTGAAGGTCTAGAACTAGCAGCTTTATCCCGGCAGGAGGGGAGATTCCCAGTTTCCCAAAGGGACCCAACATTGCCACCCTACAAGGGCCTGAGATAACAGATGATACACAGACAAGGTATTTTAGGTACTTTTTAGAGCTGTTTTCTTCCTTTGAACCCTGGCCAGTTGGAATCATCGTAAAAAGATGCACTGCTATGACCCTAAAATCACCCTAAAACCAGAGGGCGAGGGGCTCTTAAGCAAAGCACCAAATCTCAGCCTGTACGCACAGTGGATGGACCCCCATTCGTCTGATGTGCTCATATTAATTCAAAAGGTGTCCGCTCTGACTGGAAAATGAACTTACTGATTGTTAGTATTCTGGCTTGGTGCATGTATGTTTATCAGGTAACGAAGTATAAACGTGTACTGCAACTATGTTCTTCACCTGCATAGATTGAGTGTAGCTCCAGCCTGCTTGAATATAGCGCCAATGTAAATTGAGCAAGGAGAGACCATGGAAATGCATGACTTGTGTGGTATGCAGATGTTAAAAAAATGAATAATGTGTCTTAAGCCTGTTCTCCATTCAAAAATTAGATTGACCTAATTTGCCTAGATTTCCTATCCTGAACACTGTAGTGACATTGGCCTAACCCCCAGCATAGAAGGAGTTAGGGTAATGGAAAATTACTTGTGTTGATGTAGGTACTGTCGCTCAGAGAGCTGGATTAATTACATGGATGGGAGGGAACCTCTTCTGTCAATGCAGGGTGTCTTTATTATGTTACTATCGTGCAACAACAGCAGCATAGCTGTGCCACTCTCGTGTAGCCAGATCCGTGCAGATGAGCCCAAGCTGCCCCGAACAAAAGTACGGGCCTAAACCAAAACTCTAGATCCATACTTTGTGGGTGCGTCTGGATTGCCGAGAACTGTTGGCAAAATATATGCAAATTGCGCCACACATTTGTGTATCTTTTGCCAATAGATTTGTCAGGAGAGGTTTTTGAAATTTGGCCTGTCCACATGGGGCCAAATGTCAGAAAAAAACCCTCTGTCAAGACATCCCTTCTTCCTCATGGAACAAGGCGTGCAGGGATGCTGACAGAACACTCCTGCCGAGAAAGCTGCAGTTTAGATGCACTGTGTCGACAAAACTTCTGCAGGCAGTTTTGTCGGCAGAAACTTGCAGTTGAGATGTAGCCTGTGACTCTGGTTTTACCTTTTATAATTACACTCCCTCCCTTGACGTGCACGCACACTTTCCCTCTCTCCCTCTCTCCCCAAAGGAAAGACAACGAGAATCTTACTTTGGAACTACAACTAGAAGAGTGATGAGATATTCTGAATTCAGCACAAAGTCTTCTTTATTCACTATATCAGCTAATGTACGAGTCAACAGATTTCCCCTACAAGAAAACAAATCAGAGAAAAAGAATCATTCCTGGAACTTCGATACATAACTACAGCACTTTGGAAATGTTAAGAGCTATGCAGCTAACTGCTAAGTAGAGTTACATGCCAAGGACTGTGCATTCCACATATGCCATGTCTAAATCTGTCCTTACACATGGGTTTTATACTTGTATAAGTATTTTGGTGAGGGGGTGAGATTTTTGTATATGTTACACCAGTGCAATCCCTAGTGTGGACACATTTGTACTAGTATAAAGCTGCCTTATATTGGTTAATTCCCCTAGTCATATGGGAATATTTACTATACCAGTACCACTATGCCCACACTAGCAGTGCTGTACGCACTTACTTAAAGCAGTGTAAGTTTTGTGTAGGTCCCTGTTTCTAAGACATACTGTGTAAAACACACACACACACACTACCCCAAGTCTGTGTGGTGGTGAATGGAACTGAAGCTTTCACCATACCCTTACTTCATTAAGGGTAAGTTTACACTTACGGGGCATTCGACATGCCAGGATCGATCTTCCAAAGTTCATCTTTGCTGTGCATGTGAAGACGTGGCAAAAGCAATCTCTCTGAGCTCAGCCGTCAACCCTGGTACTTCATGCTATCATGTGGAGTAAGGGACATTGGGGCAAGCCCGAAGAGCCCCGATCTATAATCGGGCAGAAAGTTGATTCTGATACATCAGTTTGAGCTATTTTAATGGTGCAGCTAGAATTACGTATCTGGGATTGACTTAGTTCCCTAGTGTAGGCCAGATCTAAGGGTCTTCAAATTTTTGCCTCATGTCTTACAGCATCTCTGTTTATAACTGGAAAAAGGACTACCTCATCATGTTCCTTCTAGCCTTGTCTTTCCCATACCGGTAGTCAATCCCTCTGATGAATTAGATAAGGGTCAGTAATGGAGAGGCAGCAGTGTTAGTCTGTACTCCAACAAAATAAAACAGCAGAAATGTAGCACTTTAAAGACTAACAAAATAATTTTTTCGTGGGTCTGTCCCATGAAAGCTCATCACCGAATAAATCATTTTGTTAGTCTTTAAAATGCTACATGTCCGCTGTTTTGTTTTGTTGGAGAGGGGACGGCTAGTTTTGGAGCATCTTCCCCAGCTTCAGTGAACCACCACTGGGTATCTTCTGCCCTATATAGCAAGTATTCCTCTGGTGAGTCAGGGCTGGGGGGAAAAAACCTGGGAGCACAGCAAAAACCAAGGGAACAAACGAATGAAAAACAGAAAGCAAAAGCTTGGGAGGGAGCAGTGGGGGGTAGATCATGAAAAGGAGTAATGGAGAGAGAGAGTATCTTTGCCACAATGTGGCACAAGGAATTAAATGGGTGTTGAGGGGAGGAAGAGCCTTCTTCATTAGTTTGGTGCAAAGGAGAAGGGGGACTACGTCCCAGGAAGAGCTAGGCAGGGAACCGTTTCTCTCTTGCTGCACAAATTTTTAAGATTTGGCAAATTATTCACACCCTAAATCTGGATCAAAAGTCAAAAATGTCAAATTTTTGTGAGGTGAAGCACTACAAGATTTTGACCAGGTTTTCGCACGCTGTATTTAGCTCACATTTCAAAACAAAAAGGCATTTGAAACTGAAAACCAGAATTTTTCAAAAATGCCAAACTGAAACAGTTCAATAATTTCAAAAATGTTTGGAGTAACAAAAAATCTTTGAAACTGACCTAATCCTGCTAAAATTTTGGCTTCCAACCAAATAGAAGGCCGGGGGGGGCGTGGAGTAAGCTGAAAAATGCCTGGCCAGTTTTCATCCTAACCACTGTCTAGACTAGAGTCTAAAGCACTAAATTACACTACATCTGGTGGTGTTGTGCCTGGCTGAACCCCTACTTCCCTTCCCACCCCACAGGGCCTGGATAGCTTCCTTTGGTGCAGCACAGCTCTCGTGACGCTCCCAGGAATGCGGAGTGGCAGTTCTGAGGCTAATACAAACAGTGCTCTTTATGGCTCTAGAGAACCCACACCAGAAAGGCTAGCTCACATTAGCACTGCGATTTCTGTTGGCACTGATAGTGGATTTGCAGGATGCTTTAAAAGTTTTGGCTACAGATGTTTTCTGCTCCAGTGGGTTGCTTAAACCTCATCTTACCTCGGAGTTTCTAACTCCCATTGGGAGTGGGGAAAAGATAAAACCAGACTTAAGTTCAGAAAGACTGGAGTTTGCCAGCCAAATCTCTTTGCTTGTAGGGAAAATTACAAATGTAGTGAATCAAAAGAACCCAGCACCTACAATATATTTTAAAGAGTTTTTCTGTTGACCAAAAACCCTTCCTAAACAGAGCAAGGGCCACCAAATTCGGTACACAGCTTCATCCTAATATAACTTAAAACAGCATAAGGGTTTGGTTGTGCCTGGAGTGGGCTTGCTTCTCCTAAAACCCAACACAAAAGCAAAAGCATCACCAAACCAAGTACAGTCCTCAGTATTGACTTAGCAAGTGAATGCTGAAAGTGACTGAACCAAGATGAGCTAGAATAAAAGGATGAACCTGGAACAAGATTGCTTTTCAATAAACGTTGCAGAAAAGAGACAAAATACAGACATTTGGAACAGTGCTCTGTTTTGGCACAGCTAAATCATTGCTTCAGGTTTGAAAACTAAAAGAAAACGTTATTGGAAAGCAAACTAGCTTGGTCAACATAGTGAACAGTAAGAGTTCATAGGGATGAATTAAAAATACTCTATGAAATTCCAATTTCAAAAATTACTAAAAAATTAAAGGGACACATTTTAACAATCCCTCATTTTAAGAAATTGGAAATAAAAATTAACTTCATAAAAAGACAATCACTAAAATAAAGGCTGTCCATTTTCCTTTTACTTTAAAAAACCTTAATTTAGTTATGTAAATCTGCTATTTTTCTATATTAATAATAGTGTCAACATGTTGAAAGTGTGAACTTATTGAACTTGCGAAGAGAGGAGAGAAAACATACATTCTGAAAGGGAAGGCTGATCATTGGTGAGATGCAGACAGCTGTGTAATGGTCTCCCAGGGGAAATAAGGGATGTATGATCACCTGTGACTTCTATAACTAAGTATAGGATACACAGCCTGCATTGTATGAGATTGCACTGGTTGACTTAGTAGAATTTTCCCATCTCTTATTTCCAATTCTATGTAATGTGCTCAGAACAAATACAATGATGTTAGGTTTTAATGCATTGCAAAACAAGTCAGTCACATTGCCTCTATAATTAAGCAAAAAGAAGGAAACTATTGTTCTGATGTTAAGAAGCACTGGACACCCTCATTGTCAATTAACTTTTGCACGATGTGCTCAGCACTTCTGAAAATCACTCCCAAAACTCATTCTTATTGGAACATACAGGCATTTATATTTGTCGGCAGGAAAGTACATTACATACAAACAACACACCAGAACACACAATACGCACACAGGCACACACTATACGTACATGGTTTTTCTTTCCAGGCTTTGCAAATTTCCTTTAATGTTGTTGTATGCCGCTGTTCGGGACTTCAGATCTGTTTCTATTTGTGTGATTTGCTAAATTTAAAGGCAAAAATACCTCTGAAATAAACTGACTGCATGTATGTTTACAAAGTCAACAGTGCCATAGAGTAAATAGCACAATGCAAGGAGCTGAACCCAATGCTAATTTCATTACATGTACATTTTCAGTGCATCTCCAGCATAAGGAAGAGAGTTACCAGATGGTATGCTTATTAATGAAGGATGCTATACCTACAACATGGTAGCTTAAACTGGGGTTAAGAAAGTAGCTATAGAAAGGGGAGCTGTAAACAGAACTTTCACCTCTGCACCCATAACAGCCAAAGCATTAGGCCTCAGTTAGGATTAGGGCGTTGTTGTGTTAGGCATTATAGTGATACAAAATAGCAGATGGCTCCTGACTCAGGAAGATTACAGTCTAAATAATTCATCCAACCTGTGCTATATTTTGATTTAAGGTAAACCCATGAGAATTGTAGAAAAAATACAATATTTTCCATCTGGAGAGCAGCATGGTAATATATACTAATGGCAAATGTATTATAATAAAGGAGACTAAAGTGGCAGGAAGCCTACATAAAATATTTTGGGATGAGCTGTTAAGGCACATTGTTATTTTCCTGTGACATCAGCGGGTTTCGCCATATAGTATTATAAGTGGGTTTCAGCATCATTTCATAATGAAAACCCCATACTGACTGTTTCAGTACACATGGTCTGCTTCTGCGCCTACTCAAAGCAATCGCAAAACTCCATTGACTCTGTTAAGAGAGGGATCACGTGTGGATATGGGCCCCAAGAACTGCAACTGCATGATACCCAGATTCGAATGCCTTTTTAGAAGTCTGATTTACCTTTGCTAATGCTTCTGAAATATTCTTCAGTGGCTGTTTTATGGGATATTTGGCCATGTCCCACTCAAACCGGGTCAGATAACTAATTAAGTCAACTGAAAAGATACAAATAAATGCATGAAATGAGCAATTTGAGAAATGCATGATGTTGTAAAGCTGCACGTAATACACAACTTTGGGAGCTACTCTCCACTTGTTCCACTTGACATACCTTTCTTTCACATCAGAGATCGGCTGAACCCAGAATCCCAATTCTGAATGGCCCCTAAGTTGCGCTCCAGATCTGAATGTCACAAACCAGAACCACAACCCTAAACATCACCCTTCACCAAACTTGGAAAAAGTTCAGATCCAGAATTCAACTTTGTAGCCCAGGTCCAACTTTCATTAATAATCAAGTCACACATCCCCCTAATCAATTAGACCCAGATCGTCAACAACATTCAAAATTCTAACCTCCAATGGAAAATATTTTTGGGGAGTGGGGCATTAGTATCTATCACCTAACTACAGTCCCAATAAAATTATACGTGCCTATATTTTGGACAAGAGGACATTCAACAGCATCAGAATGTGCAACCATTTTCAACTTACTGTTTTGACTCTGTCAGACTCCATGTAAAGTCAAACATGAATAAAGACTGAGTCAAAACTGAGCAAGAAACTCCTGATTTGGCTTAGACTGTGTGCCAGCTATGAACTCAGAATTCCCGAGCTAATGGAAGCAAAGCTGTGCCATGGTGTTTGCACAGAAGAATAAATCAATCACAGCACCCAAAGTCAGAAGTTCACCACAAGGTCTGTTATGCATACAGCCCCCAGGAATGAGTTCCTCTGAAACTGAGTAATGGGCGCCTCTACTCCTTCCTGTGGTGTGGGTGCAATTTACTAGTGATTCCCAGCTAACAAAAAGGATTCTTGCCATGATGCACTACTTAGAAAATAGGGATCTTTAGTGTCTGATGCCTTCAAAGGTTGAGCAGACAATGCAAAACAAAATGACTCTTTTCTCTCATCAATATGCCAAATGTTATGAAACATGCAATTTTTTGCACAAGACAGCCCAGAAAAGTAGTACACTGGTGTTACCTCAGTGTAGAATTGTCTTTATGCACATCTGTCTAATGAGATGCTCACATGTCTTCATGCCATGTCATAATGTGATGACATCAGGATGGGGCATTAAAATTCTATTGTGTCCCATCAAAAGTTCATTTGAAGAGCTGTGGATTTAGCTTATAAGCACACATTAATATTTATTCTGCTGTGGAGGTAGGCTGCATTTATGCGGGTGTTATGATGTGGGTAGGCATCCTTGCTCCAAATTCTGGCCTTTGAGGACAGTCATTCTGGGTTTTGTATTTCCCCAGAAGTATCATGTGACTGCAGCCTATAACAAGGCATCTTGGGAAAAAGGGCGGGACTATATAAGACCCCCTTTTGCTGAATGTAATAGAGATTTAGTTGAGAAGGTGAAGGGCCAAATTGCCAACATGCCAAATCAGCTTAGCAGCTGGAAGGAAAGTGAGGTAGTGGATGCATCTCTGTGCTGGAGAGGTACGATGTCTATTACAGTCACTTCAGTGTTTGTTTCTTCCCTTTGTACAGTAAAAAGCAAAGCTTTACAGATGACAAGCCCAACTTATATCTTCTTTTCTTGGCAAGATGAACACAGCCTGAATACAGCAGAGACCTACTTGCAAATAATGATGTGGAAATTGCTTACGAAAACACACAGAAGACAGAAGTTCCAGGAAGACTTTACCAATCTCATCACTGGGGCAAACAAGCCAAAACACTCCATAGATTAAATTCAGAGTTTTTCTCTTTACCCTGTCCAGACATCTAACCTGGCCTCCTTCTATGTTCTCTGTTGCCCTATCATCTACGATCAACCAGTGATGCCAGGGTTGACATTCCCCTTCTACGCTCCTCTGTTATGTCTGGAATACCCCCCTATTCTTATTCACCAAATCACCTTCTGCCCCACATTCAGATGCCTCTTAAAACACATTTCTGATGGTTCTCCTAGAGACGGAGGTCAGGAAACAAACATGCACACAATCAGACTTGCCTTCCTAAGGAAATGCATGTTCTAACTACTGTATCTTATGGGTTCCAGCCATACGCGGTGGGATATGATAAAACAGCCTCACAGGTGTCTCTGTGGAAACCGAGATGCACGTCTGTGTGACTTTTCCTCACCGGGTTAACTGACTTCAAAGTCGTCTTAGAGCAGGTACTATGCTGGTTACTGTAAATCTGCAAGACTCAGTGTGATCTTCACTGGCTCACCGAGTGCTTGAGGGGGAAAACTGGGATTTAGCTTGAGCAGCAGGAGAGAAAACCTGGAATGTTAAAGTCATAGGCCTTCCGCTTGGTTCTGTTTGTCAGAAGTAAGAGATGAGCTCTGGTTGTTACCCACACAGTCTGTGAACGATCTGATAGTGTCAATCAGTTTAGATAGTCAATGTAGCAAGGTCAACACAAACTTCCACAAGGTCAGACAGTCACTCTGACCCTGTTTATGCCCTCTGTGTCTGCATTTCACTCACACTAGTACTTCCAAAGGTGAACGTTAAGCTGATGTGCACTAGTTATTTGGAACTGGGCTCCTTTGCAATGGGATGGTGCTTGATACAGCAGAGAGATGCTATTTCCCAAACCTCCCACCAGACCCCTCACTCTGGGGCGACCAAATGAGCCAAACAACCTGACCACACCTTTGCAGCTGGGATGGCACATGCTGATTTTCTGTGTTCCAGCCAATCAATTGCAGTGTCCAGTTGTGGTTGGAATGACACTCCAGGGCAGTCTTCATTTCCTGTTTGGGCCACACATTACCTCTTCTGATGCTGTTTAACCTGCTATTCATCCCTGGATGTGTCTACAGCACAAAAAGAACTTCGAAGTAAGCAGCTTGTAAGTTGAGAGTCTACATACGCCCTACTTCAAAGTTAAACTTCAAAGCAGGGCAATACTCCATTCTCGGGAAAGAAGTAAGGACTTCGAAGTTGGGCTTGGGAAAATGTGTGTAGACTCTCTGGTGGCTACTTCAAAGTAGTGCCTAACTTCGAAGTTCATTCCTAGTGTAGAGGCACCCCCTGAGATTCAAAGCCCTGCCTGAGTTTTACAAGTCCCTCCTCCTGATCATGAATTGCATTTATCCCCCTAGGAAGTTAACACAATTCCCATACCGACACAAAGTGTCAATACTGCATTCTGGGCACCGCAGTTCAAAAAAGATGTGGAGAAACTAGAAAGGGTCCAGAAAAGAGCGACAAGAATGATTAAGGGTCTAGAGAATGTGACTTATGAAAACAGGTTGAAAGAATTGGGCTTGTTTAGTTTGGAAAAGAGAAGATTGAGGGAGACATGATAGCGGTTTTCAGGTATCTAAAAGGGAGTCATAAGGAGGAGGGAGAAAACTTGTTCTTCTTGGCCTCTGAGGAGAGAACAAGAGGCAATGGGCTTAAACTGCAGCAAGGGAGGCTTAGGTTGGACATTAGGAAAAAGCTCCTAACTGTCAGGGTGGTCAAACAGTGGAATAAATTGTCAAGGGAGGTTATGGAATCTCCATTGCTGGAGGTATTTAAGAACAGGTTAGATAGATGTCTATCAGGGATGGTTTAGACAGTACTTGGTCCTGCCATTGGGGTAGGGGGCTGGACTCCATGGCCTCTCGAGGTCCCTTCCAGTCCTAGTGTTCTATGATTGTATGATTCTATTCCAGTGGTCCTGCTAATTGTTTTCCATCCATATGCAGAATAAATTTTATGCGGCATGTGTGGATGTGCTATACCAATAGAAACACACACTACCAGCTGTAAGCAGCTGTGGGCATGCTACTAATCAGCCAGGTGGCATTTGAATCTCTCCTGGATGGTCACCCAAGTGTGTAAATTACAGGGAACACTGTTGCATACCAAATATTTGCAGAAAACTGTTCACAATCAATCCAATGGTCAGAGAAAGGGCATCAAAAAACTAATTCAAATACTGAACATCTTTGAGAAAAATCGCTGCTCATAGTAGTAATATTTATATTACGGTAGCGCCTGAGACATGACTTGGACTCAGGAGCCCCATTGTGCTGGATTGTTGTACAAACACAAAAAGAGACATATTCTGCCCTGAAGTGCTTACAATCCAGCTGCTGTAGGCACTCCATGAGCCAAAAGACAGACTATAGGCTAAATCCTTCAAGGAAATTATTGGCTGTAAAATATTCACACAACTTCAATAATAATTTTATTCCATTCTGCTTAATTCTGAAAAAATGTACCTGTATTTCCACCCCTTTTTTATCCCTTCTTGCTGTTCCTATGAGTTTGGAGATCATTCTACTATAGATCACAGTTGTAAAACTGGAGTCACCTCGACTCAATGCTGCTATAAATGACAGCAGATTTTGTCCAAATGCGTTTAGAAAAGCTTTATTTTTACCCCATGGTGTTTGGAGTTAATGTAATTATTCTGCAAGAAGGCATTTCCTGCTGTTATGAGGCTCTACTGTTCCCTTGAGCCAATTTATTTTGTTTTTTCCTAAAAGGTGTATCCTGCCTATCCAATACTAACTGGTTTCTGCTCCAATGAACTCCATGTATCTCTGTTGACTAAACTAAAAGATGATGGATTGTGGTGTTCCCAGTACTCGCCACATGAATGTAGACAAGCCACTACTGTGATGTAGTCCATTTTCAGGGCTAAAATACAGTTTGGTCTAATTCTGCCTGTTGGATTGGTATGGGGGTGGCTGGATAAAGTTTTGTTGCTTGTGATTGACAGGAAATCAGACTAAATGATCCGATAGTCCCTCCTGGCCTTAAGCTCAATGAATTCAGAAACCCTGGGGCACATTACCATCAACCACATGCACGACCCAACTAAAATCAGTGGGACTGCAAGGCTGTAACTGAAAAGAAAATTTGGCCCATTATCATCAAGTAGTCTGGAAATGGGACTGGGAAGCAGGACTCTTGTGTTAAAGCATTGATGCTGTCTTGCTTTATGGTCTTGGGCAAGTCCTTAATTTTGGGTTTTCTCTTTCTCCCACTCTGAAGTGGGGATGATATTTATCTCAGATAATGTGAAGATGATGTCTAAAAGTGTGACAGCCTAATGTATAAGGATAACTCTTTAGCTGCAATAGTCTTTGAAAGGTGGAAGTACTCCTTGCCTTAGTTTAAGAAAGAAATGAATGATCTTGATCATCAACATACATGTTTGTAAAAATTTTGCACAGCCAACTCATTTCCACGTATATGATGCATGCAGAACTGTTAGAGGAGAAAAAACAGGTAAAATGAAGAAATACAAGAAGAAAATGTGTTAAACCTGTTGTTATCTAAGTCATAGGG